>NC_136290.1:6205818-6735818 GCF_964198595.1 Lampetra fluviatilis
GAACCCATGACCTCCTGTACACCAGGCGAGGTAGTTAACATCTCGCCACCAAGGCGCCCATAAGGCAGGAAGAGGCTTCACATTGGTATGCTCCAAATGATGCTTAGATTATTATGACTTAAATATATAAATATTTTATAGTGCAGCATTCACGAGAAGCCACAACGTACCCTTGCACTGCCTGCATGAACAATGCAATCCTTTGTCACGGATTAGGATTAATTCGCGCTGAGATTCGTGTTTAGTAAATTTGCTGTGGGTTCCGTTTTGTCGAATCGCCTCGGTTGAAACCGGCTCAGGTGCCGTGTGGCGGTGTCACAGAGGCTTCGGCGCTCATGTGCATACCGCCGACTCAGAATTTTTATTTCACCTTCATGCCAAACGCGTAGCGTGAGATATCAAACACTGCCTCCAGCAATGCGAGCCACGTGATCTTAAAACTCACGTTGTTACATCACTCGTCACCTGCTTGGCAGCCGCACCTAATGCCCACGGTTCAATAGCCGTGTTACGAGTAACACCATGAACTTATTTCGTACCGTACCTAGCCAACCGCGCTATTCGGATGTGCAGGGGAAGGAAAACAAACTAAACACAAACAGCTGTTCTAAAGAAATACCTTTTATAGATTTGAAAGTGCATCGCTCCAGTGGCTTCCTTAATATCGGGGTGCGATTTGCTTGCTCACAGAAGATTCACAACCACTCAACATAACACCGTAAGCTTTGATATTCCACCGTGTGTTGCCGCTACAAAGTAATTGTTTTGTGTGTGTGTGTGGCTTTTTTTCGCTTGTGTAACGGGCCAATGCCCTTGTTGAATAACAGCGGATTCCATTTGATCAAGAACAGCGCAACCATCGAGGGCGGACAGGCGAGGCACAAATGCGTGAGTCAATGGTGCGGTCCAGGTTGGGTGGCCGGCACAAACATGTTTGTGTGACCTTCAAGCGGGTTAAAGGTTGAGCGAGGCGACTAATCGGTGTTGGAAGCGCGCGCGCTCTCTCCTCGCACGTGGTCTCAGTTAGCCGCAGAGATAAAGCGGCGGCTCGCGCTCTCGAAACGAAGGGAGCTCCCACACTCTCGCCCAACGGTGGCATCTGTCGCGAATTGTGCCGCCGATGTGGAATTCGCCGGGCAGGAGTCATCTGAGGAACGCCGCGGTTCTGCGAAGTTTGGACTGTGCTCTCTCACTCCTGCGCCCAGCCACGTTTGCGTTCATTCTCCCTGCTTGCTCCCATCCACTGGAACCAACTCTCACTGCACATGAAATAGTCATCTTCACCAAAACAACCTGCTTCCATTCCTCCCTGAAAACAATCTCCCCCCCCCTCTCCCTCTCTCTCTATTTAAGGCCGCGACACAGAATCATTGTGTCTCTGTGTGTCTATGTTGTGTCTCTCTCTCTGTGTGTCTCTGTGTTGTCTCTCTCTCTCTGCTTGTGTGTCTGTATGTGTGTCCTATGTTGTGTCTCTGTGTTGTCTCTCTCTCTGTGTCTTTGTCCGTGTCTATGTTGTGTTTCTGTGATGTCTCTCTCTGCTTGTGTGTCTGTGTGTCTGCGTTTCTCTCTCTCAAATTTAGTTCTACCTGATGACGGTTGCTTGTGTTGCAATCGAAACGTCGCACTCTATTATTACATTTTCTTTTCTTTCTACGTGACTTTACCGAAAGAACCAAAGAGTAACCCCCATCTCTTTTTCCCTGGCCCATCTTCATCCTGCCACTGCTACTCCCTGCCCCCGCCCCCCAGAAACGATCAGGCCTGGCCCTATCACTAACCCAACCCCTATCACCACTCCTACCCCTCCTTAACCACTCCCGCCTGTCCTCCTGTCACTATAACTACACCACCGCATTTAATAACCCTTACTCTTTATTCCATCCACTCTCAATATTATGTACAATTGCATAATTGTCGTTCAAGCGCCTCCTTATAATTATAATCTATGCAGGGTAACATGGCCCCAGCGGGCAGCGCTACCGCCGTCTTCATGTTTCGGTTGCAGAGATTCACGGTTCGATATCGAGTGGCCGCGCTACATGCACGCGGCGTGCATCGTATGAGTCATAACGATGCACGCCACGTGCCTCATCGTCGACACGCTGAAGATGCCTCTGACGTCATTGACAAGAGTAGGCCCATTGTGTCCGGGCATCACGGTCCGCATTTGCAAAAAGAAATGTTTTATTAGACCGCAAATTACTCAATTGGAATATACATAGCAATAATAATCGCCTCCCGCACATCACGTCACAAACACTTGGCAGAACCCTCTTGAAGGAGAGTCACGAGTTAAGCGTGAATTCAACGTCCGCTTCGAAGTGAAGTCCCACATTTATTTGTACCACGCGCATGAGTTATTAAATCCTTTATATTAAGTTCGCTTGCTTGCTTGCGCGCTTACGACCGTGCAAATCTTTCGGTCGTTTTTTAACCCACTTCCCGTGATCCAATCGAGCTGACATTTTCCACACAGACTCGTGCGTGACAATTTATTTTCGTGAAATTTTTTTTCCATAACTTTACACTTTTTAGGAAAAAAAATTATATTTAATTACCAATTGCTTAATGGTGGCAGGCAATCATCTGACCCATAGGTGGCAGGCAATCATCTGACCCATAGGTGGCAGCCATCTCAAGCCAGAGGACGAGAGGACTCTAGCCGCCACGCATATAAAGGATGTATAGTGAAAAACTTTGTTTTTACGGGTAAAAAATTTTTTTGGTTGACAATGTTCATATACAGGCAGACCTCGCTGAGCGTATCGAGGGTGTGCGCTCCTGGGGAAGTGACCACGAAGCGAATCGACGTTCTACGGGATCGCGCTAAACGGGGATCTGCCTGTATCTGTGAACAGTGGGGCGGCAATTCGCTGGTGGGGCGTGACGTACGCATGCCGCCATACACGAAACGCTCGGGCTAAGGGCACCTTCCCTTGGGATTAAAGTGTGCAGGATAAACACATGTCCCCCCCCCCATACCCCCAAAGCTGTTCGGCAAACTGAACGTATATATTTACTTTACATCTTATCCACTTAATCTCTTTGGCAGACGAACTTCAATCCCATGTACGGCAAACACTTTCGACAAGATGAAAAATAAGCATAGGTGTTACCCTTTTTGACAATAAAGCAGGCGTTAAGATGTTCAAACACCAAATAGACACCTTTTTCAAGGAATCAAATCTGCATTAACCGCACGCGTTTGTGGTGAACATGCAAACTCCGATAAGGGGCATTGTTTCTAGATTTGAAGTTTTCGTGACTGCAAGGGTCCATACTCTTTGTTTTTTTCGGTAAAGTCACGTAGGTAAAAAGGAAATTAAATCACGACGTTTCGGAAGCAACACAAGCAACCGTTATCAGGTGTTTACTGCTCCAGCAAAATGACTGAGGCGTGTGAAGGAATTTTTCTGGAGCAGTCAACACCTGATGACGGTTGCTTGTGTTGCTTCCGAAACGTCGTGATTTAATTTTGCTTTTACCTCCGTGACTTTACCGAAAAAAACAAAGAGTAAAGAGACATCGTCTTTGAAACTGATTGACCTACACCAGAGACACTGTGAGACTAGGCCCTAAAGAAAGCTGTCTCTGGTGTAGGCCAATCAGTTTCAAAGACACTGAGTAGATTATGAGAGCTTGTTTGCATATTCACCAGTACGTGTGGTTCACGCAGATTTGGTTCCTTGCAAAAGGTTTCTATTTTGTATTTGAACATCTTAACACCTTTTTTATTGCCAGAAAGGGTTACCACCTAATCTTATTGTTCGTACTTTGATACTGGCAAACAGGCCCCATGGTACGTCCGACAATAAACCGTCAAATCACACAGAAGCACTGGCTGTCCCCACGCGAGCAAGGTCACCGTCTTTTTAAATCGTACAGATTCATAGCAGCGGATTAAAGATGTAATTTTAGATTTGTTATCCACTCAATTGCCTGTTCAGACGCAGAGTGGATCCCGCCCGTATCAAGACTTTCTTTTTTTGTCAAAAGGGTCCTTCTGCTTTGGGATGTTTGGCCATTTTTTTGTCATAATTATTGTGCAATGCGCGGAGAAAACTGGAGTACCTGGACTAAACCACACGTAAGAGGGGATAACACTTACAAGTTTTACGTTTTAAAAGAGTTTTAAGCGCTATCCCCTTTTTAGTCAAGGCATTGACATTGGGGATATAGATATGGATGTTGAACTTCTTTCGCATCGTACGTCGCCAACAGTGCTAATCGGAGGTTTGCGGGGGAAGAACAACAAACTGAACACAAACACACTTAAAACAGTATTAAGTGTTAAAAAGAGTCTTAAGTGGTATCCCCAATGTCAGTGCCTCCGTCTTTATGCCACCTAGCAGACCTTAGCGGGTTGTGGGGGAGTTCCGCAAAATCTCCGTGAACCACCAACCCCTTGCCACTGTAGTTCCCGAGTCCGAGGCTGTGCACTTGCACACCCTCGTGCCCCCCCCCCCCCCCCCACCTGTTGCGGGCCTGACTATGTAGGCGGTGTCCTGGTTGAGAAACATGAATCACCGATTGTCATTCTTGGGCGATGAGCGCACGCCCGCAACTCGTTTCAGCTCAGCGCGAGATGGCACAGGAACGTGGAGGGGGGTGATCATTCGGCGACTCCCACACAGCTCTTGCGTAAGTTTATTTGAGGGGAGCCAACGCAAATAACGATTCCCTTGTTGCTGTTGTTTTATCAATTTATTTTACCTGGATATGACCTCAATGACCTCAACCCAATGGCAAACATGATGTAAGCATCGCCTCTTTTTTTCAAAGGCGGCCTGGGTTACATTAAGAACAATTTAAGAAAACGATATTTAGATAAATAATCCGTTTACATTTTACAAATGCAGAGTGCTGTAAATTGAACAACAAATTACGACGGTACAAATGTGAAAGGACGAAGAAAAAAAACTACATTTGATTGCACTTAAAATTATAAATGTATAAGAATAAAAAAAAGAACTCGAGGCAAGGAAGGCGACTCGATTGTTACACGTGACGAATCGGGGTTGGTGGATTGCAAAGAGAATAAACCTTCACTTGCACGAGATGCCCATCAGCAAGGGGAAACGAGAAGGCAGGCAGATGGGCAGCACAGCGAGTGGGATTCTGGCCATAATTGTGTAGCGTTTAAGGTGTTCTTCACTTGAATGTGTGTGTTTTCTTCAAGCAAAAAAACAAACATGTTGACAATGTGGTCAAGTATCGGAAGCCATGACCCTCTTTAGAATGAGCCTTCAGACTGAGTGTGGCATTGCGGGGTAAATACCTTACATATGGGTTGCACTGCCATTTAGAAATTTGCATGAGGCAGAACCCCTCTGAGTTTACAACGGAGGACGTGTTACTGTGGCAGGCCTTGGGGGAATTTGGTAAATTAGTAAACGTGGGAAAGACTAAATTTTTTTAATAATTCGAGCACTCCACGACACTACGACAGTCAAGCTCGGACTAGTTGATAATTTTTTTTTACCCTTCTATCTGGCAACAAAACTGACACCTTTTTTTATTTTATTTTTATTTTTACAAGGAGTCATGTTTGCATAGACCACAATACCTGCAGTCATAATGCAAACAAAAAACATAACTCTGATAATGTATGCACTGCCCTTGAAGTTGATTGGTCCACACCCGAGACAGCTTTCCTTAGAGCCTAGTCTCACATGGGTTGGACCAGATGACGCCAAAAGGCGCACAACCCAAAGACAATGCACCATCAGAGTATGAGAGCTCGGGGTAAGCATTTACACCATTGGAACCTCCTTTGCCAGTAAAAAAATATGATAATAGTTTTTTTACCGTTCTATCTGGCAACAAAACTGACACCTTTTTTGTCCAACAATTAACTGAAGATGCAACCGATCAAGTCGTTTATTTATTTATTAGTGACGTTTTCATTACGTGGGTCTCTTGAAAATAGCAACCCCCTCCCCACTTCTTGCCTCCCGAAGGCTGGAAACCCCCCTCCCGACATTGCGAGGTTAAGGGGCGGGGCTTGTAGGGCAACACGTGGGAACAGCGGTGAGAATTTTTGGTTGAGTAAGCGGACTGGTAATCGGTAATCGATACCTAAACAATCGGATATCCCAGCTCCTGAATCAGAATCTTTATTTCGACCGGAGGAGGAATCCGATGAGCTATGAAGCTCTTCTTCCACGGTTTCCCATGTAGGTATTTTAATGTCAGGATCGAGCTCCACACGAGAGCCTGCGATTAAAATGGCTTGAGAATATTTTCAAAAGAGTCAGCAATCTCCCTGCTCAATCGCTCAAGGAGCTGTCCCGACCCGACCTCCTTTGGTGGGTCTGAGAGAATTGTGGAAATTCCATGTTTCTATGGTAGAGGCCCAGCATGTTCGAATCTTGTAAACGTTGTTTGTTTGTTTGATGACGGCACAAAAACACAGATCCGCCGTAAAGCCTTAACAGACTGTTGGGGCAAGTGCTGTTAGCGAGCACCTATGAAGGCACGCTGGGGGGGCGGGTGGCCAGCACCACGCACGACCGCCTTTGTCTCCCTCGTTGCAATGTTTACACATTGTTTCAAGACAAGCAAACTTTGGATCGGGTTTTCAGCATGCAGTGTCGCATCAGCAGCGCCAGGCTTGCTGCTGATATTCTGCACTCCTAGAAGGCCGTGCGGCTAATGGGTTGTGAAATACTTGTATATGTTTGTATGTGGAGAGACGACAGCATTGTTAGAGTGTATCCAAGTTATGTCTGCTATTACGGTAAATGCTACTGATGGCATGGATGCCATGGTGGCGAGATCTTAACAACCTCGCCTGGTATACATGAGGGTCGTCGGTTCCATCCCGACTCTGACGTCTGCTGTATATTTTGAATCAACACGTGTTTGGTACTTAAGAGCTTACATCTTGAATCCCTCCCTCACTTGATGCAGCAAATCTGGCTGTGACGGTCCCACCTGATGACGGAGACTTGTGTTGCCTCCGAAACGTCGTGATTTTTATTGTTTTATTTTAATTAATTTTAATTTCATTTTTTGCCTACGTGACTTTACCGAAATAACTAATAGTACGTGTTTGGAGTATTTGGCTGCTATACATTTCCAAGTGATCAGCCACTTTGTTGAGGTATCGTTTGTGGCGAGGTCTCTTCTGAAAAAAGAGCTGTATCGCTCAGTGGGTCCTACCTGGCAAAAAACAAATACAATCACGTCTTGTCACGTCTTCACAGCTTGTTCTGGCTTTTAGTGGCCTTTCGTGTCACAGTTACCACCTCCGGCGTCTATTATAATATACGAGAATTTTGCCCGCCCAAGGACGGGTGTATTGCTGAAACTTGCAAATCTGAAACTTGCAAACGAAAAGCAGACCGCGACGTGATATTCATTGCATCCATTCGTGCGAAATTTGTAAGGGCGCGGTGACACAGACCTATTTCGTTTAAAGGTTATAATCCATTGTTCATCATGACGTCATTTTTACTTCGATGTCTCAACAGCGTGACTGAGATCGCGTGACGTGAGGGTTCTGCCTTTGTAGTGAGGGTTGTGAGTTGACGCCGAGGAGGGGGGAGGAGGCGCCTCGCCCCCCATGTGGAGTGACGTCACCCGCGAATTTCAATCAATGGGGGGGGGGGGGGTGTCCATTTGGAGAACGTCACCTATTCATGATTATTAATGAGGGGGGCTGTTCGATGTGGGGTGACGTAACTTGCTCATGATTATTAATGAGGGGGGCTGGCCGACGTGGAGTGACGTCACGCGCGGGACACACAGACATTCTTGGCTCATTACAGTAGTAAACTAGATCATTATATCTATCCGACCATGGTGGGGTTGACTCATTCCACTATCCCTCCCTCTTCTGAACGTTCCGTACGACGAGCTTGTCGGTCGGGGTCTCTGAAGCGTGCAGGAGATGAGCAGCAGCAACAGCGTTTGTCAACAGTTGCCAGCAAAGTATGTCCACCGGGCTTCCCCATGAAGCTGTCCACTTGCTCACTTACCAACCTCAATATGAACACGTTGCTGATCAACTCCCGGCCAACGTGCAAAAGAGAAAACGATTCCTTGTGCTCGATGGCACGCGGGCTCTTGCAGAGTCCTCAACCCTCCTCCAAGGGCCACTCTTAGAGGACTCACCGTCATCACAATCTGGCTCTTGGTCTACTCCGCTGGGTGCCGTTTCCAATGCCTGCACACAGTCGCATCGTAACTACATTATCAGCTCAGGGGGTGCGGCAATCGACCAGGTGGGAGCCTCATTAATGCTCTAATTAAATAAAAATTTTACGTAAATGAAAGCATTTTCATTAAACAAAAAAACGCGTTTTTAATGTTTTTTTTTGCTGAAAACATAATTCATGGTGGTTGTCAAGGGGGACCCAACTCGTTCCTTTTGCCCCCAGGGGTTGACCAAGTTAAAAAACTAATTACATTTACATTTTTAAGGCCAAACTTGTTACCGACTGCCTGCGCACACGGCCCACTCGTTTTTATTATTCCTATCATCATAACACTTGATTACCCAGAGAAGCCTCGCTGTGCCTCAAATCCCTCTTTTCGGGAGGGCCCTGCCAAGTTTCTCACAGTTTGGGGGTGTGGGGCGTTGTTGCTGTTGCTGAGTAAACCCAAACTGACTTATCAGCATTGGGATGTTTGGCCAACACCAATTACATTCTATGTTTGTTTAGCTATGGTGGGGGGGGGGACAGGAGAACTCAGAATATATCAAAACGAATACGTTTAAATATATAATCATAACAACTAATCGCCATTTTCAATCCACTGCTGGCTAAATGTCTATGGCAATCACGGGGGTTGTTTGACCATACTTCACCATGCTGGTCAGTACCCGGTTGGGGAAGGGGATGTGCTACCCAGAACTGGTTCAGTCACCCAATTTATCACTGATGTTAGCCATGGCCAGGAATCAAACTCATGTCGCCGGTTTCAGAGTACAATGCACAAACCGCTGAAACTGCAGTTCCTCACCAAGATATCCGACGATAGACAGTGAGAGAAGGAAGAAGCATTTGATTAAATGTACTTGCGTGAGCAGAATGCTTTCATGGCATCAATGGCAAGGCTTTGTGTCTCCTCTCTGTTTCACAAATCCCCTTGGCTGCCAGGGTGGGAGAAAACTAAAGGCAACCGCAGAACAATCGTCGAATCTCACCTTTCATGTGAAATAAATTTGACCGCACCTGGGAAAGGGTAATTAAAAAAGCCGCATTGTAAATTTGCAATGTGGGATTCGCCCAGACTTTGTTCTCATCAAAAAAAATTGCCAAATTTGGCCACAGAGAGAGTCCATATTTAGCAGCGGTGAAAAGTGCAAGCCTGCTGCAACTCGCCGTCGCGTGCTCGAGGGCATCGCGCGAGATGGACTCGTGGCAGCCTTGGGAGTCCTTCGCTCAGCAGTAGATTGATCATGACGAACGTGACGATGTGTATCTTCATTTGTTTCATGCCTTCCAAAAATGCCCTCATCTTATTTTACGAGAAGCCCACAACTTTACAGGTAATGAAAGGCCCTAAACGAGCTGTCTTGTGACACTTTATTGGTATTTTATGAATGCAGAAAATGTTAAAGGTGATCTGAACGTGTTTATGGAGCCAATTAGCAGAGGTGTGGACTCGAGTCATGTGACTTGGACTCGAGTCAGACTCGAGTCATGAATTTGATGACTTGCGACTCGACTTGGACTTGCATAACAATGACTTTGTCCCACCTATGAGATGTGGACTCGAGTCATGTGACTTGGACTCGAGTCAGACTCGAGTCATGAATTTGATGACTTGCGACTCGACTTGGACTTGCATAACAATGACTTTGTCCCACCTCTGCCAATTAGTCAATCATCAGCATACTTTTATCTGGGAATGGAGCCATCAGCTCTCAGTTCCATAAATGGGGCAATGTTAACTTAGTCAACATTTAGACTTTTAAATCTTAGTCTGGTCAGCGACAACTTGTGGGGACTTTAGTCAAGTAAAAACTGAATTTTCAAGATCACATCGATTATATTGGTAAAAAGACAAAAAAATTGTATCGACACAAGCACTGCTTCCCCCCTATGTTCTGCTTGGAATTGATAAAAGCTACCATACTGCCTCTACTTGCTTACTGTGACATCGTATATAAATCAGCCCCCAGTACTGTACTGAAGAAGCTTGACTCAATTTATCACTCGGCCTTAAAATTTGCATTGAACTGCCCATATAGGAGCCACTACTGCGATCTCTACATTGGGTCAAACTGAACTTCTCTTAATGATCGACGGCTTGTGCATCAGATCTTATTTATTCACGATGTACTTACAAAAAATCAGCAGACTACCTGCTGGATCTCCTCAAGAACAAATGTGACCTAAGGTCTTCACTCATTTACCAGCTTCACACTCCTTTTTGCCGTACAAATACTGGAGGAAGGGCCTTTTCTATTGATGCCCCCAGGGTCTGGAATGCCATCGTCAATAAACTGCAACTTGGATCACTACCTGTGAGATCTTCACTCAAAACTGCTCTAGAGGAGTTGTACACCCCTCGCTGCCACTGCTATGCAGAGTGGCCTGAAATCAAAAATGTCTCGTTCCTGATGATCGCTGCAAAGTATGATCTTGAGTTTTGATTATAGTGTGCTGATCTTTAAAGGTGTATTGAAATTTTTTTATACTGCTACTGGATACTCCTGTTGTTACGGAGTGACTCATGCAGCCAGCTATGGCTGCAAGGTTTGGGCGTACATGTTATATATTGTTTATTGTTAAATTTGAATCACAGTTCATATGATCACTGTTACATTGTTTTTATAGCTTTATTTTGGTGACTTTTATAACGTTTTGGTTTAGCCATGTTTGTTTGTTGTAGTACAGAGTTAGCCTGATAACTTTAATCAAAATTGTATTATGGTTGTTATTGTTTGACTTGCATCCCACTGGGATTTTTGCACACAGCGTTGAAATACGGTGTTTTTTTCTGGAAGACTTTGCCGTTTTTTTCCTGGAGTTTTCTGTTGCGCGTTGTCACTTTAAGATGTTTCTTGTTCACGTTTTTGTTTGTTGCGGTTGCACCCGAGTCAAGAGCCGCATGGCTCACAGGGTTATACCGAATAAATGAAACTGAAAACTGAAAAGTCTTAGTGTGTAGATTTAATTTAGTTATTAAATCCTGACTAAATGAACACTGGGAACAGTGAAAATTAAGATAAAATATATAATTTCGCCAGCTTCGTCCCAAGTGGGATTTTGTTGTAATGTATGTATGTAATTTGACACGTAGGCTTTCGCGACCAATATCATCCATAATAGAGTTTTTTTTGGGTTAGATTGTGCAAATATATAAATGTGTCGTTAAAACCCGCCATCACCCGACACAGCCAACCAGTAAGCGTTGTCACGTAAACAGAACGTGGCCAATTCGTCACTAGTACAGCACACCGGTGTGTTGGAGAGCCAAGCCACAACATCTACAATCTGAGCACGACGTTTCGCCAGGAATTACAACTGGTCATAATAAGGGTTTTGGGGTTAGATCGCGTAAGTATAAATGTGTCGCAACCCTCCACCACCCGACACGGCCAATCAGTAAGAAATGTGTCACGTTAACAAAACGCCAATTAGTTACTTCTTCAGCCCACCGGTGTGTTTGAAGAGTGAATCCACAACATTTAGAATTTGAGTAGGACGTTACAACTAGCTTCATCAGGCGACAGGCAGATTTGTGGAGGAGTCCACCTGTTTCGTTCCTTATATAGAGGCTTAGATGTAGTGACCAAACTTCTGTGCTCTTGCGCAAAGTTGGGGGGATGACTGAGTCAACGTATTACCGAGTCAACGTATTACCGAGTCAACCACGCCTGCCCGACGTTGTCTCCCCGGTGGCGATGTTTATACACCGCACCAATTACTCATTTCTGGCTGAGTCGACCTAGGGGAGGCTCAGGACTGGTTCAGAAAATCCTCATTGGTTTAGGTCATGAGCGAGAATCGAACCCGCGTTGCTGGGTCGGTAGCGCAGCACGCTGACCGCTGCACTATCGTTACCCGACCATCGCTACCGACCACACGCACGGAGCCTCCTTCTCTCCGGCACCGTGGGCTAGAAGCAGAGGTCGCAACCGGGTACCCGATACCCGTACCCGATACCCGGCTACCCGTACCCGGCCGGGTACGGGTACCCGTTTGCGACCATGGTGCGGCCGGGTACGGGTACGGGTAGGCCGTGAGTCACTGGTGAGTAACCGTTTGTCACTCATTTCCCAACGTCTTGTCTCTTCTCACAATTCAAGTTCCTAGAATCAACCCACCCGCGCCTGCAACATGGCTTCATCCCAGAGGTCGCAATCGGGTACCCGATACCCGTACCCTACCCGTACCCGGCCGGGTACGGGTAGGGTACGGCCGGGTACGGGTACCCGTTTGCGACCCTGGTGCGGCCGGGTACGGGTACGGGTAAGGAATCAAAACCCGTTTGCGACTTCTGGTTAGAAGTCACCGTGCATCGTGCCGTTGACGCAGCAGCAGAGCAGCAGGGATGGAGGCGACTGCCTGTGTTGCGTTACGATTACTGTGCGGTGTGGACTTTGGGCTCTCCGACCAAGCCGACGACACCTCACCACACGTGGCCACCTTCTGCACCAGGGGGTGAAATTTTCGCTGATGCTGGTGGCCGGAGTCCACTGCGATCGTGAACTTGAACCGACACAACAATGTGTTGAGCCGATTACCAGGAGATCTAATGCGAGTTTTTGTGTGTGTGTGTGTGAGCGTTCTCACGGGGGCCCCGGTGAGTCATGCCGTTGGACTTTCAATTCGTTTTGTTTCTTTCTGGAGGCAATTATTAGATGTATTGGAAATATAATTAATTATTATTGCTATGCGTTTAGAACAAGTTGGCAAAGGCTGACTCCGTTCTCATTAATTTGATGCAGGCGCACATGGCGGGAATGGCGTTAGTGGCAGTTGCCACCAACATAGGATATGAACATCCAGCAGTGAATAGAGAATATGACCTAGAAACTTTGTTTTTATATATAGCTCTTTTCCAGAAGCGACCTGGCCACAAATGATAGATCAACTTAGTGGCTTATCATGTGCACATATATTGCAGCCAAATACACCCAACGCATGTTTCTAAAAGTGGAAGGATAAACCAGAGGACCTGGAAAAAAATCCACGAAACCGTGAGGAGAACATGCAAACTCCAAATATACAAGCATCAGGGTCGGGATTGAACCCACGTCCTGACTACCAGGCGATATATTTAATGTTTCATATCTCGCCACCGTGGTGATGACCACCAATTTCCGTTGAAATATATGTTGAAAGTGATGACCATACTTTGATGACCAGTTAATTGCTTTTGGGGTGGAGTGGTGGTATCGTGGTTAGATTCCCGGTCACAGCTGACACCAGTGGCAATTGATATCAGAACCGGTCCTGCATCTCCCCTCCCCTTCCTCAACCCACACTGACCAGCGTGATGAAGCATGGTCAACAGACGTCGACGACCGACAAGACACGGAGATGCCTTTATCCATTGGTGGATTGAGAATTGGTGGCATTTACGTATTAATTATGACCCATGACTGGTAACTCATGCGCCAAACATGGTATATACGTCTATTACACAAAGCTCCGTTTCCACTAATTTATTAATAACGAATCTATTAATAGCTGTTCAGGCGAGTGAGACATGGAGTTAGAGTGAAGTTCAATAAAACGCCCTTGTTTAACCAGACAGGAACCCATTGAGATGATTAGTTACACATATTGCTATCTGTTATCTGTATAAGCAGAATAAGCCCCTTTTGCATATTTCATACCATGACATTATCGATCCAAAAAACACTGACTCTCATCAAGAACATGGAACGAAAACTGAAGAGTATGCGTGGACAATGACTGGATGCGTATGGGGAAGTACACTGAGAGACAGAAAGAGAAACCCACAGATCAGAGACCATGCACAATTTAATTCTGCAGAGGTCACGAATTATATGAGCAGGAAATCGTGTGGATTGACCCTGAGGCTTCAGCGGGGTGGTGACCCCTTCAGCACCCCCCCCCTCCTCCAAGCTACTGGGCTGTACTGCAGGGCTATGTGCCTGCTGTGCGTGTATCTTGTCAGACATATGGAGCGGTGGCGCAGTGGTTAGCACAGTGTGCTACGAACCCGCCAACTCGAGTTCAATTCCAGGTCACGCTAACACCAGTGGCGAGTGGATATCTGAACCCATCTTGGCCCTCTCCTCGATCACCTGAGCCTTAAAAATTAGTACCGCACATCGTGCAGAGTGGAAACATTAGGGCTGGTGAGGAAAATGTGGCCAGGCATGGTGCTCTTTGCCACGTCACCCCCTCGAGCGCCGTGCTGGGGTGCCACGGTGATGAGATGTTCACTACCTCGCCTGGTATGGAGGAGGTTGTGGGTTCGATCCCGAGCCTGATGCCTGTATAGTTGGAGTTTGCATGTCTCTCTCCATGGTTGTGTGGATTTTTCTCCGGATCCTCTGGTTTTTCCCTCCACATTTAGAAACATGCATTTAGACTATTTGGCTGCCGTAAATTTGCACATGATAAGCCACTTCTTTGAGCTATCACTTGTGGCCAGGTTGCTTCCTCAAAAAGAGCTGTATAGCTCAGTGGGCCTTACCTGGTATAATAGAAAAGAGTTTAAATACGTTCTCATTAACAACAACAACAACAGTTGGCACAACAGCATGTGTAGGCGACATGGTTGAATATTTATGTTTGTGTCAGACAGCCAATATTGAGTCTTTGAATATACAATTGCCTCCAGAACAACAGTGGAAATGGCCCCTTGCTACGTATTAATCTGGATCATCATATTTCTCAGCTGAACGCATGTCGGTGAGTATAAGTTACAACGGTTATTTGGAGCGACGCTTTAAAACGCCCACAAAACTCACAGCAAAAAGGCTCGGCTCTCATGAGGCTAAATGTGTTTCTGTGTTAGAATTGAGCAACATCAATTCACTTGTAAGTCGATATTTTTTTCTGCCGTCGATGTTTTGCCAAAACGCTCATCAGAAATGTGTTGAGCCCTGTTGCCTTGGTTAAATACTTGTTTGCATAAGCCCTTTTCAAGATATGAAAGTGATTGTTGACCCTTCACTATGCACTTTTGTGGATCAACAAAGCAAAAGCACGCCCCCTCCCCCCCATGTTCAATTTCTTCATGAACAGTGATAATTTTCATTAACAGTTACGAGCCAGTGGTGGACATTCCACATATCTATGACGGGGACCGTTATTCCCACGACAAAACTGCTGTTGACGTTGTAAAAAAAAAGTGCCGCTCATTTTATACAATTATAAGAGCACAGACGCCGTGTAGATGGAGCATAGAAATCAGCTCCTGGGCAGGTGGTAGGTGGATTGATGTATCGCAGCATCGTGAAGATATTGCGGCGCCTTGGTGAAGCCTCCATCCAGCAGTGAATTGACCATGGCTGATGACGACGATGAGTCAAGTTGACCTCAGGGTGGAATTTGAACCTTGTAAGCTTCCGACTGCGAGATGAGCTCTCTACCCAGCTGTGCCATCTGGCCCGATGTGACTGCCAAGAGAGCCATTAGGATGATGGAAGAGAATGTTAAATTAAACAAGTGTCTACATTTACCTGCGAATGTGTGCACTGCGTCTCTCGCACAACGCTGCGGCGTGAACTGTAAGACTGGAGGCACACACCGCCCAGTCGGGAGGGATAGGGTGCCCTTACACAGTCAAATATAGCTTTAACAACTCTGTTAAACGCTAAACAGAATGAGTAGCGTTGTGGATTAGCTCCTGTTGTCCAATGCAGACGACTTTGTCGTTCGCTGTGACCTTCCAGCAAGTTCAAACACGTGACCCCTCTGTCCTGAAATGTGATATTTTCTTCGCCTGATGATTGCACGCCGATTTGTTTACCGGAAAATACGGCAAACACACACAGCCGGTGCTAATGTTTACATTGGGAATAATGCTTAACCGATGCAATAAGCTCCTTTATGAAATGCCAGACTTATAGCCCCCATGACAGGGCGGATGAGCGACTCATGAAGGTGTTCGGATGACATGGCTGAGTGACACATCGAGTTCCTCACATCACGTTCATTGTTAGACGTTTCTATATGGTTCACCGGTTTTAGCCAGGCTTATTTTTTCACGCGGTTACTGATAAGATGCTAAAAAGAATACCCCCGTTGTAATGATATTCATCATCATCATCACGATCCACGGGCAGATAGCTCGGAAGGTGTCCACTGCACATGTTATGATTTGTTTCCACTTTCCTCTGTCTTGTGCCAATATGCTGAAGTAGTGCCACATCTATCTGGCATCAATCCCTGATGATGTCGTCGTCAAGCCATTCTCTGTGCTGTCTTTCTCTCTTTCCTGTTCCAAATGTGTCCAAATCGTGCCAGTTTCCTTCTCAACACATTCCTGCGGAGGGAGCTGGTAGGAACGTTGGGTTGCTTGGTCAATGGCCAGGGTCAACGGCGGCGTGGTGTATTTCGCAAATATGCCCGACTGTGAGGGCGGGCACAAGCCAGCGTGAGTAGGTTAAACGTTGAGTTTTATAAGGGCACCATGGGGTGACCAGCCCCTCCCCACCCAACCCCACCCCTCCCACCCCCACCCAGCCCCACCCAACCCCACCCCTCCCACCCCCCACCCAGCCCCACCCAACCCCACCCCTCCCACCCCCCACCCAGCCCCACCCTCCCCACCCAGCCCCTCCCTCCCCACCCAGCCACTCCCTGCACGACGGACGGACACAATAATCCCCTGTGGGCTGGTGTAACCAGGAGGTTCCTACCAGTATAACTGCCTGCATCATCAGGTCTTCTTCTTCTGTGTGCAAGCTTTTTCTTACTGACACGTTGGTCATTCTTTGGGTCCAAGCTTAGATGAAATATCTTTCTGTAGAAATCCATTTCGAGTGCCGATATCTTATCTCTCTGATATTCACACGTAATAATCTCACAGACCGGCTCGCTGTCTGTGAGCAGCTGGCAATGCATCAGCATTGATTCAAGCAGAGTTGAACAACACTTTAATTTGGTGATGCTGCTGCTGCGTTGGCGGTGGTGCACACGCAGAATGAACAATACAGACTCAACACAATTGCGAATAATACTGTGACCTTAAAAATATATATATAGAATAGGCGACGAAGCACGTCTTATGATGGGTAACTACTCAAAATCTGCGCTTAGTATATATTTTTACTCTTGAGACCAGTGTTATTGGCGAATGTGTTGAGTTTTTTTTTTAAACTGATTCAAGCAAAGTAAGCAAGCCTGACTCTGCTGCTGCCGATGAGACGGTTAATGTCGAAACGGGTCGAGAGCCGTGTTTGTTTGAGTTCAACCAATTTAATTAAATTAAAGTAAATCACGACGTTTCGAACGCAACACAAGCGCTCATCATCAGGTGGACATGGGGTAAAACACACAGCGACAAACTGCATGGAGGCAAATACAACAAGAAGATGGGAGACGAGAAACTCAACAAACCTTCGAAACACAATGTGATGCAAAACCAGTCGGCCAACAACACAGTTAGACACTAACCTGGTTGACCACGTATTTCAAAAGACTGCTAATTTTTTTGTGTTCATCTTCTGGGCTGAACACACCAACGTAAAACAAAGGACACGCACTCGTGAACAGACACGAGGTACATATACAGGAAGGCACACAGGGAAAGATGTTTTGGGCAGCCCAGAGGGACAACCAGAGCAACATCACACCAAGAGACATACACACATGCAGAGGCACACACAGAAAGACGCCTGGAGGAATAGCGTACAGGTTAGTGTCTAACTGTCTCAAATAGAACACATTCCTGCGGAGGGAGCTGGTAGGAACGTTGGGTTGCTCGGCCAATGGCCAGGGTCAACGGCGGGCACAAGCCGGCGTGAGTAGGTTAAACGTAGAGTTTTATAAGGGCACCACCGGGTGACCAGCCCCTCCCCACCCAGCCCCACCCCTCCCACCCCCCACCCAGCCCCACCCTCCCCTCCCCACCCAGCCCCACCCTCCCCACCCAGCCTCTCCCCACCCTCTCCTCCCCACCCAGCCCCTCCCCACCCTCCCCTCCCCATCCAGCCCCTCCCTCCCCACCCAGCCCCTACCTGCACGACGGACGGACACAATAATCCCCTGTGGGCTGGTGTAACCAGGAGGTTCCTACCCAGTACCATTCTGATTCTTTCTGCGGTGGGGGGAGGAGGGGTTGGTGGTGGGGGCCATTGCGTCATCGCGCGCGCCGTGACGTCACCGGGCGCACGGCGACTATAAATTGCGGCCGCCCGCCGGCAGAGCGCCTCAGTGCGCAGTAGCGAGAGCAGCAGCAGCCGGAGCCGCCGTCTTCAGCAGCATCGTCGACGACGCCTACTCCGTTGCTTTGCGTTACGTGCGTCGTCTCTAGAACGTTCTCCCACACAACCATCCACCCCCACCCCCGCCCGGGCACTTCGGGAATCTACGTGTAAATTTTTTTTTTAAACCATTTGATTGCATGAAAATTAACGAGCTTTAAAAAAAACCCACTACGCGATCGTGGACAATTGTCGGCACGTATTTCTACACCCAGCGAGTTGTTGAGGATTGGTGATTTTTCATCCATACATTTTTTTCTCTTCCAGGGCCGCGATCGGTGGGTTTTGTTAGCGCTGTCGCAGCGTTCTCGTGTCTCGTCGGGAATATTTAAATCTGCGTTTTGTATTTGTCGCTATTTAAAAAAAAATATATCTACCGTGCTCGGCTACGCTCGCGTTTTTTCATTGTAATTACAATTTATACGCAATTATAATCGCATATCACGCCCTGCATTTAATATTAAATTACAGGCGCTACCAACTCGCGCGATCAACGCACCGGGGAGGGGGGGTTGCGTTGGGATTGCCTCAAAACCAAATCGCTTAAATTCAATCGTAACACCTAAACGCTTTAAAATTTCTCAATAAATAAAACTCAACCGAGCCATGAAGACCAAGGTGGAGGTGTGCCCCTACGACTGCCAGCCCAAAGACGCCGACGACCTAGCCGAGTGCAAGGGCGGTCCCCACCGCCGGGCGGACGGAGTGGACTCGTCTACGCACGGCCAGGCGTGGCTCTGGTGCCGCGAGTTCCTCCCCGGGGCGTGGAAGCGCCTCCCCGAGCACAGCCTGCGGCTCTCCGTCATCAGGTGGGGCGGGGCGTGACGGTTGATGTGGGCGGGCCAAGGAGAGGCAATGGGCGGGGTTTAGGATGTGGGAGGAGCAAGGAGGTGGGAGATCTTCTTGGTTCTTTAGGTAAAGTCACGTAGAAGGGAAGTAATAAAATAATAAAAATAAAACAATAAAATAATTCTCACGACGTTTCGGCCACAACGCAAACAGCCGTCCTCAGGTGCTGCGACTCTAAGACCTGGTCTTCACCTGAGGACGGCTGCTTGCGTTGTGGCCGAAACGTCGTGAGAATTATTTTATTATGTTTTATTTTTATTACTCCCCTTCTACGTGACTTTACCGAAAGAACCAAGAAGATGAATCCCTGCAGTCACGAAAGCTTTAAATCGAAAGAGGTGGGAGATGCCAAAATACATTTGAGTAAGGGGGGAGGGGGGGGTCTCTGTTATGGGTGGTTCAAGGGGAGGGTGGGGGGGAGGTTAAGGGGGCGTGTCGGCAGGTCCAGGGTGCTGAATATGGGCAAAAGTTTGGTAAACATTTAAATGGGCGTGGCCAGTGCCAACGTGTGGGAGGAGCCAAGGACTTGACCCGTTTGTTGCACGGAGGTGCTAACGAGGATTGAGTTGGGGGGGGAGGCAGTGCTGAGTGGGGGGTGTGGGGGCGGGGCAAGAAACCTTGTGGCCTGGGCCAGTACTGAGTGGGCGTGGCAAGGAGAGGTGTGTGGGAGGGGCTAGAGGTTTAGACTGGGTCTAGTGGTGAGGGCATGGGAGGTTAAAGGTGCCAGTGGGTTGGGGGCAAGGAACTTGTGGGCAGGGTCAGTAGAGGTTATGGCTAAGGGGAGGTTTGAATTGGGCCCGTTGCTGAGTGATGAGAGCCAGATGTGTGGGATTGGGTGGCAAGAGGCGGCTTTGAGTTGGGTGTCCATGGCTATTGGCCGTTCAATGCGCATGTGGGTTGGAACTGTGGTGAGTGGGGCTAGACTACGTGTCTGATTAGGCCAGGTTTATTTGTCTATCCGGGTGAAAACTCAAGAGAACAGGATAGTCTTCATTTGCAAGAGTGAACTGGGTCACCAATATTAGAAAAGCAAAACAAATAAAGTACAGCAAGCAACGAAGCGTAAAGAATGTGCGTGTAGGTACAGGCATGACCAGGCAGTAGCAGAGTTGTGTAGGAAGGGCCAAAGGGAGGTTTGAATGGGGGACCAGGGCACATCTTTGGTAAGGGATTTGGTCAGAGGTTCAATGGGTGGTAACAGAGGGCCTTGGTCATGTCCACGTGGCTAAGTGGGTATGCCTAAGAGGATGGTGTAGAAGAAGGTGATAGGTGGATGAGTAGGCTCTGCCAAAATACTGCAGTGGGGTGGAGGAGGGGGACTGGAGAAGTTGTGTGTGTGTAGGGCTTGAGTTGAATTGGTGGGGCCTAGAGGCATTGGAGGGGCAAGAGGGGGGGAGGGTTTGATATATGCTAAGGCATGTGAGATGTGTATTTATAGGCAGCCACGGTCGTGTTTGATGTAAGCGGAGATTTGTAATGGAACCGGTCTGGCCAAGTCTGGGTGGGTGATAAATTAAAGAGGTTTAAATCGCTATGTGGATGGAGCCAGATAGGTCATTTGGGCAGGTCCCGGGTGCTGTGTGTGGTGCATGTGTACCGGACAGCGTGGGCAGTGAGTGGTGCTTAAGGTCAAATTACATAATACGAGCGGTCCGAGGATGAGGTGTGAGTGGAATTCTGTCGTGTGGGTGTGGTCAGTATCATATGGGCAGAAATTAAGATATTGGTGGGGCATAGACCGGATCAAATCAAGACCAAACCCAAAACACTAATTTTACTTTGGGTTTCCTTATATCTTCATGACAATCTTGAACATTTGATGTCAACCAGTTTGTTGAGTAAGGTGGGTTTATAAAAGCATTTTCTACTGGTGGCCACATATATTATCCGATCCAAGAAAATGTGATTATATAACAAATAGCGTTATGCCTGATAAAAAAATATATATCTATTTAATGAATTGGAAACTGAATTTCCTCAACACTCTACAATTAAGAGTTATTCTAATGTTGAAATTGCTGCACTGTTCGTTAAGAAAGTCGTGCAATGCAAAGCAGAGTAGTTGGGCTCGATGATGCCCTCACCAATGCCCTTCACCGCAGCATTGGAAAATATTTCCTGAATTTCTGAAGGCGTTGTAAAGGAAGCTAAGAATTTCGTTGTGAGGTTAAGTCACACACTGCTGAATGTAAGAACAAAACAAAGCAATCTCGCTGTAATAAGGAGCAAGGGGGGGGTTGATTGGGTGAGCCATGTGTACAGAATGTAAGAGGTTAGAGGTTACTGAGGCAGGCACTGGGAGTGGGACTCGCGAGTTAAGCGACCAAGGGAACGACATAAAGTCAGGTGGTGGGATATTGTAAATGCATGACCTTGTATATTTCAGGGTTTGGCAGGCGGAAGCGAGAAATGGTGGAGTGTGTTGGCTGGCATCAAGGGCGCCTGGCCGTGTTAGCATTTCGTTCTTCAGTGTTGTTGATAATGACCTAATTTATTTTTGTCTGCGGTTATGGATTTCTCATCTCGGATTCAAGTGTGCGTTTGTAAAATAAATGTCCTAACCTCCAATGGGACCTCCCCCCCACTCTCTGAGCACCAAGTTCATTGAGAGCAGAGTCCACAGGAGACTGCGTTGTTGATGAACGAGTGGGCACACTCTCACTGGGGTTAAGTGAGGACTGGCCACATTCCTGACCGTCTGCCGAGGGACCAGACTTGGGATTTCGTGGAATTGTTTGTTCCCTTCGCACATGGGGCTTGCCCCCACCACATGCCGAAGACCCATCCTAACGTGATACACAGAGCCCCTGAACATGACTGGGGAACCAACGAACCCAATCGTGAGCAATTTGTCCCTTCATATTAGAATACAACTTGTGTTGCATTGGGTGATGCTATTGGCAAATCCAGTCGTTTACATTTATTTATCCCCAGAAATAACTGGATGTCTTGCATGGCCGTTTGCAGATAATAGGATGATGGAATTGACCTTTTCCATTACAACATATGGATTATCGGGTGAATTTGGTGCCTCTAAGGAGAGCACGTCTCCTGACTCCTAAGCAAATGAGTGCAGACAATCGTGTTGTTCACCACTTCTGGGTGGCGACTCTTATCTATGGTTTGTTGTGGATAATAGGATCAATTTAGTGCCTGCAACGACTCCTATAAATCATGATGCAAAAACAAGAGGATCATCATCCTCATCAGCAGTAACGTAACTATATCTTGATGATATTCATCATTGCACTACTTTCTTAACGGAAATGGGAACAGCAGCAACAGCATAACAGGGCTTCCTCTCGCCCGCGTAGTAATGTGGATAATAAGTTTAATTTGCTGCTTGATTCCTGGTATCTGTGGTTTGAACATGGATAATGAAATGAATTTATTCGCACATGATCGGAATTTCTGTGGATGGATTCCATGGCGCATGCAAGCGGGGGAGCGCATGTGTCATTCTTTCCCTCGGGCAAGGTGGCCCATGCCTGTGACGCAGCAACTTTGTCGAGGTTGTTGAATCGCACGCAGAGTTTTCATCCTGTCCCGTGAAATGTCCGGTCCACGGGGCTGCGGGGGTGTCCAGGAGGCTGCATCGCACCGAAAGTGGGTCAAGTGACCCATCGGAGTCGATATTTGTTCCGAGTGTTCTAACAGCTGCGTAATCCGGCTCGTGTATGCATGTGGGATTTTCTTCGGGTGTTCCTGCATCGTCATTTTTTTTTCACTGCGCAAAAAAAAAAACTCGGTGTGGTGGGGGGTGTGTGGGAGATTTTAAGTACGTCTTTGCGGAAACATTTCCCAGAAACCTATGAAAAAAAAAGTCGGTTCGACCACTGGCAAGAACATCCTCCTCCTACCCACTCATGTTCGTTTTATTGTCTTTGGTTGTGATGAAGGACACGGCCTGGAAGGCTGCCATCGTGCAGCCCTGTCGAGCAGCACCTTGTTATATAAAGGAAAAAAAGCCGCGTGTGTGAATTATTTAAAACTGGTTTGTCTGTCCCTTTTGTAATGAGCTCCGCACAGTCACCGCAGCTCTATTACATCAAGTCTTGTTACTGCTGATGACGTGTAGAGCTTTGATGCAAAGCAAGTCTTTTAACACAAGTAAGCGTACACATTAATTTAGAGCTCTCTATGAGCAGCGCATCCCTCGGTGTTGGATAACGGCTACCAAATGTAGACATCATCACAAATATGCTGTGTTTGAGGTGCCTTCAAGTGACATTTTATCCACAAAATTGGGAAAGGACCCTTCCATCTACCCTGCTACAGAGTTTTGTTGCATGGCAGTCCAAGCAATATTAAAGCACATTCCTGCTGAGGGAGCTGGTAGGAACGTGGGTTGCTCGGTCAATGGCCAGGGTCAACGGCGGCGTGGTGTATTCCGCAAATATGCCCGACCTGTGAGGGTGGGCACAAGCCGGCGTGAGTAGGTTAAACGTTGAGTTTTATAAGGGCACCACGGTGGGTGACCAGCCCTTCCCCACCCAGCCCTTCCCCACCCAGCACATCCCCACCCAGCCCCTCCTCACCCAGCCCCACCCTCCCCTCCCCACCCAGCCCCTCCCTCCCCACCCATCCCCTGCCCATCCTCCCCTCTCCACCCAGCCCCACCCCTCCCATTTTTGGATGCACGACGGACGGACACAATAATCCTCTGTGGGCTGGTGGAACCAGGAGGTTCCTACCAGGACAACGAATAAATATATGCATATGCATGGCTTCTCTAATGCTTTGGCCAAAAAGGCAAAAAAAAAAATTCTGGGTATTGGGTAACCCTTTGATCAGTCTGTCTGGATAAGGCCCTAGCAGAAACAACACTTCATACTACATTTGTATTCCTGTTGCGTGATCGCTACGAGAATTATAGTGACCCACTGCTCTCGGAAGACGGACGGAGCTAATTCGTTGCCTCCTTCGACCTTAGTTGCAAAGCGTTGAAAGAAATGGTGAAATTTAGCCAAGTGAAGTCCACAATCAATTTTATTGTGCTGGGGTGTTTTTTTTTGCGAGCAGCCATTGGTGACTGAGCTCAGACCGTGAACTCGCTCTCCTTGAGAACCCATTTTAGACGTGGGTGGCTGCCCATATTTGAAACCGGGGTTTGAGTCTTTGCTCGCCAAGTCATCTGACCCCTGAGCCCCCGTTTTCAAATGGATTATTTCGTTTACAGTACGCTGCATCAAATCGTGCATGTGAGGATCCGTTCCTTTTCACATTAATATACTGTATGTCTGGGGCGCGTTCTTTTTTTACATTCCACTTCAGATAAAATATTCATACCACTCTAGATTTGTGTGTGCACTACAGTGACAAAAAAAAACCCGACTTTGTGAATTGAATCGTGCCCCCTCGATTGTGACATTAAAATGGTGGAGGTGGTTTGTTTCATCATCATCCATCTTCAAAGGCAAGGAGGCATCGACACTTGACGGTCTGAGGCCGTTCGTTTATCATTAATTTCTGCTCACGAGCTCAATTCGAACCCAGGACCTAGGGTCCAAGGCATCATGGATCCCTGTTGGGGTGGGCAGAGCATTCTAGATTGAAATTAATTTCATTGCAACTGCGTTTTGTGTTGAGTTTATTGTCCTACCCCATCACCTCCAATTAGTACGGTTGGCTACTACGGTGCTAAATAAGTTCTCCATACATAGTCATTACAATTTTGTTTATTCAATGTCATCATCATCATAAAATAAAGGTTTTGACGAGAGCATGATCCAGCGGGGTTGGTGGTTGATGCAGAGATCGACCAACATGTGGGAGATCGAATCTGCAGTTCCTGTGAGGTGATGATTATAAAAATCAATAAGGAAGAAACAAAACGATGCCATCGCAAAATGACCCATTATCGCTGGTTTTTATTGCTTTTTCCATTTACCCGGCGTACTCTCGGGTAGTAGCAACACAACCTAACGCTGATATTTTACTTGCATTGGGTTATCTGTGCGAGCGTTATTGTGACGCCATGTTCCCGGTAGAAGGATAGGACCGATCTAATTAATCGACGCTTTCAACCTCGTTTGGAAAGCATTGAAAATACAGCAGTGATGTTGCTGACCCATTTTCATTGTTGAGTATTATCAGCTCGTATTGCAACGTGGGCATTTCTGTAACGACTGATTTCATTGCACGAGCAGACTATCCCCAATTGTTTGGGCAATTATTCCCAGCACGACTCTTAAAAGTATCTATATAAATACCAAGACTTGGTTAAAGCTATACAGGGCAGATGAAGAATTACTGACTGGATCATTCCATTGCATATACTGTACAGTATTTGTTTAAAAAAAACCCATAATACATTGTAGCTTGGCTGCAAGTGAGCTATGCTGGCGCTGTCTTGGGAGTGTAAACGACCTACAAAACTGTGGCGTGCAGCGGCCGACCATGTTTTATTAATCTGTTTTATTTTGTGGCTGTCGTGAATCTCCACGGGATGGCCTTATGCCAGTGAAATTTCCATTCACTTCCTTGCAGTGCCTTGTTTGCTAGATCAGCATAATCACTTAAACAGAGCACCACCTCATTGGCAAAGGTTAAATACATTAAACGAAAAGAGGTAATGGTAATAATACGTATTATTATCCAACAAAAATAATGTGGTGCTACTCTTGAAAGGAAATCTTTTTTTTTAGTTTTACTACCCTCGGACATTCATGTAACTACAGCTCAAGTGCCACGCAGTCGACGGCCAAGCCAAGAAATATGGTCAAGTGTGTCGCTGCTCAAAAGAGCAAAGGAGGCCTTTGTCTTCTTCACGAACCGGTGGTGGAAATTCCCCATTATCATGGCAGAGTTGTCTTTCAGAGTAAGGTCAATTTTTGACTTAACAGAAATTTTTTGCTGTTATGTTTTCTCTGACTCTCGAGGGATGGATGATTGGCCGAGCCGACCCCTCGACTGGAATTAATAATTTCCAACTGCGAGTCGAGTCTTAACCGGAGTGCCACTTTGCCGGACAGTTTATTGTTCGTGGCCAAGTGTCCACGGGCTCTGTTTCTCTTAACGCTCGCGGTGCACGCTTCGAACCCCGAGTTTGTGTGCCGATTATAAAAAGGGTATGCAAATTATACGCAAACGTTTACATTCGGACTAACCGTGCAGATACAACTGTAGAAAATAGAAAGAAGAAATGAGAAATGCAAACAAGATGGAGAAACACGGGTTAAAGAATGAATGTCCTGAAATCAAATCTCCTCGATTGTGACGTTTCCATTGTGTTCCTGTGGGTGGTGGGTGGGGGGGGGTAAACTCTGACGCGTGCCCTCTGTTGGCTGCTCTGAGCCAATAGTGGAAATTCCACATTTTCATGGCATGGGCCACTTTATAGATGTGGTGACCGCCGTTGGCTTCCCACAAGGTAGTACTTTTTTTATGAACCCCAGGAAACATGACAGACTAACACTTCGCCCATCATGCTGGCATGACGAAATTGGGCCGAATAACCTGTACGTGGCCGTAATGTGCAGGTAAGGTGTGATAAGTGTGTTTACATGTGCAGTGGTTTGCTCTGGTTTTACACAGTTGAGGGCTGGGTCATAACGACCCGACTTCGGTCAGACGAGGAGAATGTTGGCAGGGCTTATAGGAGTTTGAAGGTCCCTTTTGAAGTGACCCGCAGTCACTAATCGCACGTATAAATACAATTGCTTTGGACGCCCGACACCCCCCGCCCCATCATCATCTCTATGAAGCATTGCACGCAGGGGGACTGTCCGATCTAGTTAACTTCATAACTGTGAAAGGGGACATGGATTCGTGTTTATGCCTGCAGATGCATTAGCAAGGTCTGTCCAAGGTTGAATATTATTTCAGGATTTTCTTATTTACAAGACTTAATTTGTTTCGCAGGACTCTGCAGTAAAGTCGGTGCCAGATTGTGTCATCCGAGATGGTGTGCAGTGCATCGTAATTGGTCTCTTGTTGAGACATACCTGGCATGTGTCGAGTTAGGATTGATGCATGCGATAACCACAGCTGTGTGCGATTTGAGGTTTTGATAAAATGCAGTACTGTCTATTCTTTTTGTTTTCAAGCCAGATCGGGGGACGTTGATTAATGACTACATTGTGGGTAGCAGAGGGCAGTGCACAAGTATGTATTGTTGGACTCTACTTGTATGCTCCCGTGTCTCCCCGCTTTCACCTTCCCGCATTGACCAGCGTGGTAAAGTGTGGTCAGATAACCCCCACAGTGTTGAGGCCCATATCCAGCAGTGGATTGACAAAAGGCTGTACGTGTTTCAATTTGATTATCGAAATATATTAAAGGGAAATTTGTGAATGTGTGTCTGTTCGAAATGTTTAGCATACTTCCCAACATGCAACAAACTTGAAATGTGGCATGTGGGTAGCTTCCAGTCTGTACACAATGCAAAAAGTATAAAAATTTACTTTTGTATTTTGGGGGGATGGGCGCAATAATGGATATTTTTGCACGGCAAGTGAGCAGTGACGTCACATCTGTGATGTCACCCGCATGCGGCAGCGTCACGCAGTGTGCTTGCTGACGTCACGCATCCCCCCCCACCCTCCGTGTAGCCCGTGTATTAATCCAAGAGAAGAATCCAAGTCTCGGGCGAAGCCGAGTAGTAAAGCTAGTTTTTAATATATATATTACTTGGTGAATGAAATATCTCTTTGTTTGTTTTTGGAAGTGATTGGTTCACATTCCAGGGTTAAACATATACAGCTATTCATTTGAGAGTTTATTTTCATGAGCATTGGGTAGTGCTTACTTTCTATTCTCATCTGGTGAGTCCCCTAATGAGATGACCAATGTTGAGTTCCTACAAAGTAGTGCTTCTTTTATCAGCCCTGCAGGGTTGATGATGATGTGGCATTGATCCCCAATCAGGGTTTGAATCTTACAGCCTTCCGCTCGTGAGCCAATCACACCAACCACAGTGTAACCTGATGGTGATAATCACAAGTGTGTGTGGGAGCGGTAGCGTAGCGGTTAGTGCACTGCGCTGATTTACGCTCACAGGCAACACCGTTGATGATTATCTGAACCAGTCCTGGGCCTCCCCTAGGTCGACTCGGCCTCAAATGAATACCTGGTGTGGTGCGTAAAAACATCGCCACTTGGAGACGAAGGCAGCTAGGCGTGGTGCTGGCTACCCACCTCCTCGTGTGCCATTCCAGCCTTAATAGGTGCTGGCTAACAGCACTTGCCCCAACAGTTTGTTAAGGCTATACAGGAGGTCTTTGTCTTTGTAATGTGTTTAAAACAAGTTTTTTTTCACAACTTTCCCAACTTCTGAGCAAGAAGCCAGCCAAGAAAAGAAGGAAATGAACAAACAAAAAAACTTAAACGCAAGTCGAAAATATGTCGGCGAGTGCAGCATTGTGAATAGAGAGAAAGCTGGACTTTTCACTCGCAACGCTGCATCACATAATCTCAGCGGTTTTGTTGTTGAAATCTCGGTCAAATCTTTACGTATTCTTGGGATCCGCTATGGCGCGGCGACGAGGAGGAGGCCTCTTCAAGTTTTTCCCGAGGTTCCAACGATGTCACGGGCACCGTGAGGTTTGTCACGTTGATACAACGTGCTGCTCCATTACTGCTTCACAGGGGCACCTTGGGTTGGATCGCGTAAATATGAATGTGTCGTTCAATCCGCCCCACCGTCTGACACAGCCATTTGGTGAGGTTTGTCACGTTAACACAGTGTGCCACTCCGTTACTACTTCACAAGGGCACCTGTTTGTACGTGGCGGTATTGTGCGTTCTTGTGCTGCTGGCGCGCGGTCGGTGTCATCGTCACAGATGTCTCTTTTAATTAAAACTTTAAAATGTATTTATTATTTCCACAAACTGAGGGGGCTACAGAAACCCTGTGGGGCCGCATGCCCCGAACACGGTGCCACCTGGGTTCAAAGAAGGCGGGGGAGAGTGGGCTTGTCGGCTGATGTCAATGCTATGCGAGAGAAAGGCAAAAACACCTTTTTGGCACGATACTCCGTGCCGTGCCAGGCCACGGGAATGCCAGGCTCTGCCCCGTTCACACGCTCCCGCAAACAAAAACGCCTTTGGGGATGTGGCCGTGTGTGCCTGTCTTCTGCATGCCCATACCGATCCGACTACCTGCAAGCCAAGCCAGTGGTTTGACGACTTATCCGCTGGGCTTCCGACCAAGTGGTTCTACTTAACTGCCGCCCTGTCTACCTACCTTTTTTTGGGAGGGATGGCTATTGCCCTGCAAGTTTCCTCAGTCCACTGCTGGATGACACCATTTCTGCGCCGTGCAGGTTGTGTGGTGGTTATTTGACCATTCTTCATCACGCTGCTCTGTGTGGGCTGATGGTGAATGTGAGGACAACAGATGTGAGAGCATAGAAGTCCAGTACAAGAATGGATTTTGCTGCACTGCCCTGCACTGACCATAACCTCTCACTATTAGCCAACTATTTTTGCCAGGTAAAATAGATTTTTGATAAAGGCTGTGAGTATTTTGTTCGTGCCTGCATATATACCTATTCACCTTCTTACCGACGTACTGAAAAATTTCCGTAATCAATAACCTACCTACCTTTGTACATATTTCAATATATGCCTACACGTGTGCCCAACCACCTGGCTGCCTACCTTCCTACCCACGAAGCCACTTTCCCACCTACCTCATCGCCTACCTACCCATCTCTCCGTCCATCTACCAACCGATTTAGTTATTCAAATGTCTTTGTATCTATCTATATACCCACCTGCCTACCCATTAACCCTCGCTGTAGTTAGTGTCCACAAAAACGCATCGCCAAGTTGCTGCGCACACCTGGGTGTCTTGCATAGGTGAAAGGGAGAATAATGTTTAATCCCAGCAGTGGGGCGATCTGCTCATCGACTTGGGGGCACCTATCCGCCATCCAGAATGCGGAGGTGCCCCTCTGAGCTGGTGGCCCTGAGCACGTGGTGCGCATTCCACGCATTTAGACCGAACCTGGAGGACCTCTTCACAATTTCGGCTATCGCCTGATGAAGCTGGTTGTTGTTGTAATCGCCAGCGAAATGCCACAGTACTCGAATTGTAAATGTTGTAGTTGGTTCACTCTTCAACACACCGGTGTGATGAAGTAGTAACTGATTTGCACGTTTTGTTTACGTGACGAACCTACTAATTGGCTGTGTCGGGTGTTGGTGGGTTTAAAGACCTTTAAACATTCCATGCATTATGTTCTGCAAAACAAGCAACATTTGGTACATAGATCTGGTCAATCAACATGCCTCCGAGCATTCAAAACTCACTAACATGTTACTCCACGATTTCAACTAGTCCTTTGGGTCGGCAAAGCAATTTGTATCGTCAAATTGTACGACAATTAACTTTGCTTGCGCAGGTGACACTGTTGTGACTTTGGTGCTCCGTGTAACGAACATTGACACGTAAGAGGAAAAGAGAATATTTACAGTGCTGCAGGATCTGGCACTGTGCCCACTGCTACTCAGCCATGTGTTAAAAAAATAAAACATAAACCACCCATCTATATTTTTGTAGCTTGTGGTGGTGATGCAATGGAATCGGTGGTGAAGTTTATCTCGCCCAGGAGGTTTTCCTTGAGACCCTGAAGTCAAAACATCTCCCTGCTACAATGAGGAATTTGTGTCGTGATCGTGTCTGTTGGTGGCCCCCCATGAGGTGGTGAACCTTCCACATTTCAATGGCAGAGAGCAAGTTTTGTGAAAAGTATTTACTTTTATTTATATTCCGCCTTTCAATGCCTTGGCAACTCAAACGCCTTTCGTCGCAAACTCGACCATGCCAATGCCCTGCTAAAGTCTAGCCAAGGGGAACCCCCAGTGCCAACTTGTCCCCAACGTGGCACAATGTGTATGCAGCACTGGCCTGCAAAATGGGCATTCTTAGTTATTTTGACTTCCCACAGCCAAAGCACTCAGGGACCCGGGATGGGGGTTGAATTTGCACCCGGTACGGTCATGGATTGAGCACTGTAGCCCGCAGCATGGGGCTAATTACACGAGCGTGTGGTTTTCCCGCAGGACATCGCATTACGCGACATAGTTCTGGACGATTTGTTGCTCTTTATTTTTTTAACAGTAATGTCAGAGCGACTTGGTTTAACCCAACAGCGGTCGGCATGCTCGCCACCGAGTAAATTTTTGCATGGGGGGGGGGGTCGACGGTTCGGAATCAGAATCTCTACTCAGAATCGCATTCTTTATTGAGACTGGAGGAGAACTCCGATGAGCTATGAAGCTCTTTTTCATAGATGTTCAGTTCCCACTACTCCAAGCTCTCACTTTAATCCTCTCCAGCTACTGTCAACTGTGATGGATAGCTGTACTCTGTTTGGAATTTCGGCTTCGTTGCAGACGCCTTCACGTTTTGGTGCATGCAGTCCTGTAACACGAACGTCGCCCTGCGCCATGTTCATATCACAGGGCATGAGCGACTGCACCATCGCTTGCTGCCTTACAGTGGATTTTAAAGATTAAGCGACTCCATTTGCAAGAAAATCTATCCACGTGCCCCATCTCAGCCCCAATTCCCTAATGATAAACGCAACATTGCATTTTAATTGTAGTGCAGTCTTCCTGCAATGACTGTTTTTGTATGATTTATGAATAACATTCAGGATCTTTTTACGGGGATCTCTGTATGGAGTATTTTTTTTTATGAAACATGTGTGAAATAATACAATAAATAAACAGTTTTTTTCTAAGACACGTCATATCAGGGGGTGGGGGGGGGTGAACCATTGGCAAGGATTCTGAATTCCAACGTTTGGAGCGTTTTGGGTGAATCGGGTTCACGTTATAGGCTATGTTGATTTAGTTCAGTTGTTCTTAACCTGGGGTGCACGCACCCTCTGGGGGTGGGAGATGCTCTTTCTGAGAACCAAAGGGCTACGGTAAAGGTTAAGAACCACTGCCTTAGCTGAAGCCCTAACCAGTCTTGTGTATCCTTTTATAGGCTGAACCAGCCCAGAGGAGGAACTTGCCACGAATAAATGCCAGCCGGGGGGTGGTGGGGGGGGCGGTCTGATTAGAGTGCTCTACTTGCAATTTGCAGGATTCAAATCCTGGTTGGTGGCCAATAAAATGAGAATCGTTTGATGGGAAGGAGGCAAGAGCACCTCCGATTTGGTCAAGTTGGTAACGTACGGTGCAAATGAAGTTCAACAAACATAATACACACAGAACCGTTGTCATCTTGTGCACCTACTCTTACACTGTACAACCAATCCTCACCGGGGCCTGTGCCAAGCTAGCTCAAAGTGGCAGATATGTTTTTCCACTGCAGAAGCCAAGCTGTGCCGCCGATGTTGTCGTCGCACACGATGGATGCGTCTTCATCCTTGTCCCTCACCCTGTTTGACCCAGAGCTGGATTCGGTCGGCTTACGAGGCCAGCGCACGTCACGATTTGTTTATGGCTCGGCAAGACAAGTAGCCGGTGGGAAGCCACCCTTAAACGCGAGGACTCCGCGCTGGCGCTGCTTTGATGTACCAGTGGAAAAGGGGCAGTAGAGACTGGCAAATAAAGCGTTCGGCACTACTCGAACAATTCCAGGATAATTGCATTGTGCGTAGGTTCTGCAAAAAGCTGCGTTGACAGTGCGCCTGTCAGCATTGCGTGCGGACGGTGTCACTTCCGCACCCATAACTTGGTGGCCGATCGCAGCGCGTGACCGCAACAATCTTGACCGTTGCACCGCATAAACACACGGCCTCTCTTGAAATGTATGGGACTCGCCACATTTCTCCTCGGATTGGACCGACAAATCACTGAGACTGATAAATGATTGTCCTAGTGAGCCCTAAATCGAAGTATCTTTTTTCATGATTATTTTTTGTTGTTGTTAGATTTTTCTGCTCCAAAGTCGCGTTTTTACTGCCCGGTGCCACTTCCTCGGAAAGCCTTGCATACTCCACGAATTTGAACAATCGTGCACGTGCACTCCAGTGCCTTGCTGTGCGGTATTGGCAATGACTGCTATTTTCTATCCACTGCTCAACGATGGTCTCCCAGTGTTGGTATTGTTGGCGCTTGCCTACACTGTGAAATTAATGTGCATTTAAATCTCCCTGGCTGCCATTTTCCTAGTTTTATTGCGAGTGTGCAACGAATCGGGTCCTGACAACGTGTCTGTTTGTAAGCCTTGCAGGGGGCACTGTTTGTCCAATGTGTTACAGCAAGGTGATATCACAACTACTTATGAGATCCTACAAGTGACCCCATCCAGTTCAAGGCTGCTTGCCCATTCCTGTGAACTGTGCTGTAGCGTAGTTCCTAGTATGACATTGAAACAACATTCCATTCATAATTCTCCAAAGCTGGAATTTTTGGGATAATAAATATAAATCTAATTTTAGTGTTTACAGGAGGGTTTTTTGTGCATTCATCATTGGTGACCGGGATGCAGACCATAAACTCTCTACGCTTGAGAGAACCCAGTTAAAACATGGGCAGCAGCTTGAATTTGAACCTAGGATCTCAGCGCTGCCAACTCTGTTCTCCGGCCCCTGAGCCACCCGGCGCACATGTATGTCGATGCCTTTTTCTAAATGAAATCAATATCTTCTCAACATGGATGCGGCTGAGTGACTGTCAGCTGCCAAATGTACGTATGTTGAACTTCTTTCGCACCGTACGTAGCCATCCGTGCTATTCGGAGGTACGGCTGTCAGAGCATTGAGGCAGCTTCAGAGATGTGGGTCTCATCTGCCCATGATTAAATTAAACCAGCTTCTCAAGTGTGTAGTCTAGGTGTCATGTCAACCTGATCACCAATGATGAAGTTAGTTCTACAGACCTGCAGGGCCATTCACCAACAGGACATTGTTCTCACTGAGGGTTGTAAATTATTATTATTTGTTCCTGGATAATGTGATTTGCTTTGGAAAGGTGCATTCATGGCCAAGGAGAGACTCCTCGTTTCCAGCACCGATCTCGTCCCCGTTGGTGTTTGCATGCAAAAACGTCCACGTTTTAATTTATTCATCAGATTGTTATTGCATGAAAATTCAATCTACTTCCCGTTTGGCAGCAGGAACTTTTGAGTGGCATTGAACCAGCGCGGCATTCTAGAAGGCGATAACATCGTAGTCGTCGCTTCATGGGTTTCCCGCGAGCCCCTTAGCGCTCGAAGTCTCCTGCCCCTCCTCACGAGGCCCCATAATCCCCCCCCCCACTTTTTGGGCCACCCTGTGGGAGAAAAACTAGTGCCAATGTTTGCAGACCCAGGCTCCACTAATGTATGTGCACCATTGCAACCCTGTGTAATAGTGTTCAACTTTCCATTGGAAGGTTTGGAATGAAACGAAACATTTTTATTTTACCAGGTAACGCCCACCGAGCTGTATAGCTCTCTTTCAGAAACAACCTGGCCACAAATGATAGCTCAACAAAATGGCTTATCACGTTGAAATGTAAAGCAAGCTAAATACTCTAAAGTACAAGTTTCGGTGGCGAAATAATTACAGGTAGGAGTCAACTCCACTCACCATCCTTCCCTGCCACTTTGTTGAAAGGTGGAGGGAAAAACCGGAGGACTCGGAGAAAAATACATGCAACCACGGGGAGAACATGCAAACTCTAAACATACAGGCATCATGGTCGGGATTAAACTCACGACCTCCTGCATACCAGGCGAGGGAGTTAAAATCTCGCCAGGGAAAGATGGTCGACCCCTCGGACCATTTTGATTTAAAGCTTTCGTGACTGCAGGGATTCATATTCTTGGTTCTTTCGGTAAAGTCACGGAGAAGGGAAATAATAAAATAATAAAAATATAAAACAATAAAATGATCACGACGTTTCGACTGCAACACAAGCAATCATCATCAGGTGTGAAAAACACGGCAAGAACATTTTTTTTCACACCTGATGATTGCTTGTGTTGCAATCGAAACGTCGTGAGAATTTTATTGTTCTATATTTTTATTATTTTATTGTTTCCCTTCTACGTGACTTTACCGAAAGAACCATGAATATGAGTCCTCGGACCATCTTTCGCTGCCACTTTGTTGAAAGGTCAGCAGTGGTTTTGCTAAGGATAGACTGTCTCCAGTCATAGCAACGTGGGATTTCCACCACCTTGCTTAGTGCTGAAGGTGGCGGTGACGAGTACTGGCCCGTGCTCATTTGAGCAGGAAGACTGTTTGACGCGGGTTAAATATTAGATATCCATTCGGTACTGCTCGTGAGATTTTTCATAGACTCGCGGTCGGAGGGATGCAAGTAAAAATGTTTACAGAAAAAGACCCATTGAAAATGAAGGCAAATTGTGCTGTCGTGGTGGATTATGCAGAAACTAATAATAAGACGAGGATGTCGTCTCACTGCCAAGAAACTAAAGAATTGTCGGTTTATGGCGGCAATACCAACAAGGCTCTGAGACTCGTAGTAAACTTCCGTTTACCATTGCTGCACCGCACTGAACAATCCACGGTGTTTGTGGAGGTATCGTGTCTATAACCTCAACCCGACCCCTTGCTGATGGCACGCAGAAAGTCAAAACAGGAGGGTTTGCCCGTTTTAACAAATGCTGCTCGGAAACCACCGCTCCGGAAGGGCCCCCATAGGCTGATGGGTTGACTTGACTGTGCCGGTCTGTGGCAATTCTGGTCTAAACCATGTGTGGGTGGGTTGCACGGCTGAATCATCTTGTTGCCCACATTGCATTGGGATCCCAGAAATGAATGTTAAAGCACGAGAGCGGCACACATTGGCTTGCGCTTTCCAATTTTTTTATGCACAGGGGAGGGGGTGGGCGGTCCTTAATATCCACTTGTGGGATTGCAACCGTCACCCCCCCCCTCCCCAATGCAAATTGACTCGATGGCAAGCGTGTTGACCACCACACTGCCGTGCAGCCTAGATTATTAGAATACGCGATTGTGCGAGTGATGTTGTCCACATTTGAAAGCCTTCTGTCATAACCACAGACACGAGCAGTGGGAGGCCGCTCCAAACGGTAGGCTTTGGGCAGCTACAGCTGCCGTGCGCAGGGTTAGGCACGCGCGCCGTGACTGTCGGTAAATTTCCACACACCCACGCGTTTGTCCCCTGATCTCCCCTGAGCCTGTTACGTCGCCCGGCGTCGGGTCAATGGCACTGGCCACTGCCCCTTTTCACGAAAGCCTCAACGTTCTACCGTGGAGAATCCCCAGTACACGCCGGTGCTGTGGTCATCTTCATTCCTTTGACGGGGAGTTGATCCGCAGTCTAATTCGGTGTTCTTCACTAATTTTCAGAGGGGGGGGGGGCCCACTTTTGTCGATAAGACATCATCAATGTGAGGGCTGCCACACATTTGAAACCATTGGCTTTTACAGCACGATGGGGGGTGTTTTCACATTTTTGCATTGTCGGGGACCGCACTAAAGGCCACCAGCGGCCGCAAGTGGCCGCGGGCCTTGCGATGAAGAACACTGCTCTTGTATGTTTATCTCGATTGAGCCCCAGTGGACGGCTTAAGGAGTGACCTGGTGAACAGTGGTGATGCTGTTTACACCATGGTTTCATATTGGTGACTGCAGTCGCGCCTTGGGCTATTCTTAATTGTCCATCGGAGTCGGGGATAACCGCGTCTGTCATGCGGTATTCTGACGCGGTTCAATCCAGGTCGTTATTTTCGGGGTCTGCGGTTAGCTGCTAATTCTGGACAATGGCATTGTCCCCCGGTTAATGTCCAGCTGAGCCTCAGGATTGAATGCAGGTGCTCCGAGAGCTTGCACTTGATCCGAAGGTGCTCTCAAGCTGCTTTTGTGAGAACACTCAACTCGAAATGGCAATATCCTGTCCCGGTCCATGGTTGATGGCCTCTCCTTCCTGTGAGATCGCGTTCGTGGGAGCACTGCTCTACGGGAAGTTAACAGCGGTTGTTTCAATGGAGAGATTGGTTCCTAATGTGGAGTTTTGACTCCGTCGATGGAGATGAAGATTACTCTTTGGAGCAGGGAGACGTTTTGACTTTTGACTTGCAACCAAAATGGTTTTATGACGTTTATAATGCAGGCAAAAGTCACTGTATAACTAGCAGGATAAGATCTGGTAGTTTTGTAATGTATGTGTGTGCCACGGTGGCGAGATGTTAACTTCCTCGTCTAGTCCTACAGGAGGTCGTGGATTCGATCCTGACCCTGACACCTATTTTTTATTTGGAGTTTGCCTGTTTCTATCCCCGTGCTCATGTGGATTTTCTCCGGGTCCTCCGGTTTCCCCCTCCACCTTTTTTAGAAACGTGTAATTTATAGTATTTGGCTGCTATAAATTTTCACATGATAAAAGCCTCTTAATTGAGGCTAGGTTGCTTGTAAAAAAGAGCTATACAGCTCAGTGGGCTTACATGGTAGAATTAAAAAAAATGTTTCGTAGTGTTAGTGTGACCAGATTTGTATAACCCTATTGACAACGGGTACAAATGTAGGCTTTGTCCTGTTTTCCAGAGAGTCTTATAAATTCCACAGAATACGGTAATAACGAAACGCCACTTTTAGGAAGTCAACAACGACGGCCATCTTACGGCGAGACCAGCACTTGCCAATATATTTTTATCATTATTAAATCATGTTCATATCCCTCGGTCGTATGACATCGTCACGTCCATTGAAACACAAACCGCGATTTCGTGAGCATCTCAATCCAGCTTCACGTCTCCTTTGTGTTTAGCTTGTTGTCCTTCCCCGCACCTCCGGTTTAGCACGATTGACTACGTACGGTGCGAAAGAAGTTCAGCATACGTAGCCTCTTGTCAATGTATTGTTGGATGAAGCCCTCTCAAAGCGTACCTCGCTCGTGGAGGGTTGTGTGACCATTCGCCATGCTGATGATCAGTACGGCTTGGTGGAGGGGAGTGGCGGGGGGGTGCAAGGATCGGTTTAGAATTCTCGCGTCACTCACGTGAGCGGTCAACTACACAAAACCACTATGCCGCCTCCTCTGCCTGGCACCTACAACGGCAATGCTGTCATTTCCATCGCTTGCTCAGATATGGCCAAAATAAAAATTTTAAAGACGAAAACGATTTTTACTTGAATAGAAATTTTATATTGGCAGAGCCGATGATTTTTTGCTTGCTTGGGCAAAAACACTGGCTCTTTTGGGATTCCTCATTCACAAGCGTTCATCCACCTGAGGGACCTAAGGTCTCAGGACTGGGGCACAAATAGAAATATGGACTCCAAGTGCAGACTGTGCTGCATCCCCGTTCGTCACAAATGTTAGCTGCCCTCGCCTGGTATGCAGGATGTCGTGGGTTCGATCCCGCCCCTGACGTTTGTATATTTTGAATTTGCATGTTCTTCCTGCAAGTCACTTCGTCGAGCTCTCATTTGTGGTTGGGTTGCATCTGAAAAAGAGCTACAGTATAGCTCGGTGGGCTTGAGCTGGTAAAATAAAAAGTTTCGTTTAGTTTTTAGTAACAAGCATTGAATTTCGGACAATATTTTGCTAAATATTAAGAGTATTCTACAGAGGTGGGGTGGGGGCGTTATTAGCTCTGACTTCTGGTTATTTTTATTTGTTATTTTTAATTGCACAGTGATATTTTTTTCTGCTAGGCACCTTGACGAAGCAAAACTTTATTTTTCTCAATATGAGGAAACTGTCCGGCTCCTCAAATTTGTACTCTTAGCGCTATTTTTTTTAACGTGGGTTTTTCCATTTTTTACGACTCCATTTGCCCTAAAAAGTGCCATGTGGAGCTCATCAGTCTTGATGCCCGTTCAGAGTGGCCAACTCTTTTAGCTCTCGTGTCACTGCAGTTCATGTAACTTAGACCCCGACATTCAAACCGTCTGGCACGAGGTGGTGGCTTGCTGTGTCGAGTGCCTATCAAATTCTGCTTCCATTTGTAAACGGTCAACTTGTATTTAGTAGCAAAATACTACGCGGTATTTATATCCATGGCTTGGCGTTTGTGTTTTCATTGGGGTGCAATGATGCGTGACGTTATTAATCGATTCTAACTAATCTCGCACGCATAGGCGCCAATGTTTTTCTTTTCATGCTTTGTAATACGCTCACGTGACCCCTCCAGCCACACTCGGGGCGCCGTTAAATCCACAATGCACCAAATCGCAGCTAAATATCACAAGCCGAGTTAATGTGCGCAGGCTGTCCAAAGGGCACGCGTGCATACGAATGCAATGTCCTTAATTTAACGGTTAAGAGGCCACAGTATTCGAGCATGCGTGGGACATTCGGTTAGATGGAAAATAAGCATCGTTGCAAGTTGGTAAGCACGTGCATTGAAACAGATTTGTGCACGGTCCCATTTTAATGATTTCATTTACGGTCGTTAGGTGTGTGCAATGTGTTGCAAGATAAAAGCACTGTGCAACCTCATAACGTGTTTGGGTTAAATCGCGTTATTTATAAATGTGTCGTAACCCTCCACCACCCGACACGGCCAATCAGCAAAAAAGTGTCACGTTGACAAGAGACAAATAGTTCACTGCTTTAGTGTTAAACTGACTGCAACCTGTTGCCACATTTATTTGACTCTGATCAGGGACAGAAAAACAGAGTTATAGTATGCCACCCCCCACAGTTTGCTTTAAAATACAGGGCAGGAAAGTGTGAAAGTGTGTCCTCTAATCTGGAGAGAACGGGAGATGGAGCAATGAAATCTGTTCGTGCGCTGGATGGATTATTGCATCGTGCAAGGTGGCAGTGGCTTGAGGAGGCCTTCATCCAGCAGTGGATTGACCACGATTGATAATAACGATGAGATTAAAAAAACATGCTGGTGCTTGTGAATGATGTCACATGCTCTTTGCAACACCGCACCTCTGCAATTAACACGGTTGGCTAATACATGTTGGAAGTAATTCATATCTTTTAAGTTCTCATCCTTGCATTAGAATATATAGAGTAGTTCATATTTTGATGGTATCATGTGGTAATGCTCCATCACATGTTTTAAATCTATTACACTGAATATTGAACTGAAGCTTGACTTTAAAAAATGTAATCGCAATATCTGTCCGAAAAATTGCAATTAGATTCCCCCAAATCGTTCAGCCCTAGTAGTCAGCACCACGCCCGTCCGTCCGCCTTTGTCTCCCGAGTGGCGATGTTTTTACACACCAGGTACTCATTTGATGCTGAGTTGACCTAGGGTAGGCCCAGACCCGGTTCAGATAATCGTCACTGATATTGGCTGTGAGCGGGATTTAAACTCGGGTCGCCGGGTTCGTTGCGCAGTGCGCTAACCACTTGCACTAACCGCTCCCCATGTGTACTTGCACTTCATCACAGACTACATGCAGACCCGGGTAGCTGGGGGGCTGGCTCTGGTAAGAAGCGGCTGCCCAATTGGGACCGGCCTCTCTCCCACGTGGCCGCCCCAGCAGGCTGCTGGGGCGGCCACGTGAGGTCTGTTTACCAGCAGAGAGCAACACGTGCTGCTGCTGCTGCTTCTACGGGGCAGTGGGGGTAGCGGGGTGGAGGACCTCCCTCGCCGCTATTGGCCGCAGTGATGAAAACAAAACTTTTGCTTGGGGAGGTTGGAGGAGGAGGGAACACGGTGGGGGGGCGGGGGGTGCGGAGTGAAAACGCCCACACAGCACTGCACGGACAGGCCTGGCAGATCTGGCCGGGGTCATGCGATGCTTGCGGAACTACGAGAACTCGGCCCGTTTATATATAAACACACACAAACAAATGTGCCGCGAGTTTGCTTCCTGCAGTGAGGTGGACCGTTTATGAATGGGTCGCGTTTTTATCAATTTAAAGCAAGCACCACCTTTGTCTAATCGTCTATCATCAGCAGTGATTGCTGTTTGCACAGAGTTTTTCACTCTTGGCTTGGCTTTACCTAGCAGCAACACCTGATGGAGTGGCCGAAGTCCTGCTTTCAGCCATCTTCACATTAAACCAGGTTCTCGAGATTTAGCACTGCACACCTGAAAAAAAAACATACAAAGTAACGTTTTTAACGTTTAATACAGCTCACTCTGCGTTGGACCTCCGACATGCGTACTCTGGGGGTCTGAAGGCATGCCATAGGTACGGGGGGAGGGGAGCTATTGAAGAGGCTTTGGAAGCGGTTCTGTGCCCTTAATCGTCTCCTCGCACTGGGTGTGCGCACCTCCCGTTGCAAGAATTCTGCAGGAAAACCTCCCCTTGCAACGACTGCCGCACCTCCGTTTAGCACGGTTGGCTACGTACGGTGTGAAAAAAGTTCAACATGCCTGTAAAATTAGAAAAAACATTTTGGAGAATAAAAACGTAGATAAAGAGTCTGTGGGTGAGTGGGTGATGGGGTCTTCTCTGAGAGGTGTCCATTCTGGGAAATACGTCCAAGGACATTCAACATTGAAAGTCCGTTTTTTTTTGTCGTCACTTGCGTAACAATATACTGCTCTGGACGATACATAATTTACATGTTGTTATCCCCTCTTTCGCTATTCATCAAGTTTTTTTCAGATAATCAGTCCTGGTTTATTGTCGAGGTGGCAATAGACCAAAATAACAACGAGAGACATTTTATTTTCTTCAAATTCTGTAAAAAAATAAAACTCGGTATTTCAAGAGCCGCAATGCACATGAGTACGAGACGGTGGTGCTTGATAAATAACGGTCACGAAGCAGTCCTTAAAGAGCCGCAGGTTTTTTTCAACCCCCTGCAATGGGACCCGGGATGGGTGCAGCACGCGCGCACGCACACACGCGGCCACCGCCAACCCCCACATCTTGACTCGAACCCGTGTGTCGTCTCCTCTCGTCGGCAGCGGCGGCCTCAGCAACCGGCTGTACCTGTGCGCCCTTCCGGACGACGTGGAGAGCGTTCACGAGGAGCCACGCCAGGTGCTGCTGCGTCTCTACGGCGCCATCCTACAGGTGAGGGGTGGGGAGGTGGCGGGGTGGGAGGGCCGGGTACGACACTTGGCTATGTGTGTGTGTGTTGAACTTCTTTCGCACCATACATAGCCAACCGTGCTAATCGGAGGTGGGAGGACAATCAACAAAAACACAAAGCAGTACTAAAGGTAATGAGTTTTCATTCATGCAGTGGCTTCCTAATATCGGAAGGAGGAGCATTCCAGACGGCCGTTGAGATGCTGCGTTGGAATCCAGCTTTCGGCCTCCTGTGATTTGAGCCTGGTTCACAAGTGTACTGATTGGATGGTCTCAGCCTGGTCACCACTGAATGCGCACACACAAAATAAACAAAGCCATCACTTTGAAATTGGTTCTGCGCTTTGGCTAAATTCCGACTCTCAGAATAAAACAAACTCCTTGCGTTTGACTCTCGTTCAACGATCATTGCTCTCATGTGGCGGAGCGGGTCTGAAAGTGCTGCCCTGCACTTGAAGGGGTTGGCAGAGGGGTAGCTCTGTGGCATCCACTTCCACAGGCCGTCATTCTCTTAACACGAAGGGTTCCACTGGCGAGGAATCCGAATAGATACTGCGTCTCATTACACAGTGCCCCCATAGCACAATCGGGATAAAGTTGTTTGGAAAACATCAACTATAAAAGCCCTGGGCGATCGTTTGTCCAGGTGATGAGTTTTGTTTGCCTTTCTGATACGGGACATGGACGCATGGACGCATGAACGCATGGAGCATGAAGGGTGCAGGAGGTGAGGGGTTAGGGTTGGGAATAAACAATGTTAGAATCGGTGCGTGTGTTTGGGTCATTCTTTATATTTGTCGTTACTGGGATTTTCTTCACCATCATCCTCATTGTCACCTGTTGTGTGAAGTGAACAAATCGTTTGATTAGGGCGTTTATTTAATCGTAGCATTTGCAGTTGTCAAAATCATTGTTTTCATCTTCATCTGCAGCATCATCATCCTGTGTGCAGTGGACAGTTTTGTAATTTTGTTGAATGTCTCATAGCAGCAGCAGCATCATCATCTCCACAAGCGTCATTCATCAACCATCATCTTAAAACTCTTATCTTCATCACCATTGACACCTGAAGCATCATTGCCACCATCAACAGCACCGCAAAGTTTTGAATTCTTATTGGAGATTGCGTCACATAGGTTCATTGTAGATATCATCACCATCATCATCGATACCTCCTTAATCTTGATCATCATCAGAAAAAAAATCCTCCAAAAAAGACAATGTAGAATGGGCTTCCGCCAGGGTGGCTCGGCCTGAAACAAGAACACAGCTGAGAAAGAGCATTGCTGTGGCCTTGAGAAGGAACACTCGTGCCATTCATGTTGCACTGGAAGTCACAGGATCCCCTAGAGGGGTTGTTTGTCTCATAATGCAGTTATGCAGTTTGTTTCTCATATGAACTGCGAGCAACGATAACTGGCCGCATTGTTTCAATTCTGGCACGCCCGCTCATTCGGTCATGCAAGCGTGAGCTTGTTTCATTTCGTGAATTAGGGGAGAGAAAAAAACAATCTATAAACAAACATTTCCCCAGTTGGAGGCGTCAAAACATTTTGTGACGCCGACACGCTATGCCGGCGCAGAATAGAATCGGCACTTCAACTCGACGATCACTCCGTGTGGACTTACTTTTTGTGTTTGAACACATAACACGTGTTTTGTTTTGTTACACCATCTACCACTACTGCCACCAGCACCGCGGCAAGGAAGGGGGGGGTGGAGGTCAAAGTCCCTGTGGAAAAATCCTGTCAACCCTGGCCCACAATTTTTTTTTATTCTTCTGGGTGTAAATAATTTCACAGCAGGCTGCGTAAATGAATGGCGGCTGGATGGATGGCTATGATACATTGGCAACGGAATGGCAGGAATGTTGTTTTGTGGCACAGCGTGATGGAAATGCGTGACCTCACGAATTGCCCCGTTGCCAGGGCGCTTCTCAAACAGAGAAGGCTGCCCTCTGTACCCCCTGGATATTCCACGAAAATTACAGGAACGTGCACACAACGCCCCTTGGCGATGTCGCTGTCGTGGCTCTGCGGACTAGCTCCAAGCAAGACGCACAGCGTCTTCCTGCGCAATTAGCAATGGTGCATTGCTCCTGACTAGTGTTGGCCCCTGAACCGACGTTATCAAGGGAAATAAAAAAAATAATAAAAATAGAACAATAACATTCTCACGACGTTTCGATTGCAACACAAGCAATCATCATCGGGTATGAAAACCACAGCAAAATATATTTTAGAAAATTGTATTGTTTTATTTTTATTATTTTATTATTTCCCTTCTATGTGACTTTACCGAAAGAACCAAGAATAAGAATCCCTGCAGTCACGAAAGCTTTAAATCGAAGTTTTACGACGTTACAAAGTTCACATTTACACGATAAGCTTTAAATCGAAATTTTACGACGCTACCAAGTTCACATTTCCACGATAAAACCAATGTTTCCGGAAGTTGACCATGGTCATATTCCCAACTAAGGAGCACTACTTATTTTCCTGGCCTCCGATAGATGGCAAGATGATTAACTCCGTGGTGGTGAGATGTCAACTACCTCGCCTGGTATACAGGACGAGGTCGTGGTTTTGATCCCGACCCTTGACGCCTGTGTATTTGAAGTTTGCGTGTTATTCCCGTGGTCGAGGAGGTTTTGCTCCGGGTCCTCTGGTTTTTCCCTCCACATTTAGAACATGCATTTAGAGTTTTTGGCTGCTATACATTTCCACGTGATAAGCCACTTCATTGAGCTAGAATTTGTGGCCAGGTCGCTTCTGAAAAAGAGCTACAAAGCTCAGTGGGTCTTACCTGGTAAAATAAAATTAGTTTAACCGATTTGACCCATGTCTGTGATATGAACTTTCATCCTTCTGATTTTGAGTCCAGCTCTCACCACAGTGCCACCAAGTGTATGATGACATTGTCACTGAATTTATCACTGGTTCATGGTTTATTCCTTATGATCTAATTACGATCATCGTTCAAAATGCCCGCTGTGGCTAAAGCTCGACTTAGAATATGGTAAGTTAAAATCTCAACCCATCATCCCATGGTTAATTGTAATAAATTAGTTCAACTTTTTAGAAAGTCAGCTGTGCTGGCAGTACTAATATATTCAGATTGGCCCCTGCCATAGACGTGTGGAATTTCTACCACTTGCCCAAAGTCGCCTGCGGAGATGAACACAACCCCCCTCTCTCACTTGAACCGGCGATTCTTTTTTTTTACGTGGCTTTATTTCGAAGCACCTAATTTTTGTTTGATGTCATCTGCCTAACCTCGTGGTGCGTGAAGCCCTTTCGTTTGAATGCTGGGTTCGATCGCTCGCTGATTCACAGCCTGTACCAAAGGTTGGGTTCCCCCCCCCCCCCCCACTTACACACAGTAAATCTAGACTATTATTATTTTGTATGCGGCCGGGTGTCAGCACTGGTTAGAACATCCGACTGTCAATTGGAAGGATACAAGTGTGAATCCTGATTAGTGGCCAAGGTGCATAAAATAAGTGCCAATTTGTGGGGATGTCAGCAGTGGGGTCGTCCGATGGAGAGACTGACGTTGGATTTTAGCGAGTAGAATCCTTATTTTTGCATTACCGGTAACCGCTTGAATTACATGAAGAAGAAATTGGTTACTGGATTGCAGCGAAGATTGGAATTTTTAGCAACACAGACATAGCACTTCAACCTCCTTAATCGAGGATTTAAGGGAGCTACCGTGGTGTGATGGTGAGCACATTCGACATACAAGATCGCCGGTTCAATTACATCTGTTGCGGTGAGTTAAAACAAATGGAGCAAAGTTCTTAAATTCCCCCTTCTAATTCTCTCCACGCGGCAGTACGAATGGGTACCACCACAGTTTGCCGATCAGAGGATCACGCGTGGTGGGGAGAAAGTGCAAGTATGTGCCCCCACCTCCTTTCGACTAAAATTCCACTTTGAAATGATTACCGATTCTTGACTATCGGAGCCGGCAATCGATTCGCAGAAGGGATTCCGGTTGGCCGGTTAGCAACCGCCATGAGGGGCGTAGAATCCACGCCACTCGCTCGGTGGGCACCACCGATTGAGGCGAGCACCGCCCCCATGTGTGTCATCGGGGCAGAGGAGACTACGTCGCCTGGTGTACAGGAGGTTGTGGGTTCGATCCCGTTGCCTGAAACCTGGATATTTGGAGTTTGCATGTCCTCTCCGTGTTAGAGTGGATTTTTCTTCGGTTCCTGTGGTTTTTCTCCTCCACATTTAGAATCGACGTGCGTTTAGAGTATTTGGCTGATGTACATTTTCGCATGATAAGTTAACATATAAGACCGGGTCGCTTGTGAAAAAGAGCTTTTTAGCTCCGTGGGCCTTACCAGGTAAAATAAGAAATAGTTACGTTTTTAGTAACTGAGAATTATCCAGGAAAGCCTTGCCGAGTCTCAAGACTCGCCTTCAGGAGGTCCCTTTTCATTTGCGAGTTCACACATAGCACCCCACGCTACGGACCCAGTCATGAGTGGTTATCTGAACTGGTCCTGCCTTCTTCCCCTTTGCCAGCAGACAACTCCCCAGTACGGTGAGGTATGGTCAAACACCCCCCCCCCATCACTGATGGCCTGGAGAGGCTTTCATTCAGCAATAGGTTGACATAGGCTGTAAGTTATATTGTAATTAATGGTTAAAGTTATTGCAATCATTAACGGGTGGCAATGACTTGATGTCATGCGATATTAGCTGTTCATAGCTTTAACGTCCCCTCGACTGTCATTGCAATGCCACACATTGTCTCACTATAACACTCACGCGCTGCCGGTGGCTCTAGCTTGTTTATTAACACTATTACAACACCGTGTGGCGATAGCAGTGGTTGTTAAAAACAATCTCACCTGAGCACCGCTAATGGTGTGCTCACCAAGTTGGCAAACGTTCATTTGACTTCTGCATTTTTTTTTGCCAGCGTTTATCAGTAGGTCAAAGTGCTTTCTTAAATATATATTTTTTTGCTATTTTTCGTTTCAAGCTCGCACTACTCGTTCTCAGCCCGAGCGGTCCGCAGGCTCTGGCTGAGCCTGGATTTCTCCAGCCGAGACTGGCCAGAGTCGTTAGAGACCGCCCCCCCCCACCACCATTGTAGCTATCGGCTCGATCTGGCGTTGGTTGTGGTAAGATCAATCTGAAACATCTATCGGTTTGAAAGCGGCTCCCTTGTCTTGATTCGTGGAAGGGTCGGCCGGGGTTCAGAGACTTTGTTTGGGTCGCCCTGCTCACATCCCTGCGAAGTTCCCTCGTGTTGTGTAAATAGCTGCGGCATCTGCCGCTTGTGTGAATAGACCGGCTCTAAATACCCACAACTTCTGTCTATTTCAACGGTTTTATTGAACTTGATTCCTCTGTTTTTAATGATAGAAGAGGCTTCCACACTTTCCACAGAGACGAGAGAAAAAAAACTGTCCCGTATTGGGGAAGCAATGGTTTGGTTTCGAAGCCATCACTCTTGTATTTCATATGAGCAAATCTTTGAAGTGTAATTTGCACATCTGTATCCGACACTGATGTAAGCGCTATGTTATCATAACCTCATAGCCCAACGGTTTTGAGTCTCGCGTCCAAGACGATCGGTGTTATTCACACAAACTGTATCCATAGCACTGGAATACAGGTGTGCCCAGACAAAATGTACTTGCTGCTCTCTCACGCAATCGGACAATGCTCTTAACTGTTTGAAAGCCATGAGCCAGTGGTGGAAATTCCACTTTTTCAATGGCAAAAAGCGGTATGTCTATCGGGCAACCGCTGAACCGCTGATGTAGACCAGGTCAACCACTGACCGGAGCTCTCAACCTCAGCATTACAAAGCAAACGCTCCCAACCATGTCACCACCTGGTCAGATATTTTCAAAGTAATTTTTTTAGAGCGCACGAATGTGGAGACGAATGACTTTCATCGGTAAATCGATATAATAAAATCAAAACGACAAGTTAATTATCAAGGGGCACGTCCCGGCCCGAAACGACACGGTGTCCTGCTTGAGAAGGTGAGTGGGTTGTCGTGTTGGCAGCGGAAGGGGTGCCCGTTTGGCGTGCGAGCGGGCCGTGTCTTACGAAGGCAAAGGTAAACGATACGCGGGAATGTGTCGAGAGCATGAACGGTGGCGGTGCTTATCGCGCAGGTGGTTTTGTGACTAAAGCAAAGATCGACCACGTGTTGGGCTGTCCGTGGCCACATCACACGCAATAAAGTTTTTTTTTTTTAACCCACGTCGGTGTCTTACCTTGTCGATTTATCAGCATGCATCGCTACCCTTTCTACAGCCGTGTCCTTTGTTCTGTTTTTGTGAACGTGATTTCTTCGTGCTGTTTTTTAAAATCTTATGTTCTCTTTTTGTTTTATTTTCATCTGTTCACTTTTTGTTGTTGTTGGCATCATCTTCCCCAAAAGTTGTCCGTTGTTAAATGCACTTACACACAGTTCACGTTCGGTCGAATTGGAAACGTTTTACGTCATTCGTATTTGACTACGTTTGACTGCCCTGGAAAGCTCAACTCACATTTGGGACGGTCTTAAGCAGTGACACTGCCCATCATCACTTCGTGGTTGATAGAATAAGCACTACCTTGTGGGGGTCATTTTATGGATGTGGAGTTTTATTCAGTGGCTCAGATCCACCCACAAGGTTTGAGCACCTGCCCCAAATTGGCTTGGACATGGGGGTCACCTTTTACCTGTTGTCCCCACCGTGTAAACGAGCCACGCTGCCGGCTGTGATGAGCCAGTCCAGCGCCTCTGTTTGATTTTTCCACTGCGGAAGCTGAGCCGTGCCACTCGTGTCGCAGGCAATGTTGAATCCTCGCCCCGTGGCCCGACTTGGCCCCAAGCCAGCTTCCAACGCCTGCGAGACCAGCATAGCATGGTGTGGTTTCGGCTCCTCTGCAGATAGTAAAACTACCCCCGTACTGTGAGAGCCCCCCCCGCTTTGCTGGCGTGGCTCAGATGCGCCAGCGAGTGACCTTTGAGCCACACTAGCACAGGGATCAGACTCGCTGCAGCGTTAATTGCCCGCGTGTTTTTTTTCGCCCCCTTTAATTTTTTTGTCTGCATCGGCACAATTAGATGTGTCCCCAGCACCTCCTCCTCTGAAGCCCCCTTTGGTCCATATTTTTAAATGACCTTTTTACTGCTCGTTACACAATTGACCGTCCAACGCACGTGCCCTTTTTGCACTGCGCTCGTTTGCGTCTGTAACATTTCAACGTGCGGTGCTCTTGCCTATCTCTGGTGGGCGAACCGTGACCGACGTGAATTCCTGTGGTGGAGGCCGCGTCTCGTCAGGACGAACCACTCCCCGGCTTCGCTAAAAGTTGTGATGCGTATTTTACGCACCCCTGAAAAGTGATTTGGTTGATTTGGCCTCGACCAGGATTTGAACTTATGACCTTCCGACTAGGAGTTAGTTACTATGCTCCAGGACCCAACCGGTAATAGGGTGTGTTAAAGGCGCCAATAGCATCGGCAGTGGGGCTGTTCTCTTAATGATTCTGTGCCAGCTAGGGGTCATTGTGTTGATAATTTACAGATAATATAATTTACCTTTTCATTCTCTTTTAACAATGGTGGGTTGGCGAGTCCGAGGACCATTCTTGCGTGTAGCTGTACTGTTCTTTTATCAATACACTGCTGGATGAGGCCCCCCTCCCACGCCATGCGTTTTGTCGAGGTTAATTGTCCATACTTCGCCATGCCTGGTCAGTGTCGGTCGGTGAAATGGGAGTGTGGTACAGCGCAGTGGATTCTGACGCTCCCTGCGCTCTGCTCACAATCTAGCGTAGCAGCCGCAGCCATTGATAGCGCAGTTACTTTATGCGTGGCGGCTGCCCATTCAAGCGCTATTCCAGGCTTTGGGCCCTTGGCTTGGGTTTCCGAGAGGCTGACGAGATGGGGCAACATATCCGGTTGATTTGATCCCACAGGCACCACACACAGTAGTAGATGCCATCTCACATATTCCGTGACGGAATTTCCCGAAAGACATCTGCCACCTCAAGTTTCGTTTCCTGTGTCATGTTTGCATCTTTGTTTTGTTCGTTTTTCTACGTGTGTGTTTTTGTTATTTTTGTTCCCTGCGTTCATAAACAATTTCAACCTTTGTTTCACCCCTTTGTCAATAGATGTGCCACGATGATGGTTCCAACAACAGTAGCCCAACAAGTGTCACTTTCCAAGTAAGTACACATGTCTGCGTCAATTTCTCTGTCCTCTTTTTTTTTTTGAGCCTCTTCTTCATCTGCGTACTTTCATTTCCTCCTTGATAAGCCCGCCGTAAAATTATTATTTTTTGTCAACGTCACACGAGAAAAATGTTGTATACATTTATGTTTGTATCGTACATCCAGTCACGCTTTAACACATGCCGTCTGTGAACATCTACATGTATTTATGGTCATCTGTGACCGGGTGCCACCGTGGGTTCAATTCCCAAACTGGGGTCTGCTGTGCCGACCATGACTCCCAGGGGGTGGCTAAACGCAGTACAACTTTGTGTGGGGGTCGGCAGTGGACTGCCCCCTGGCACAACAATGTGGAAAGTTCACCACTGGCTGGGGGCTGCCTGTGGTGATGAGTATCGCCCTACAATACAATCCTCAAGCCATGGTCAATTCATTTCTGGATGAAGGCCCCTCCCCAAGCCGCCATTTCTCAACCCTGCGATGTAATATTACAATGTGTGTATGTGTTAAGTGGAGAGTGGTGATGCTGGGTCTCCCTTAGGTGGACTCGGTATCAAATGAGTACCTGGTGCAGTGTGTACATATTTGTGGTGTTGCCCACACCCCCCCCCCCCCCCCCCGTGCGGTGTGCCCCCGGCCTTCAAAAGTGCCACTCGCTAACAGCACTCGACCCAAACAGTCCGTTAAGGCTATACGGGGGATATTTCCATTTTTTACACACATTACATTTAAATGTGACTGCATCGAGAGACACTTGACAGAAGCTGGGGGGCATAGTTAATTAATTGGCAGATGCAGTCCGTTATTGGCAGAAGGAAAAATGAACATGTTCAACATGGATTTGAAGCTGAACAAAAAATGTTTTTACTAGGTAAGGCCCACCGAGCTATACAGCTCTTTTTTCAGAAGCGACCTGGCTACAAATGATAGCTCAACAAAGTGGCTTATCACGTGGACATTTATAGCAGCCAAATACTCTAAACGCATGCTTCTAAAATGTGGAGTGAAAAACCGGAAGACCCGGAGACAAATCCACACGATCATGGGGAGAACATGCAAACTCAAAATATACAGGTGTCAGGGTTGGGGTTGAACCCACGACCTCCTGCATACCAGGCAAGAGAGTTAACATCTCACCACCGTGATGCCCGGTTGCCAGCGTAGATCGTTGAGGTGAAGGCAGTGCCAGACGATGGGGGCAGTGGAGGAAAAGGATGCTCAAAACACAAACCGATGCACGGTGGCACACGACCGATGGTCTGTGAACATCCCACGCGATGGAGAAAACGTAATTTGAAATTGATAAGAGATCGGTTTTAAGCAGTGAGTCACGCTGGCCCTTAATTAATATTTTAAATGTTCGATATCTCATTCTGAGCCCTTGTTAGGCAAGGGCCAAATCGGGATGTTTGCCCAATACGTTATTTTAAAGGGCACTAATTTTATTTCGGATCACACGCTGTCAGCAGTTGCTGACACCCGATGCACCCTGGTTGTGTTTAGCGGTTGGCAGGATTCGCAACCGCGTGGGTTTTTGACCCACATCTGTAATGCGTCTACGAGATGGGGTTTGTGGATCGTGTAGAGATTGAGCCCCCAGGTTTGCGAAGTACCTGCCGGAGCAGTGCAGCAAGTTGGATTATAATCTTATATTGGAACAGATTTGAATGTGGGTACGATGGTGGCCATCGTATCCGATGGATACCTGCCTCCCAGGCAAGAAGACGCCTATAGTAGGCAGTACAGCAAGTAGGTTTTTGAGCCATGTATATACGGGTTTGAGTGTGTTCCCCTCCTCCCACGTGTGGCTTTTCTCTGGGGACTCTGGCTTATTCGAGGTTGCTTTTCCATGCTCCACAAGGGATCGGTCGCATCACCTTGAAAATTAGTCTCAAGACCCAGGATGTCTGGCATAGGTTAACAAACAAGTTGTACGTGTGCCTATATAAAAAACTGGGCTGGAGCGATGGTAGTGCTTATCGCAGTGCTTATTGCGTTATTAACCCACAGACCGAAATTCTATTTTCCAACCACGGCTAACGTCCGTGACAAGTGCTATTTGATAGAGTCCTGCGCTCCACTCCGTTCTGACCAGAATGGTGAAGTATGGTAAACAAAACAAATACACGCCTTGACCAACGTGGTCTGAGAGCGGCTGGAGTCCAACTCTTGTACAGTCTATAAATCTTGACTTAAAACTTTCGTGACTGCAGGAATTCATTTCCTTGGTTCTTTCGGTAAAGTCATGTAGAAAGCAAAGATCTAAATTCAAAATTAAAAGCAAAAAAACCCACGACGTTTCGATCGCAACACAGCGGCCTTCTTCAGGGTTTCTCTCCACCTGACGAAGGCCGCTTGTGTTGCGATCGAAACGTCGTGGGTTTTTTGCTTTAAATTTATATTTTAGTTTTCTATCTACGTGACTTTACCCGAAATAACCAAGAATATAGTATTCTAGATTTGAAGCTTTCATGACTGCAAGGATTCGTACTCTTAGGTTTTTTTCGGTAAAGTCACGTAGGAAAAAATAAAAAATAAAAGTTAACGAGTATATAAATCCATTTGTATTTAAATTGTTGGGGAAACCCATTGAGGTGTAGCAGCACATAAACTGACCTAGTAACCAACCATATATTGTTCCCCTGGTTCATTGCTATGCAAATGTCTGTGCAAGCAATGGGCTGCAGTGTGTCCCATTGACGGAGCAATGTTTACATTTGTTCTTGGGCCAGCTTTTTAGCACGCCTTGGCGTGCAAAGTTAAATATTACACACATTCTTATAAAATGGCAACTTTATACGGTTAGGTGGTGCAGTCATAACACTTGTGCCTCGCCAGCAAAAAGTGAACCTGGGTTCGATGCCTGGCTTGGGCTTCTTCTAATCTGTGGAGTTTGTATGTCCTGTGTTTCCTCCGGATTTTCCGGTTTCCTCTCGGAGATGCTAAAACACACATTGGTAACTGGTAGTGGCCAAAACAACGCTATGATGGAGAAAAAAAACCTCTACTAATTACTTAGTTGGGATTAGACACAGTATACACCTGGACATCTGTGAACAAGAGATGTTATAGCTCACCGGATTCCTCCAAATATAAATAAAGATTCTGATTCTGAACGTCAACCACTATTTGGCAAGGCCCTACTGAAAATTAGTTTTGAAATTTGGTGCCGTTTCCCTGCGCGTTGAAACAATTAGGTTTTCAGCAGAACATTTGCTGTGGGAATTTGCACCGAAAGCATTGGCCGTCGACATGTGGGTAGGTGTTTGAGTCGAAAGTGCATTTCCCTTGAAAACAAACAGTGAAGTCGAGCTCAAAAATGTAAACATAATTAGCAAGAAGAAAGTAAATGATCTGTAGCAGCTGTGTGTTAAATGCAGGGGATTATTGGATGAATCGCTGTTCTCGGCGTGTGTGTGAGCTGGTTCTGGGCCGTCCCTAGATTGACTCGGCCTCAAATTAGTACCCGCTGCAAGGTGTAAACATCACCACTAGGGAGACAAAGGCGGCCGGCTGTGGTGTTGGCCACCCACCCTCTACGTGTGCCGTGCCGGCCTTCATAGGTGCTCGCTCACAGCACTTGCCCCAATAGTCTGTTAAGGTTATAAGGGAAGTGGGATTGTTGTCTTGTGGTGGTGGTGCCAGCGCAGTAATTTACACACTGCTCAATAAATCAACAACCTGGGTTAAATTCCTGATCATTGATACAGTAATGGCAAGTGGCACCTGAATCTGCCCATGGCTTTCCATTAAATTGCCTCTGCCTTAAACACGTTTCTGGTATAGCGTAGGACAACGGTGGGCGCTGGGTATGGTCCTTGGCCACACCTTGTGGGCCATCAAGTCTGTAAAAGGTGCTTGGTAACAGCACTGCCTCCTACAGTCTGCACAGTAAGTCTGTGTGCATGTATGTCTACAGCCCTTTGTCAGTCCACTGCTGGGCGAGGGCCTCCCCATGCCGTGCGGGTTTTGGGGGCGACTTGACCATACTTCACCACGTAGCTCTCGGTGCCCTTTACTGACGATGGAGAGTATAGATGTGGGGGGGCATATAAGTACAATACAACAACCTATCCCGACCTTGACGTCTGTATATTTGGAGTTTGCATGTCTTTCCACGTGTTCGTTTTTTTTTCTTCGGGTCCTGCGGTTTTTTCCCTCCTTTAGAATCGACATGCGTTTGGAGTATTTGGCTGATCTGAATTTCCACGTGATAAGCCACTTCGTTGAGCTATCATTTGTGGCAAGGTCGCTTCTGAAAGAGAGTTGTGTAACTCAATGGGGCTTACCTGGTAAAATAAAAATTGTAAAATGGTAACTAAAACGAGTACCACTTCAAGTGAAGCCACAAGAGTCATCCAGTGGTGTGACTGGCCCCCTGTGCCAAATTTGAGCAGTTTCTACCACCAGCATCAGGCTTGCCAACGGAAGCGAGTGCCGTCCAATTCTCGCTTGAGCAGACAGAATTGTGGATGATCCGGTTGAGTGGCTTTTTACATTCTTAAACCATCGTTGGCTCGGATGATTAAAATCACGTCCATGGGTTGAGAGCCAAGTCCTTAAAAAACTATCTGTCCGCTCCAACAACTTGTAATCGGTGTACCATTGTGTTGGCACCAGGTTCCCTGCAGTTGTGCAACGATTGATGAATTCATTGATGCGAGTCTTATGCTTCCTTATATGTATGCATCGAATCGTGCGAGTACTGATTATTTCTAGTTAAAACTCGTACCGCTAGATTTAGTAGATTCATACTCTGTGTTTTGGACAAGGACAAAAACATCTATTCGTGAATTAAAGTGACCTTGCATTTAATCTTGACTTAAAGCTTTCGTGACTGCAGGAATTCATATTCTTTGGGTATTTCGGTAAAGTCACATAGGTTAAAAGAAAATAATAAAATAACAAAAAACTACGACGTTTCGATCGCAACGCGAGCGTTCGTCATCGGGAAGAAAAAGCGCTTGTGTTGCGATCGAAATGTTGTAGTTTTTTTGTTATTTTTGTTATTTTCTTTTAACCTATCTACGTGACTTTACCAAAAGACCCAAAGAATATGACCTTGCATTGTTTCAATTTGTCTTTTTACAGAGGTGACTAACTGAATATATTCTCTGTCCCACCAGAGAATAAGCCCTGCTACCTTATTTGGAAACTTGGGCAGGAGGAGATGGGATATGTGGATGAATTGCCAAGGTCATGTTGGTCCTACTGGAATGGCGGGTACAGGAATAGCTACCTTAAACCTAAGCCGCCAAAATGATGATGGGTCGTAAATGACCCGGAGCTGGGTTTACAAAATTCTCAGTGCTGGCTCGTCACAAGACACCCGGGGGCTTCATTGTCCACCGATCTCCGTAGACGGTGCTGGGTTTGGTGAAATCGAATGCGTTTCAAATTTTTTTTTAATTAAGTTTGTAAAGTTGGATCCGTGGTGAGGACTTGGGGAGCCAACAGTGCTAATTTCTGTACATGGTAAACGATGTACAGCAACATGGTTTAAAATATGCGATGCAAAGGCACAAAGATACCTTGAGCATTGTTTAATAAATACTTGCTCCTAGGTATCTAATTGGCCGAACAATATTGCATTCAATTTTCTGGCTACTCTGTAATTCAGTTCGATGTGTCTCACCACTCAAACAAGCACTCGCTTTTGGTTTCCCAGAACTAGTGGTGGAAAAATCTACATTCATGTGGAAGCGTCCAATCTCTCCATTGGACAACGGTTGTTGACACACCCATTAAGTACTTCTTGTATTAACCTTCGTGGATGTTGGCTTGAGTGGTTCCCTGACTTCGGATTTGAACTCCCAACCTTCTGATTGCGAGTCATACTCTAGAACCACATTGCCACCGCCTAGATACTGGCCGTATATAATGACGACAATTAAAATAATTGACTTTACTTGAAAGCAACGTGTCCCAACGCTGCAAGCTTTAGCAAATGGAAATGTGTTGTGTCGACAGTTGCAGATACCAATGCGGCGAGCTAAGCCTCGTCACCTAGCCACGCTTTGTGGCGGCTTTAGTTTAATGGGCTTGATCGGTGAGAAAATCCCTGGCTTAATTCGGCATTGGCTTTCGTTTGCGGGTTATCCCTTAACGATAATTGCCACGTGGAACTGCACGGAGGTGTACTTTGTTACATAATGTGTGTTTGCCAGCAATGTTTAACTCTTGTTAGTCAATCATTCGTTTTATTTTGTGGTACGATCTGTTGAGCTGAGAAAAACTATTTCAATGGCAACCCTGTCAAGATGGCAAACCCCACCTTCATCAGCCAAGGATATAAGGGAATAGGTTGGTGTTGATCGTATAGATGCTTGGATGGCGAGATGTTAATTCCCCTCGCCTGGTTTGCAGGAGTTCGTGGGTTCTATCCTGACCCTGATGCCTGTATACATATTTGGAGTCTGTATGTGTCTCTCTCCCCGTGGTCGTGTGGATTTTTCTCATGGTCCTCCAGTTTTTCCCTCCACATTTAGAAACATGCGTGTAGAATATTTGACTTATAAATTTACACGCGATAAGCCACTTCGTTCAGCTATTTATTCTGGCTAGGTCGTTCCTGAGAAAGAGCTGCATAGCTCGGTGGGCCTTACCTGGTAAAATAAAAATGGTTTTAGTTTAGTTTCCGTTGTCGTGGTGGGGCAGTTACATAAAAACTAGCAATCTCAAGTTAATGGGTATTACGACAAACATCTAACCTTTTGAACCGAATGTCGGTGAGTTCATCCAGTCTTGCACTTACCACACCTAAGCTTTACATCACATCAGTAGATACGGATGTCGCATACAATCGCTTGTAGTCGAATTGACTCGTCTTGACTTTCAACTCTCTGTTGTACGGAGTGAATCGATCACCTTGGCAAACGTCTCCAAAAACACCTTTCACGCCGGAGTTGTTTGACTAGCCCCACCTCTTGCGAGTTCTTCAAAAATGTTTGCAGGAGTTGCACCCGGTTACCATTGGTAGAAAACAATTGAGTTCACGGCTGCAGTGCTCTCTTTTATAGCAAAGAAGACAAACGATCAACAAACCTACCTGAGCAATGTCATTTACTCGTACGTACCACCACGAAAACTGCAATCGCACGCGGTATGGACCTACAAATGAAGTCCGGTCAGCCATGACAGTCGGTGCTTTTAAGACCAGACTAGAAAAATGTATTTTCCCTTCCGTTTCATTTTTTTTCCCCCTGCGATCCACCCTTTGATCTCAGCTTTTTTTCTGAATATGGCACGTCCTCAATCTCGGATTGATTGAACAATGGATTTGACTGCACCATCCTCTGCTGACCACAACGTAGCCCCGGCAAGCTGCGTGCGACAACCAAGTGTGCATGTGGTCACCCGCCATAGCAATATTCGGGCTCAAACCTGCTTTGCTTATGAGATTGAATGGGATTGGCCACATCCACGGGCATTTTGTCTATGTAAATGAATAATTAACTTGGCTGTATGATCCTCTGTTGCTGCTCTAAGTGCCATGTTGGTCGTCGTTAAGCCACCCCACCTCCTACCCCCACTTGTCCCCATCCACTACCTCCTGCAGTGCACACACTTCCCCCCCCCCGCCTCTTCCACAACCCTCCACTACGACCAGAGCCAGCCCCCACTCCCCTGTCTGTCTGGAGGAAGGGATGGGGCCTAAAGAGGAAGGAGCCAATAGAGGTTTAACTTCTCTGTTGATTAAAGTAAAACGGATAGAATGATCGAACAACTGTAGCAGGAGAGCATAGCTTTAGTGCCACTTTAAACTTTATTTTTATTTCACACAAAGGTTAGACCCACTGAGCTATATAGCGTCCTGGCCACGAATGATAGATAGCTCAACGAGAAGTAGCTTTATCATGTGGATATTTATCACAATTAATACTCTAAACGCATGTTACTAAATGTGGAGGAAAAAACCGGAGGACCGGGATAGAAATACACGTGACCATGACGAGAACAAACTCCAAATATACAGGCGTCAGGTTTGGGATTGAACCCACAACCTCCTGTATACCAGGCAAGGAAGTTAACATCTCGCCACCACAATGTGGCAGATGTAGCCGCAGGCCAACTAGTCATATGGTATTAATGTAGATGAGAGAGCTTTGGAGACTCGCTGTGCCCTTTGGACGCAGTTATGCGTAGCTGCTATATCCATGATCAGGACTCTGGTCATAGTGCGCCACTCGAAAGCCCAGCTTTTAAAGTCCATAACCCAAGTTCAAAGTCATCGTTGATAAGTGTGTTTATTTACTTACGGCTCCTATTCTTGTTTGGTGGAAACGAAAATATTTGCCATTTGTTGTTAAAATCTTTTTTCTTTGCATCACTTGTAACGGAATAAAATACGCTGCTAAATAAACTCCTTTAAAACGTTTTTTTTTTTAAACAACGGTTTTATTAACAGCTTCGTTTAACTCACGGTCAAGAAGTACGTCAATGATGCGGCGCCTGCTCCCACATCAACGCTTACAATTGATTACTTCGGAACTCGTTCACTCGGAGCAGGCATGCCTGAGACACGTGGCGCCTGCTTCTTGGGCGAGGCGATTCGAGAGTTTAGGGACCGCGACGTTTTTTACCTACACAAAGATATATATATATATATAAATAATAATGCGTCCATACAAAATGTAAATTGCTTTAAAGTAGCGAATTAATTTATTTAATTGATGCCGATTTTGATCCAGGCATTCATTGTCACCGGATCTGAGTACGTGTGCAAAATGTGGAATTGATTGGACAACGAGAAGTGGACGAAATTTTGATTACAAGATTTGACCACGACAAACAGAGGAGTCAAGTTAAGTAAAACCGTTGAAAGCAGAACCGGCGACTGGTTTTAAAGACCCAACGCAGAAGATTCCTTGTTTTGATCTTCCATGAAGCTCATGGTTCAACCTAAACCACGTCCGCACAAACCATGGCAGATGCAGCTACCTGATACACAAATGGAAAATTCTCCAATGTGTGATGAGTCATTGAGAACAGATGTACTACATTTAACGATGCAATGCCCGATCCACAAATACGAAGGGAGACATCACGGCGACGATACGCGTCCGCTGCTCCTGACGCGGTTATGTGGCTTGACCACCTGAATGTGAAATCCTCGTCGTTGCTCCGCATCTACATCAGCAGTCGTACAAATGAAGAGGAAGAAGGAAAGTGTAGAAACGTCTCGCGGTAAAAAACATAACGTTTACCTTGTTAATGGTCAGCGTGGAGGAGTAGACCAAATATCCCCTCCGCTTCCTGTAGTGGAGGTTCTTCCGCAAACAGTGGCGTGAGCGAGCAAGGGCTGCATCTTTATTTTTTAACTGAGACTCGAGGGCCCGTATACTCGGGCTGCCGTGCGGTTTGTTCGTTTGCGCACGACGCCAATCAATGCGGTCTAAAATTCCACTGGAATAGATGATTGGTCTACGACTTTCGCAACCGGTAATCGATTCTGAAAGCGGTTACCGGTTTACCGGTCGCCGTTTAACAATCCCTCCTTTCCTCGAACGCTTCGCTCGGAATCGGAAGGTTTCTTGAATTCAAATCTCTGATGGGAATTGACGGAGCATATCACCTTCATCCCCTCCACGCGTGATAAAACAAGTAACAACAAATGTGTCGGAAATTCTACAGAGGCTAACCTGGGAATGGACTGCCCACGACCATGAGAATACGAAATTTCCACCACTGCCTCAGAACCACCTCTCATTTGCAAGGCTGGTCCCGGGTTAAATTATAACCGACGGAGCTCTCTTCGAGATCATTCCATCCTGCTACACGCACGGATTGCTGCCGTGCGCCCCTGTAATCCTGCAACTAGGAGGTGGCGTTGATGGACCTTGCTGGGATCAATCTACAGTGAGTGCATCTCCATTAGTCCTGGTGGGAAGCGGGTACCGCAAGTCAACGGGGCAGTCTGCATAGCGGCTTGAGCTATCCCCACTCCGAATGTGGCTTCCTAATATATGAAGCACTGGAGCTCCACACTTTTAGATGTAGATTGAAAACGAATTTCTTTAGAACTGATTTTTGTGTTTAGCTGTACTCACCCGCACCTCCGATTTAGTACGGTTGGCGACGTACGGCACGAAAAAAATTCTACGTACGTACATGCATGCATGCGGATGTTTTCTCTCAACCCGCATGTGGGATCAATAATAATTGCAGCCAAGATTCTCAGCCACTGCCTCCCCCCCCATTTGAAGATTTCGCACGAGCAAGACGAACTGTAAATTCCACAAATTGCACCGCGGCGGTGAAAGTCCAGCTCCCAGCCTCGTACTGTGGCCGCTAGTTCGTAATCCAGCAGTTTGTCTAACCGAGTCAGCCTTGCTCAGTCCTGCAGAACTACGTGGCGAAGCGAAAACATTCGACATTTTGCTTGCTGGCTCGCCTCCACAGGACCATGTTGGTTTTTAGTTTTTTTACACGCTCTCTATTCATGCGTGTGCTCATGCGAGGGGAAGTGGCGCCAAATTCTTGGCATATTCTACAAAAACACACACGCGCACACACACAAAGACAAAGATCCCCAGTATAGCCTTAACAGACTGTAGGGGAAAGTGCTGTTAACGAGCACCGATTAAAGGCCGGCATGGCACACGAGGGTGTGGGTGACCAACACCACGCTAGGCCGCCTTTGTCTCCCTAGTGGCGATGTTTACACATCGCTCCAGGTACTTATTTGAGGCCGAGTCGACCTAGGGGAGGCCCAGGACCGGTTCAGATAATCGTCACTGGTGTTGGCCGTGAGCGGGAATCGAACCCGGGTCGCCAGGTTCATAGCGCACCGCGCTCACCGCTACACCACCGCTCCCCACAGACACGCACATTGCACGTCCACTCATTCGCACATTCATACATTCGCATTGTCAACGATAGCAGCAGCCACATGCCATCGTAGTTGTAGTGCTGGGGTAAAGTGCACCTAACACACCCACAATGACAAGCCCCCCCCCATTCACCCTTGTAGACCACAGCAGGCCATAGTTGAAGCGAACACCCATGAAGGTTGGCACGGCACACGATGGCCCGTGGTGGCAAAGAAACGATGCTCATTCGCCTTTGTCTCACCAATGCCGAGGTGGTAATTTTAGGTCGAGTCTGCTTGGAGAAGGCTCTGATCAAGTATGGACACGAGTCGCTACCGGTGTTATATTTCATCATCGGGGATTGAATCTGGGCTGCTTGGAAGCACAGTGCAAAATTGGTTAACACTTTTCCTCGACCTAAGACATTATTCTCGCACAAGCAGAGCCCTTGGGGGCAAATGCCGTTGGCACGCACCTGTGCAGGCTAGCGTGACGCAGGAGGTGGTGTGGCCCGCACCTTTGTTTTCAGCACTGATGTTTACACACCCCTCGTTTGAGTCAACTTCGAGGGGAGGAGCAGGATAGGTTTACGTGCTGTTTTCCCACTGATATTGAGCATGACTGGACGTAGAACCCAGGTCTCCAGTTTCGCAGGGCAGTGAATGAACCACTGCCACGTTCCCACACGCGCACACGCACAGATAACATTCACACGCACGTGCACATCCTGAATCGCACAGATGCTTCCTATGGATCACATCCCTATGGAAAACGTCCATGCCTATCGCGTGGGTCGGTTGGGTCCTGTCATTGTGTAGAGCCCAGGCCCACGCTGTGCACTGTGACGGATTGAGCTCTGGGCAGTGTTTTAAATCACCCAACCGCTGTGTGCTTTGAGAGAGCGCTCCACTTGCAGTCGGAAAGGGAGCGAGTTCTAATCCTGAGCAGATTAATACCGCCAGATGCACGTGAAGGCCACGCGACTTGTCTGGAGGATTGCTGTCCCGAGGCCAACGTGATGCGACCCATGTGCTACGTACGGGTTAACTCGGTGATTTTCGGATGTACCACCCGTGCCGCCTACCGCGTCGCTTTTGTCAACGGCGGTGTTGTCCTTTGTGAAGACGGGAATGGTCGTCCTATGAATAAACTGAACTTCTGCCAAAGGAATGTCGAATTGCTGGCATTGGCTCAGAGCTGTCAGAGAGAGAGAGATGAGCACCACCGGATATCTTGTTGGGAGAGAAACACTCAACCTGCAGCCCCAATGCCAGCCAGCCATAGCGCTGCTGCTTGTGAGGTCTTCCGACGTGTTGGCGGAAGGATGTAATTTGATAACTGGGCTTTTGATTAAAGGTATGTTGCTTGTCATCTTGCAATTGATAGTGTAGAAGCAAGGCTATGGATGTTGTTATATTGCAGATGCATTGCGAAACGTTGGGCGAAGCCCAATCTTTGGATATATGTATACAAGCCTTATATGTACATGTCTACATGTATGATCACGTACATATACAGCCCTTCTTGTGAGTCCCCTGCTGGATAAGATCATTGCATTGCGGGCTGGTCAAGGGAGTTATTGGACCATATTTCACCAGCTGCTCCGTGCAGTTTGGTGCACGTGAAGAGTATAGACTTGGAATTGTAGCACTGTACAACAATTGATTTAAGCTGCACTGCATCCCTACTGACAACCGTTCTCCGTTTGAAAGTATGTGAAAGGTTAAACGCCATTGTAAAACAGCCGGACATTATTTGAGAATCTCTAACTATGCTTTCGATGCATATATTGAAATGTGTGTTTGAAAACAGACTTTCCTATAGATCCTCATTTGTACATTTTGTACCTCTAGATTCTGTAACAAAAAAAAAACACTTTCCACATGGGAATTAGAATATTGTGCATCTGCCTGCCTACTCTGACCATATAGGCGCATGTTCAGCCGACAGATTGAGATTTTTTTTTTTACGGGGAGGTCCAGACCGGAGGTCTATTTTGACCAATCCAGTTAAGGGTTTTTATTTCTGTAGTCTAATACCGTATAGTCTCGGTAGTTGAGGTTGGGTGTTGCATAATGGGCTCGCAGAGGTGCAAATGAGTTGTCGGCATTTCAACAGACAGTAGGACTTGTAATGCAGTGGTCAAACATTCTTAATCTCATTGTCCAAGTGGTAAATCATTCAACTTCATTGTACGCACATCCCATTCAGCCCGTCCAGCGGTCGGCCAATTGAGACCTGATCAACACCGTTTTTGTAATGGATATCGGACCAAAGGGTAGGACACAGTAAGTGTATCCTGCCATTTGTAAATTATTCTGTGACGAAATTATATAACCGCAGCACACAGCCTATCTGACCTATGTTGTCTGTTCAACGTCACCGATCCATTGTTTCAAAAACATGTGGCGACCAAGACTCGTCTTGAGGCTTCTTGGGACCATCACTCTTGCTGGCCTTGATAGCATGCTTCACTTCCACCTAACTTCCTGTATAGTTGATGCCTCCACGTGCAGGTTTAGTGTGAATCCCTAGACTGCTTTCATGTGTGTGTCGGGCATGCAGTGGGTCACGCTGGGTAGGCTCGGTTTGAGGACCATGCACCTTTGGCGTGATAATAATAATAAGAAGAACGCACGGTGTTCCACGTGGCACACTGTAGGATGTACGTGCTCCGTCAGTTGAAAGGTCTTGAGGGTCGTATTTCCAAATGAGCTGTTTGCAGCATGCCGAAGCTTCCTGAAAATACGAATTGTAAAATACAACGATAGGATCATTCTGCAATATACACTGCGTTGACAGGGTTTTTTGGAGCCGGCACAACTTATTCCCTTCAAGAACGTTCATGACGTGCGTGTCAGGCTGGATGCTTGTGCGAGGAAATTAAAGCGGCAGTGCGGAAATATGAACTGGCTGCGTCGAGGCTGTGAATGTGAAAACGGGGTCATCACATTTTGCCAGTTGCCAGGCGACGTTTTCCCCGCTCTTTCTCCCTCCCAGCGCGCGCCCGACTCGGCTTAAAATCCCAGGGGTGACCTCGTCTCTTGAACGACGACGCCTCGCGTAGAGACGAGGCTCTCGGCTGGTTGTCTCTCTCTCTCTTTCTCTCGCCACGGAGCTCCGTATGGCTGTGCTGAGCCAGCAATTGCCAGGTTCAAGCCGTAGTTGGATCATTCGTAATGGTCATGGCTGGAGTACTGGGCCAGTGCTGCTGAGAAGAAGCCTGTGTTTGAATCCAGCTCTCGGCAGCTAACCAGCTTGATGTTGTCAGCCTCGTCGCCAATTCCTGCATGATTAAGCCTTGCAAACAAATTCGGGATGCTAAAATGTTTTGCAATACTGCTAACCGCATGGGGGGGGGGGGGTTACCGGTTATCGTTTAATAACCCTGGTCTGAATCCGTGATTATAACGATAGGTCCAAAATCCATACATTGTATAGTGCATCCCACCAGCCATGAGAATTATCCCTTTCAGTTCAGTTCTAACTGACCCTAATACTAACCCATTACATTCTTTGCGTCATTGCTGTATTTTGTATTTTTATTTGTTGTCATTTTGGTGACCCAGGTTGCTCGTGCAATTGAGACGATGCTAGTCTCGCGAGTTCTCCCCTCCTGGTTTAAACAAAATAAACTTGACTTCACTCTAAACCTTTCTTCCCTACCTCTCCGGTGGTGGTTCACCGAGGCCCTTTTCCACTCTGTTCGCCTTATAATGTTGCCGTTCACAGCTCACCGTTTGTGGTTTTCAGCCCCTCACTTGCTACAGCTGAGCCAGAACTCCTAATGCTGCCTGTCCGACTGGGGGCTGCCTTTGCAGGTTTCGCACAAAACCGTCATCCTTTCCCCAGTGTGAATCGGCGGACGCATTTTCTGCACGTGTTTTGTGCCACACGCTTGGCATGTTCAAGGGAGTGGCGCTGCGAGTGACTGCCACCTGGTGGCGATGCACGTGAAATGGCTGTCCAGTTTGTATATATCAGCAAAACGGATTTGAAATTCAGTTCAGGATCTTACACGGGAGTGATGGGTGCAGCGAATTGGCACACTGTCCTACGATCCCAGACTCCAAAATTCAGTTCTTGGCCATGCACTGGCTTTTAGAATTCGAACCAGCAACCTGCACTGGACTTCCGCTAGGTTGACTCGGCCTTAAGTGAATACTCGGCGTTACGTGCAAACATCAGCCGCGGGGGTAGATAAAGGTGGCCAGGTATGGTTTGATGGATACACCACCCCTTCGTGTGTCATTCCAGCCTCTTTAAAGGTACTCCACTAACAGCACTTGCGCCCGGCAGTGTGCGAGACCTAACGGATGGTTGTGTTTGTGTGCGGCTGCACAGAGCGCGACAGCCATCGTCCTGGAGAGTGTCATGTTCGCCATCCTGGCCGAGCGAGCGCTGGGGCCCAAGCTCTACGGCATCTTCCCCCAGGGCCGCCTGGAGCAGTACATCCCGGTAGGGGCCGCCCTCTTTATCAGCAGTGCATGCCAGCGGGGGTCATGGATAATACAGCAGCACATCCTGGTAGTGCTGCCCTCTGATACAATTGAAATTCTGGTCCGACCAGAGTCATTGTATTGGTAATTTGAAGCAAATAGCATTTCTTTTTTTTTTATTATTTAAATCAATCTGAGGATCGTGGAACAACATTGTGTGTGTCTTGTGTGCACTACTCGGCAGGCAGCCGTCTCGTGCGGTTTTACTTTGTGTGCCCCTTTTTTAGTACGCATCTACCGCATAAAGTGAGGAAAACCTGTCGAGGTATCTTCACAACGAGATAGTCTTATCTTCACAGGTCATGCCAGGTGCCATTTTCGTTCGATCGCCTGACTGCCAATCAAAGGATTGCAAATTTGATTCCTGGTTGGGCGGGGGACTTAACTCAACCCATCAATCTTCCACGATCATTCAATTAAGTACCACATTCTGGAAAGTCAGCGGTGGTTGTCCTTGGAACAGATTGAGTGTAAGGATGTGGACTTTGCAGCACTGCCTCCGTGCCACCAATGGCGATGAGAGTGTTGCCCCCCCCCCCACGCTTTGAGGGAGACTCGCGTTGACTCGTCGTGGTGGTGTTTCTCTCCCCCCCCCCACCCGCGCGCCGTCTCATTTTAAGAGCCGGAAATTGGCCACGGAAGAGCTCTGGGTGCCCGAGCTGTCAGCCCAGATCGCCACCAAGATGGGCCACTTCCACCTCATGCAGATGCCGTTCAACAAGGAGCCGCGCTGGCTGTTTGACACCATGACCCGGTGAGTGAGGGAGACGCACGACAACGATCCCCCGTGTGTCGCGTTAACAGACTGTTGGGGCAAGTGCTGTTAATGAATAGCACCTTTGAAGGCTGGCACAGTACACGAGGGGTTTGGGTGGCCAGCACCACGCCTGGCCACCTTTGTCTCCCCAGTGGTGATGTTTTTACACACCGTACCAGGTAGGGGAGATCCAGGACCGGTATAAATAATCGTCACTGGTGTCAACCATGAGCGGGAATCAAACTCGGGTCACCAGGTTCGGAGCGCACAACGGTAATTGCGACACTACCGCTCCCCCCCCCCACACCCACACACGTACCTCCGATTAGAACGGTTGCCTATGTACGGTGCGAAAGAAGTTCAACATACACATGCACACGCCCCCTGTAGTGGGGAACCCTAATGTCTCCCCAATAGCCCAAGCTTACGGTGTTTAGCAGTGTAGCGGACACTTTCTTCATCAACATGCCGAGACAGGTCGAAAGTCCTGGATCATGAAGCAGTAGCATCCCAGTAGGCCCTGCATGCACGTGCCAAAGGGAGAACCGCTCTCGCCGTGTCCACTGCAGGTATCTCGACCAAGTTATGACGCTGAACTTCTCGCGAGAGGTGCAGATCCGGAAGTTCAACAAGCTGCTGGCCTTCAACCTTGTGCAGGAGATGGACTCCCTCAAGTGAGTGTGGCCACCTGGGGGCGAACCACCATCAAGGGCACGCTGATTGAGAGGGCTTAAGGCTAATAACAATATCAACTTTAATTTAAGCCAGTTTGGAGTTACCGCACTTCATAGAAAATTGCCAAGTTTGGTCATGAGAATGCATTCTTCAACTTAAACGACTATCTGAAACAAAACTTACTGGCAAGTTGTGATTTAATTGAGTTATTTTTATTTATTATTATTATTTGTTACCTACGTGACTTTACCGAAAAAACCTAAGAGTGAATCCTTGCAGTCACGAAAGCCTCAAATCTAGAATTAACGTTGTTAAACGCTTGCACACCTCGTGAGGGTTGAATTGTTTGGTTGTGTCCGGCAGTGGAAGGTTTACACGACAACATTCGTCCAGATTATTACGTGGCCTAGCCCAAAATCAATTGTGAATTTAAATATTGGCTGCAAAAAGCTAATGTAAAGTCCATTTTTATTTTAAAATCCTTTGTCAATCGACTTCTGGATTAAGAGGTTTTTTTTTTATCCTGTGTCGGTCGTGGGGGTTTGTGTGACCATATTTCACCATGCTGGCCAATGTGCGTTGCTAAGGCTTTGGTGGGGCCAGATATGGTTCAGACATCTCTCGCTGGCGATGTTGTTAGCCGTGGCTGGGAGTCTGATGGAAAGCGTTGGTTTTGTTGTGCAATGTGGTAGGAAATTTAACTAATTTTGGAATTCCGATTTTTCCCGTCGTGCAGGTCCCTACTCGCAGAGACGCCGTCGCCGGTCGTGTTTTGCCACAATGATTGTCAGGAAGGTAACATCACGTGCATTTCATCGCGTGTACCTTTTGATCATGACCTGCGTATCCATAGTTCGATGTTAATGTGCCAATTTATTGAGGGCCTACTGCTGTGTGGCGTTATCCTTGGTGTGGTCTGGGACTGATTTGTTTTTGTTTTCGCTGCCTAGGCCGATCTTGCTCAATCAGACTTATATAATTAAATACGTCATTATTTATTTATATTTCGTGACTTGTTTACCATTTTCTCTTTTGCACTCCTAATCGTTGTTTTTGTATTGTTTGCTGTTACTCGCTGACCCCGTGCCCATACTGGACCATCTGTGAAAAAAGCGTTTCTTAGCTCATCGGATTCTTCCAGCAGTTAAAAATAGGAGATTCTGATTCTGTGTATGTCCACTCGGTCACTGCCAACTGCAAATACCGTTGGTGACCCCGCTCGTGTAAAGCGTGAGCATGGATGGACAATCCAGTCGGTTGACACTGCAGCAGAGTCCCTCTCGTATCCGAGTCGGGAAGTCGAGAAGTCTAAATCCTCGTCCAGGGTCCCATTCTGCCCTTCATCCCTCTAGCGATTAAAAAAAACTTAACATTTTGTGAAAAGTCAACAGTGATTGTCCCATGTAGAGAATGATCCTATCCATGGCAATGTGGAATTTGCACCACAGACTCAGAGCAGCCAAGCCCTGGCTGAGTGGAGATGTGTACCGCTTCAGCGTTTGCTTTTGAAGAGTAATTTGACTTTCTAACTCGATTATGAATGTTGAAACAAACGGAGGTACCGCTGTATGGGAAGTCGGCAGTGCAGAGACTGGGCCCTCCCCTCTCCCCCTACCTACCCATGTGTTCCACGCATCGTCAGCACCCATGTGTGTGTGTGTCCTCTGTGGGAGAAGTAGTGTAGCGGTTTGCGCGCTGCGCTACGAACCTGGTGACCCAGGTTCGATTCCCGCTCGCGGCCATCACCAGTGACGATTATCTGAATCGGTTCTGGGCCTCCACTAGGTCGACTCAGCCTCAAATGAGTACCTGGTGCAATGTGTAAACATCGCCACTAGGGAGACAAAGGCGGCCAGGAGTGGTGCTGGCCACCCACCCTCTCGTGTGCCGTGCCGGCCTTTATAGGTGCTCGCTAACAGCACTTTCCCCTACAGTCTAAGGCTATATGGGGGATCTTTGTCTTTGTCCCCAGGGAATATTCTCCTGCTCAATGAGGAGGACTCGACTGCCAGCGCTCGCCTCATGATCATTGACTTCGAGTACAGCAGCTACAATTACAGGTGGGCAGCGCTGAGTGCTCTCCTAATGAACCCTCGCCCGCTAGGCCTCGCCGGCTAGGCCTAGCCATATTGATGCAGAGATCTCAACTCTAAATTAGAATGGATATGTTTTTGTTGTACGACATGGTGTTTCTGTTATTGAACTTGTATGCGTGTTAAAAAAAATCATTGCTCAATAGTGTGAAATGTGCTGTTTAGCAAAAATACTTCATTTGCCAAATGAAATAAGTGTGAAGTTTGCACGTGAAATATCTATAAGTAAACAATTGTAACTTCTTTTAATGGTTGTTTCAAGTATTAATGTGAAAAAAATCATTGGCTATTAAGTTATGGTATCCAAAATGTTTATGATGGCAGTTTTTAAATAGAATACCATGAATGATGCCTTAGTTCATGGAGTATAATTGAATTCTTAAAAGATGATACATTTTGGTAAGACAATGTTTAAATTATTTGGTAATGAGGAAGTCTAAAATCTCTTGGATTTTTTTTCACGTTTACTTGATTTAGATAAAATTATAAGTTACCAATGTTCGTAATGGTACATATGTATGTCCAGCAAATATGTAGACATGGACGTGCGTTGATATGGATTTTTTTTTAATCCATCAAAATCTACTCCCCGTCTTACTCAACCAATCTAAATGTGACACTTGCACTGACTGAGTAATTGTAAGGTTTGGATGAAACTATTAGCAAGATGCGGGACATGTGGTGCAATGTAGTCGTGCAAAGCCCTCTGGCACTTTGGAGAATGGCGCAGACATTTTTCTTGGCCGGAGAATGGCAGTGATGTCCATTCGACAAACTGTTGTTGAACCAAATGTAATAATTGTAGCAGTAAAAGCAATGCACGGCTCTTATGTCGGTTAGTAAAACATGCAGATCATCTAGCATGATTTTAACTGTTTAAATATTTCCTAAAATGTTGCTGCAACACAGCGGAGGTAAGTTTTCTTGCATTTCGTCGAATTGTTTGACGTAATGAGTTTAGAGTGAATAACGTTTAGTTTTTTTACATGCTTTTTTACTACTTATACAAATTGAATGCAATTTACTGCATTTTTCTGCATTTATTTTAAGAGCAGCTGTGTTTTAGCGCTAAAAACCTGTCGAGTGTTATATCCCCATTCTGAGTTTACAAAGTCGACATACAACTAGAATTTTTTTACAATGAGCAGGTTGTTATTTTTCCTGTGCTCACCGCCATTGTTGCTGTTTTAACGCGAGCAGGAAATGTTAGTGACGCTGTTATGTTAGTCTTTGTCGATGGAGAGATGGCGACACCATGGTTGCTAATCCAAACTCTGCTCTCATTGGCCTTTGCCGTGAGCATGAGCCGATCCCATTGGCTGATGTGTACAGAAGTTGTGTACAGAATCCATTCCATAACGTTTCCTTCATGCTCCATTTTGAATGTGCGACAAAGATGGTTGTTCATCTAAATGAACTTACAATGCTGTTATCAATGCACATTCATCGTAGCACAACAAATAATCCCTGCAAATTAGTTTTGCATATGCCTAATTGATATGTGCTTTTCAAAGGTAGCAGCCACGATGGGGCTAACATTTATAATTCCTCTATACCTGCCGTGTAATGCAGCAGCTCATTTACCCAGAGCCCGTGACTGCTGGAAGTTAGACCTTCAATACTTCAACGAATTGGAAATAAAATTCAGAAATGTTTAAATATTTTTTTTAACTTCAGAAACTCGTGGCAATCAATTCTCAGCATGTTGTAAATTGTGTACAAAGGCAAGACATTTGTTATCTCAATTGGTCTGATTGAAGCAGAAGAGCCCAGAATGTGATGTCGATTTGCACTCGTGTTGCTCAGGGTTTGGATTAGCAAGTTCTGTGTGGTCGCTAGCAAACAGGTGCCGGAATCAGCCCAGGAGGAGGAAAACTTTTGCCTTGTTGCTCTTGGAAGCGATTCAGATTCGTTTTGTGTTAGACTTTCCCCGCATAACCTGATCTTAACCCTTCTAGGGATGAGCGGAGCTCGGTACACACTTCTTAAAGCAATGTAAGAGCTTTGCCTGTTTAAAAATTAACCGTACTCCTTTCTTTGGTCTTATGCATAATACAAAAAACCCGTTAATGAGCAGATAAACGATGCAACTAACTTGTGCGTTTGGTAGCGTAGCGCAGCGCATGTTTGTTCGTAGTTTTGCTGGCCCCAGTTTTGATTTGACAAAGGGCCGCACGAGAGGCGTCGAATTTTAATTCAGAAGCAAAAAAGAAACGAACGCATAAAAGAGCAGAAACGGAGATAGAGAGCGAGAGAACGAAAACCCGAAAGGAAATGTGTTGTTCTTCTGCAAAATTGTGCTGTGTTCGTGTCTGTCTTCAGTTTGTGTTTTTGATGCGTTGTCAAAACACTAACCGAGGGCCCCCTACTGGTCTGCACGAGGCTGGGGGTTGAGTAAGTGCCTTCGCCGATAGACAGGTGGCCCCACGCGGGCCACCACGTGCGCTCGTTTATGACACCACGCACGGGAAACCATTTGCCGGGTTACTGGGATCCGGGCCGCGCTCCTGCGCTCATTCTACCCGCCCTGTGGCTACACTCCCACACCCTCCCCCCGTACCCCACACACTGCCGTGCAGCGATGGCCATAGCCGGTCCCGCTTCTTAGCCCGTCCCCCCCCATCCGTGACGGCACGTCTTGGCGGTGGATCCGCTAGGGTCCTGGCTGGCCTTGGGTACACAGCGGAGAAACCTAGCGTGGGAATCCTGAGCTTGCGAGGCGAGAGACGAGCCCAACTTGGTACTTTAGGGTTGATGTTATTGCAAGGGTAATCGTAGTAATAACAATAATGGGTACATTACGAATGACCTTGGTGTAGCGCACAGAATGCAGGAATGGATTTCGTCAGTTGTAGGGGGAGGGGAGGGGTGAGTAACAGAATGAATTATGGAGAAATATTCGTCAATAAATAACAACGCAGCCACGCATAAACAACTTAAGCATTTACCGAGTTAAACCAATAGTATAAAGTGAAAATGGATTATGACATCAATTGACATTACAAGCCAAAATAATATTAGTAATAAAATAGTGTGTTTAACAGGTCCTCGGTAATCGTAGAGATACTAAGGGATAGACTAAACAGATTAATCACACACATGTACTTGTGTTGGACTTGATTATAGGATTTCACTGCTTGTGCCATAGTGGCACACTGACATTGGTAAAAACAGGAAGTTAATGCTACTGATGTGATAGTTATTTATACGCTGTTACTCATCTCTGTTGGTGGTCTCCACAGCAATGTGAAACTTTTCACAATCCTCTCCGTAGAACAACGACTTTTGGCTCTCCGTAAAGTAGTGCTCATTTTACAGACCTTTTGAGTGATGGTGATGGGCCCTGTGTTAACCCTGGCTGAGATCTTTACTCAAGATCTTTGTATTGTGAGTCGGGCACTCTGCCCACAGCACCACCTTAGCTTGACAAAATATCCAAGGGCGATAGTTACGCATTTGAGGAGCAATTAACAAAGAGGAGAGACGCATCGTCAATGTGCGCCTAAGCCACTGATGTGCGCTCCTTTAGCCAGACGGCCTCTGGGTAAAACTCGAGGTGACTCTCGTCAAGAGACGACCGCTTGGACACCGCTGCACGGCAAGTGGGGCAGGGCAGCCTCATTCACCCAGGGTCCAAATTACAACTCCTCCCCACCCCCCCCCCGGGGACGTTTCCAACCTTCTCAAAGTTCACTCGCTTGCTCGGGTGTGCGAGATGATCGATCATCATCTTCCGTGTGGGGTTGTTGCAGTTGCCAAGTGGGGTGGCTGATTGGGTTGATGTATTGCCTATCGCTCGTCTCGTTTGATTCTGAGCGAGCAGAGCTTTGTTGTAAAGAACTGGACTTGCGCCCACCCCACCCCACCGCCCCCCACCTCTGTCCTCCTGGGAGTTTTTGATGCCACGACACCCGTTAACCCCGCAAATACCCTCGTGGTAGAGTGGTCAAATCTGAGCCTTAGCTCCATGCAACAGCACTCACAATAGCAGCGTGCCCAGCTGTGTAATGCTGTGAGTTGTAACCCATTGCTTACAAAGAAAAAGCAAAGATTGGAACATTAAAGACTTAATTCTTGCACATATCGGGTTACTTAGCAATCACTTTTTTGAGAGGAATTGAAAAGAATACGTTAAGGAAAAACAAACTATTTTTCACTCTTAAATCTTTTGACTGTTTTTGTTTTTACTTTGTAATAATTTCTATCAGCTTGCTTCTTAAAATATGTAAACGGACAGTAAAAAAAAGTGTAAACGCAACACTTGTTAAAATTTTGTTATGGAATATTGCGTCGTCGAACAATGTCTACGAAATGTTTGTAAAATAAAATGAAACAATTTTGACGTCATTTAACTCGACCATTGTCTAACGTGTAGTACCTCTTTGTTTTCCTTGCTTTAAGAAACAAAAAAATGTAACTTTGTGTAACTGACATTCACAACATTTTGTTAATTTTAAATGCCATAGACTCTGAACGACGTTTGTATAACTTGCAAGCTACTTTGACACGTACATACACACGCACACACGCGCATGCATAGCCCACGTGTTGCGCACCGCACTTTGCTTAGGGACATAGGGGGCGACGGGGAGGTGGGAAGGCCACCGGTTCATCTGCAGAGCCGGCTCTCGCTCAACCCTCCCAAGTCGCCTCCACGGCACGGTAACCCATTTGACGGAGTTTCCCGCTTGCCTTGCAGGGGCTTCGACATCGGAAACCACTTTTGCGAGTGGATGTTCGACTACTCTCAGTCGTCTTGGCCGTTTTTCAAAACCAACGTGGAGAACTACCCATCGCGCGAGCAGCAGGTGAGGGAAGGGCGGGCAGGCAGGCGGGGGTGACGCGTTGTTGGCTGCGTCGTTCGCCGAGGCCACTGGCCGTCTCTCGTCGTGCGTATGAAATAGGTTTTGAGTCAACGCCAGGATTCAAGGTCACCCAAACAACACTTTGTTTGCGTTCAATCAATCGACCCTCACACGAACTCCGGTCATCCTCGCAGCGGCTTTTGGCTAGCCGTCGAAGAAAGACGGTCGCCGTCATTGCCGCGCGCGTTCAGATTCGCTTCTGTGGCCATCTGGAACGATTTTCCTCCCGATATTCGGAAGCCACTGGTAGATATGCACTTTTAAACGTAGATTGAAAACTAATTTCTTTGGAACTCCTTTTTGTGTTTGATTTGTTATCCATCCGCAGCACCTCCATTTAGCATGGTTGGCTGCGTACGGTGCGAAAGAAGTTCAACATAGATAAATACAATCAAACTTGATTTAATACAGCGCCCTTGGTAATAACATCGTCAAAGAGCGCTTAACATGCATTTAAGTGGAACTTCTTTCACACCTTACGTAGCCAACCGCTCTAATCAAAAGGTACGGGGGAAGGACAAAGAACTAAACATGAAAAGCAGATCGAAAGAAATGAGTTTTCACATGCAGACATAACTTAGCATAATAAAAAAAATCTGATTATAAAATACATATTTAGCCCATTTTTTTTAATAGCAACACCTTCCTCATCAGACTGTTCTTGGTGCGCTGCACTTGAACGCAACGTCGACCAGCACACTGCACCATGAACACCCTACACGCAGAAACCAGACTGAGAATCCTGGTACTCGGACTAAGAACTCACACACCTATGCTATGAACTCATAAATCTGGACTACGAATCAACAAACCTGAATTGGCAACCCAATAAAACCGGACCACGAGACCACAAACCCAGACGAGAAACCCACAAACCCATATTATTGTCCACTGAGCTTTACAAGTGTTACAATTCGCTTTAAGTTGAGACTCAATAAAATACCCCTTGGTGCCATTTGTTGTGAACAACGTCACACAATGGAATGTCGAGTGAACACATTTCCCACCGTCACTGATCACGGAAAATTCCCTCCATCTCCCAAAGCCACAACTCAACATTCTACTGTGAAACGTCACGAGTTTTCCGTATGACATCACCATCAACTTTCACTTGTGCAAAGCCATTGCGCTGCGGCGAGCACTCGTGGCACATTGTGGTCACAAGTTTGAATTCCACATGTCGACTCGAGCTGTCGGTTTCAAGTAAAATGAATACCGTCAGTCATTAGCTATCTACTGCTGGATGAAGGCCTCCCACAATCCTCCGCCTGCACCACGAGGCAATCTCACCGCTCTGTCTCCGCGATCGGCGTCCTTGGGCTGGCGGCATGATGATTGTGCCGGGTGTCGATGTTGTTGCAGCTGCTCTTTATTCGCCAATACCTGGCGGCGTGCGGCGACGATGACGACATCGATCTCAACAAGGAGGAGGCCATGCTGGTGGAGGTCAATCGGTGCGTGGCGTCGCGATCGAGCTGGCGAGGGAGATCTTCGAGTGACTCGGGATGGGGGGGCGGGGGGGGGGGTGTGCTGACAATGGCCATGTTGGAGACACTGCCCAACACCATAGAGGGGCTTTGTTCAATCCCCAGGGCTTGGCGTCGCTTATTCCCCTTTTCTATTAGCACATCTGCGTTACGCCAGCGCAGATCCGTCATGCTATGGGTGTCTTTCCACTGGCTAGTCGCTGTGCCGAGTCGGAACCAAAACTGTGATACGCTAATCTCATTAGACATCTGGCTTGGGGTCGAGCAGGGTTGCGAGTAGGGTTTACTGACTCATGCGTGTGACGTCAGTCGGTCTGCAATGGGGGCACGGCATCCTCGACTTTGTGCTTCCTGGCATGCACTGTATGCGAAAGCGCAACGGTCGGCACGCTGCGCTACAGACCCGGCGACCCGAGTACGAATCTCGCTCACGGCCAAGACCCGTGATGATTATTTTGAACCGGTCCTGGGCCTCCCTTGGGTCGACTCGGCCTCAAATGAGTACCTGATGTGGGTGTGTAAGGATCACCACTGGGGAGACAAAGGCGGCCGGGCGTGGTCTTAGCCACCCACCTCCTCGTGCCGTGCCGGCCTTCACAGTTGCTCCCTAATAGCACTTGCCCCAACAGTATGTGAAGGCTATACGGGCGACCTTTGTCTTCGTCTTTGTCAGTGGCATGGGTCGACTTCTCCAGTGAAAAGCAACCTGGCGCCTCCTGTGTCACGCTGGCTCATCACGGGGCCCAGTTCTACCATGGAAATGAAGTATTAGCACGTAGCAATCCATCCATTTAAAATGCACTCTTATGATCATTATAAATGCATTGCATCCTACATGTAAAAATAGATGACTTGTGATCCATGTAAATGTCGCCTTTTGTCGACTAGAACAAGGGAAATGGAACAAAAACCGCACAACGTGTGAGACAGGACAATAGAGGAGACGCAAAACAGAATTGATTCTTGAATCGAATCGTGACTGTTAGAATCACAAAGGGAGGGGGGTGGGTGAATTTGTTATCATCAAATGGCTTCCACTAGGTGGGCTCACGATGACTGTCCAAGCACTGAGTAGGCGCCACTGGCATCCTCGGATGTGGACGGTTTCACCCATCCACGATTCAACCCATCCCTTGCGGCGCACCGTTTGCCAAATTGCCATGGTGTAAATCTGGCCTCTGCTCTTGATCAGGCCAGGTGATGGCAGCACTGCAAGGAAGTTCCTGATCAAATTCAGCTCCATATTTGGCTGTTATAAATTTCCACATCATAAGCCACTTCGTTGAGCTGCAATTTGTGGCCAGGTCTCGTCTGAAAAAGAGCTAATAGCTGAGTGGGCCTTACCTGGTCAAATTAGAATAGTTTCGTTTTAGTTTGTATTTTCTCCGCGTACATGTTCATTCTCTCCAGCTATCGAATTTCATCTCACTTGTAAGAAACAAGTAACGCGTCTGCAGGATCCTCCTGACAATGTGTCTTGAGGCTCAGCTGGGTATATGAAGATCGATCATCGATGTTGTTATTTAAGGCGCTGTGGTCGTGTTTGCCGTGCGCAGGTTTGCCCTGGCGTCCCACTTCTTCTGGGGTCTCTGGGCCATCATTCAAGCCAAGATATCCACCATAGAGTTTGGTTACTTGGTGCGTTTATACCATTGCTCACACATACAAACAAAGATTGGTTCAACCTTTTATCGAATGTCAGAACACTGCTGTGAGCGAGCGTCTGTTAGCGTCGCTCTGTAAGAGATCACAGTGGTGGGGCCATTGCCGGGATTGTCTCCCCGGAGCTAAAGTGGACTGAATCATTCCACCAGACCAAGCTGACCTCTAGGCTGCATTCATAAAGCACTCGGAATTGAACCAAATATACATGGCACTATGTACTGAAATAAATGTTTAACCGTGTTGGTGTCTGATCTGTGGCCGCCTGGTCTGCTGATTTTTCTCTGCGTCCATGCTGCTGCCGCCCATTGATCCCTGAGCAGAGTTAATTTTAACGATTAGCAATTCCTGTGAACAACGGCGGGGTCACCGCATCGCGCGCTTTCAAATGCGCTTCTGCAGCCGTCCGGAATGCTCTCCCTTCCGATTTAGGAAGCAACTGGAGCCTGTGCACTTATAAATCTAGATTGAAAACTCATTTCTTGAGAACTGCTTGTTGTCGTGTTTCATTTGTTGTCGTCGTCCCCCCCCCCCGCACCTCCAATTCGAACAGTTGGCTACGTACGGTGCCAAAGAAGTTCAACATACACACACACACGTGTATGTTGAGAGTTTTGGGGCGGGCACTCTGGGGCACTGTGCCCCCCACCCCTGCCACCGTACTTGCCCTGCTCAATACGAGCTTCACGGTTTTCTCTTCATCTCGGAGTGAGCTGCAGATAGTCTTAACCACAGCTAAAGTTGCAAATATATATAATGATGCACGTAAGAGCCTCTAGATGAGCAACAAACTACATGCAATGTATTTTTGCTGCCGTCTCTTAACCCTTCGTGCATCTTTTCCTTCTTACGTGAGGTTTATAGTTTTATTCTCTCTTCACCTTCGTACTGGAAATAATCATTTGACACAGAAATACCTCGTGGCTAATGTTTAATTGGTCGTATAATCCCACGTGGTGCCCCAAACGTTCGCCTCGGCGTTGTATAAGCTCCATTGACCACATCCCCAGTGTCGACCCCCATGAACGTTGCTTTACATGTCTCGGTGTCCGGCCCAGTGTGAGCCTGGTCTGCTGATTTCTCTGTGTGTGGCTCTTCCCCCCCCCCCTCCTGGCACTTGATGGTGCTCTGTGTAGACGACAAAAACATCATGGGTGCATTGCTCTGCATGTCGGCGAGAGCCGATTGCAGAGCAAATGATAGTACAACAGAAAGCAAGTTACGCAACCATTGTATATGCCACATCAGTGGGTCATACCGATAGTTTTCAGTAACAACGTGTGTGATTACATTGCTTATGCAAATGTCAGAATCGGAATATTTGATTATAGTGGAGGAATCGGATGAGCTATAAAGCTCCCTTGTCACATGTCCAGCAGTAGAATATGAATTGGATTAGCTTTGTCTATTTAACATGTTTACAATTGAACCTGCCATGCCACTGGTGCACATTCGCTGTTGTGATTTAAACGCAGATGAAATAGATTTTGATTTGGTCCTTTGTAATTATATTGCGATCTTAAAAGACGTCATCATCAACAGGGGCTCCAGATCGTCCGGTTAAGATTGCCTCCAGTCTCTAATTCGGCGAGTTGCTTCCGCTATTAGTCGGCCACACCAGTAATCCAGTGCTTCAGGGAAAGGGTTGTTGCGGATCGCATTCACTTGTGTGACTCCCAAACCCCGCTGGCCTGAAAGGAGGCCAGGTGATGGATATCGAGCAAATGGGTACATAAACCCATCCTGTGTGGATCTCCTGAGTGTTTATTAAGTTGTGTTCATAGTGAGTTTTATCAGGATATTTCAGTATCCTCCCATGCTCGGTAGAATATTAATAGTATTTAGAATTTGCTTAGCATCCCCGTACTGTACTATTTATTAAAAGCACCTCAAGGCACTAGAGGGGTGACCTTGTTACCATAAATGGCACATGCAGACAGATTTATAATGAAACTAAACGTGTGAGTTGGCCACCACAATCATGCCATCTGAACCACCTGTGACCCCCACAGAAGGTGAACTTGGTATTTGGTGTGTAATAGAATAGGTGTAATAACACGTCCGAGTTTATGCAATCGGGATAAAAATAGGGATTGCGGAGTCTGGACTCTTTTCGAAATCTTGCTGAAATGCGGACAAGTGCCAGGCATCCCAAACGTACCAATGTCGGACCCTCCTCATGAGCCTTGAGACTCGGGGTGGCTATCCGGGGTAAATCTTTTTTTTTTTTATCACAGTTTGTTCCTTGAAATATTGCGAGCAGATATATCGTCGTCCGCAAGTATATCTTGGGGTTTTTTGTGTGGAGGAGCCCTAAAAGTTGTTTAGAAATTCTGGACAAAAAAATGGAAGATCGTCGCAATCCCAAAAACTCAACGATGAAACAGCGGCCCCAACAGTGCTCACTTGTTGTTGGCTGCGTCTCCATATGGCACAGAAACGCCACTTATCAGAAATTAGCAGTTTAGCACTTTACCTGTACAATGGTGTCATAATGTACCGTGGAGCAATACCGTAGAGTAACTTCAGTAGTACACGAAACTTCCTGTATACTATGCGCACGTGTCCAGACCACGCGAGTGCTATTTGTACTTTACACCGTCATACTGTTTTGTTAGAAACTGTTTTAATGTAACACGAATTGTTGAGCCGTCCAAAAAAAACATGAAGCTGCCTAAATTTGAAGGGAAAATTGATACGCAGCCCTGAACTTGGCCAGGATTTCGAAGTGACACCGTAACCACTCCCCCCCCCCTCCCTTGTCATTGCCCTTTGCTTTCAGGAGTATGCCCTCGCCAGGTTCGAGACTTACTTTGCCCAAAAGAAGAAGTTTGTGTGAGAAGCGACGGTCGCCGCACCGTGCCCACTTCCCGCCTTGTGATTCGAACCGGACCGACGCCGATGAGGAGAGAAAGAAAACGGTTTGTGTCGAGAGAGAGAGAGAGAGGCGTACGCTGGAATAAGGGAATGACCAATTTTTCGCCCGCAAAAAAGTGAAACCTGAGGCGTGCTGCTGAAGTGTCTCAAATGGATCTCTGAAACGCTTGTTCTAATGTCAAACTTGAAAATGCTCAAGCTGAACGCGTTGTTCTCTTTACATTCGTTGTTTTTAACCGTCTGTCTCTACTATAGCCAGTCCCATCCGTGCCATTCTTAACCCTGCGCACACGGGAGCAGATTGCATTGTTGTTGCGTGGTCCTGTGTATTCTGCTTCTCCACATTGGGCTACGCCCGCTCATGATGCTGTGACGTATTTTGTTCACTTCGCGGTTGGTAAAAGCTTTGTAAATGCATCGCAAGCTAAGTTGGGGAGAAAAAAAAACGTTCGGTATTTTTCCCTCCACCTCGAGATGGCTGCAAGCGCATCAACTCGGTCCTTCATCTATATGGGGTGGGGGGGGATCAACCAAATGAGTACCTCTTGGTAGGGAAATCCAAAGTTGAAAGTTTATTTACAGTGTAAAGCCCATTGAGTTTGTTTTTTGTCAAAGGCGACCCCATAGTTGCTCTTAGAGGAGACTGGTCCCCCCACCATAGGGAATTTGGAATTTCACACTTTGGCTCGTTTCCGTTAACGGAAAAGAGCATCGCCCCATCCTCCATTTGAGCGTGGGTGGAGGGGGTGGAGGGGGTGGGGGGAGAACCTTGACTTTGAATCTACGGGCTGTCGTCGTGTTCTTCGCATCACTGAAGTACACTTTGTTATACACTTGTAATTTAGAAGCCTTTTGAAGGTGGATTCCAGTTAATATAAAGTGCTGCTTCTAGAGTCCGGATAACCGGGCACCCAATGCCCCCAGGCACTTTTCTCGGACTCTACGGATACATTCTGGCACCAGCGTGTGCCGTGTTTTGTTGGGAATTGGCAAATTGCACAATTTAGATAACTCTGGCAAACAACGCTTACTGGGTCAATAACATGCATTGTGCAGCAACATGTGTGCCTTGTTAATTGCCACCCCAGAAATGTAATCATGTTATTGATATTCCTTTACCATCATGTTGTAATCGTGAGCACACTGGACTTGCAAACCAGTGGTCGCCGGTTAGATTCCATCTCCTGGCGCGGGAGTGAAGACTCGTGCAGGTTTCTTGGGGGGAACACCCACAGGTAGTCGTTTGGCGGATCGCACGTGGTCAGATGAGGTGGGTGGGTACTCCCCACCTCTTCCAAAGACGTCTGGGGAGCTTTGAAGAGGAGACCAAAATGCCGAGGAACAGCTACTCTTTCGTGCCCTCTAATGGAGACTTTTCTCACCAGCAGTGTCATGAGCAAGCCGTTTGTCCAGCTGCACCTTTAACCCCAAGTTCTAATCCAGGAAAACGTCACGGAGTCGGATTGTGTTTTGCATCGGGGTGTTTGGCCAATTTCTTATTCAGTATTTGTGTGCACGGGAGAAAACCAAAGTGCCTGGAAAATACCCCACACACCGAAGGGGATATCACAACATCTCTAAGGGATGTCGGCAAACCATTTTGCTGTACTGCCTTATTTTCTCATGCACTGAATACAAGGCTAAACGCTCCGCAGATGTGAATGAACGAAGGAGTGGTGGGGGGAGCATTTTGTGTTTGAAGCTGGCAACCCATCCTTGTAGGGAAGCAAAGCTTGTAATAAACTGCAGGCTTCAGGCAGTTTGGTCCAAATGCCTGGGGGACTCGAGTTGCCTTAGCACCAAAGTGTTTGCTAAGCGCTGAAGTTTACTTTTTAAGCAGTTAAGGACAAATTGAGACAAGGTGGGGGGGGGGAGATTAACAGTCCAAAAGTCATTATAGACAACAACCGTGTCAACTAAGACAGGATAGAAGACAATACAATCAATTGAGGGGCAAAGTAATACTAGCCACGTAAAACTAATCCTTTAAAAAAGCAAATTAAGATTTTTTTTATTGCAATATTTCCATGTTTTGTAACAATTTTGGCAACCATTTGGCTTGGTGTTGCTATGGTTTGAGCGCTAGCATTTGAAAGGTTCAAATCCTAATTGGGGGGAGGATGGAGATCACCTCAACCCATAATGTCTTCATGGTTGATAAAACAAAAAAACTATTTGTGGAAAAGTGGTTGTCCGGTGGAAAAAACGGGCCCTCACCTTAGGAATGTGGAATTTTCACCACTCGCTTGGAGCCACCAATTGAAGATGAGCTAGCACCCTATTGCTCACTCGAGCAGAGGAGACGCGTTGGCTTGGAAGGAGACTGGTGCGTCCCGCAAATCTGGTCGTCTGCTTCAGCTGTTGTGATGTGCTGCGCGTGTGTGTGCGTGTGCGTCTACGCGTAAAGTTTCTCCTGCAGAAACCCTCTTACCTGTTGGTGTCGAGCGGTCTGCGGTGCTATGGCGGACTGCAGGCAGACAGACATGTCTGCAGGCTGCGCCACTGCTAATACTCTAAAGTGATTCTCTCTGCCCGCAGTGCACCTTGCTATGTGAGTGTTTGTACCGTGCATAGCTGAGCGTATGGCACCTACACTGGCAAAGCTTGCATTTGTTCCTATATCTAAAGCGATGGGAATGCACTGTGTGGTCAGTCCCTTTGTGGGGACGCCTCACTTGATCTTATGATCGCTGATAATAGTACGATCTGTGAGCTCGCTGGTTTTGTGGTCTTCAGGGTCGATGGTGATATGATCTTATGGTCTTTAAAATGCAATTGCTGCTGTTGCTGCTGTTGCGTGCTTGCGCGTGTCTTGAGCTGTTTTGCATTGCAAAAAGAAAAGTGTAAAGTTTGTATGTATTTTCGTATGCTTTATGGATCATGTGGGCGAAAAAGCCGCGCCGAACGTGCAGATTTTTTTTAATTATTATTATTGCATGCATGGAGAATGCATATATATATTTTTAATGTGACACTTTGTACAAAAGAGTACCTTCACTTTTTTTCACGTTCATCTTTTTTTTAAGTAATTGAAATCTCGGAACCAATAACTACATAAAAAAAAATAAGGTTTTTGTAATTATTTCTCTTTGGTTGTTATGCTCGGTTATTGAAATGTTCCAAATGCTGTGAGTTACAGATGGACAGTTTTGTTTCTGTTTAATGGTTCCAATATGTACTGTCTCTTTTTTATTTAAGTTGGGTGATGTCACATCCACCCGAAGCGAAACTGCGTTTGAGTTGGAAATTTGTGAATGGAGAGCGTGAGTCACACGGTGTTGAGGATCGCTATAATTTAAGTGAGTACAACAAAACTGGACTCGATTAGTAACGCGTGTCCAAAAACGTCACCCACCGGTTCAGGTGCTGCTGAGAATGATGGATTGTAATTGACCGACTCGCTGTTGCGTTGCAAGCCCCTTGCCTCCTTTGGATGATTCAGATTTTCTGGATTCAGTGCGTGACCAACCACGTGATTGGATGAAATTAGAAAAGTAAATCTTGATTGGCTCTTCTCCTGTACGTTACCGGTAATCGCCTGTACCGTTTTAATGACATTTCTCCCCAATGTTTCTCAAGTATATTTCAGCACGGCGACACATCTTGAAGTATTGGTATCGTGGTTATTGCTGCGTCCACCTCGCAATCGAAAGATCGAGTTTAAGAGTCTGGAGCTTACTCGGTCCATCATTGTTCTGGGGTGAATAAACGATATCCCACTTTGTGGGAAGTCAACTGTGCTTGTGTTATGCAGTGGTTTGACACCCAACCACACGTGTGTAAGTTTTACTCCACTGGCCTAGGGCACCAATACAAAATGAGCACCTGCTCCCTACGCTCGTTTTGGGCAGGGGAGGCACTTTTGATTTCTAAAAAAACTATGAAATTGTAATGTACATTTCCTTACTGCTTTTCAACGTTTATATTTTGACTTTAACGATTTTATGCCGTGTACATTTTCATGCTGATCATTTGAAAGGCAACCAGACATGGTTTGAATTTCATGAAATTTGGAAAGCCGGTGTGATAATGGTAACAACAAATTGTGTCGGCAAATGCTCGCGTTCTGTTGACCGTCTGCATGTGGTGTCCACTTACTGTTCTTGATTCCACACCATTATAGTCTTTGGCAGTCAGCTGCCATTGAATAACTCCTTCGTATTTCTCTAATTCAAGCAAGAAGATGGACTTGCTCGTGCTAACTCCGTTGCTTGTAGTTCATTCACACATTTTAACCACACTACGAATAATGTGCACGTTTGTTTTCCCTCCATAGCCATGTACACAGAGCTGTTTTCGATAAGTTAATCTTTACGTGCATTTATTGCAAGAGAATATTTGCTTAAGTGCTTGCACATATATGTAGGTGACTTTATTTGTCTGTTCCGTTTTTGTTTATTTCGTTTTTCAGTCAAAACCGGCTTCATTTTTTTAAGCTACATTTTCCAAAAAACACTGGATAGTTCAATATATCTGGATGTTCAGTATCTTGAATGATTCACTCGTGAATTAACTGAGCCTGCTACAGTTTGTCTAAACTGATCTACAGACAACAGGATCTGTAATCGTGATGAATGTCCCACATTTTATTATTTCTTGTTGTTATAGTTCGATAAACAACGTGTAAACCCAACATCTAGGACTCTTGAAATAAACCTGAATTAACTGGAAAACAAATGTTTAGTTTTTGCCTTCATTTTACGGTATTTGTTTTGATTTATGGGGTTAAGCTGTATTTGTAATGCATTATGTTGTGTATGTGCAAGAAATATTCCCTTTAACACGTAGGCTTTAGCGACCAATATTGTCCGTAAAAAAATATTCTCGGATTAGATCGCGTAAATATAAATGTAATTAAACCCGCCATCACCCGACACAGCCAATTAGGTAATTATGTAATTGGCTGTGTCGGGTGGTGACGCATTTAACGACACATTCACGCGATATAACCCCAAAACACCTTTGTCTTGGATATATGCTCTATTGAGCTGTGACCAAATCGCCCGAAATGCGGCCCAGTCTTATCAGATCTCAGAAGCGAAGCAAACTTGAGCCTGCGATAGTCCTTTGATGGGGGGTGAACACGGTGCGTAGGCTGCTGTGTGTTGTGTTGTCAGCAGAGGGCGGTGCAGCAAAACCCATCGCACAATGAATGCCACGCCTTCAATGCCCCCTGCCTTTTCACCAAATCTGCATTAGCCAGCGTGGTGAGCGATATTCAAATAACAACCACCACTACTAACCCGTACTTGCGTGGGTTTGGCCCTCCATCCGTTCGTGGAATGATGAAAACAAGTCTGCAAACGTGAAAAAAGACAACAATGCCTTGAAGAAAAACACAGCAATGTGGCTGACAATCTTTTGCCAATTATATTTGCAGAAGACGATAAGACATTGCTATGTCCCGTTGTTTGTTTAAAATTATCAGCATTACATTGTACTAACTATTGCACTTAATTCCAGTGAAACTGCATGTGGCTCATACTTTATGATTTCGATTCTACGGGGTAATCTTCGTAATAATACACGGAAGATGATTTCTAGACGACAACAGGCTCGATTGTGACCATTGGATCGGTGTTCCCATCATGCCGTGCACGTGGTCATTCCGTGACTGTGTATTGCACGCAGCCACATTTCCGATCATTTACAAAAGTGTATCCGGTTTGTCTGAATCCACAAGCTTGTGACCATTCCCAGTGCCATGTTTCCCCGTGTCAACCACTAATCATGCGAGTACAGCGCTGAATGGTTTACACATGAACGGGTGAGTTCGTTAAATGTGGGCAAGGCAGACGTTGCGATGGTTGGGAGTGCAAAGGTGAGTGGCGTGATGATAAATCCTGTGCTCCAGAAATTGAGTGAGATTCGAATTAACGACGTTCGTTTTGCCTCTGATGATGGCGGTATTAGTTGTTTAAGGTGACGCAAAAGCACAAAACACGGGAGGAGAGCCAGCGCGAGACGGCTACATCGTCTTCCCACTGTCGACTCAAGTCCCGGTCCCCCTGCTGGGATCACACTGCTGTCACCTTTCTAGAATCTTGCCCACATCAAGAAGAGAAACCCTGCCGTGCGAACACGAGGGAGTGACGCGGACGTCCAGAATAAACATCTTCGAGAGGCAAACATCGCACCTCCTGGCTTTGACATTCCCCCGCGAAGACATGTGCGGTGCGTACCATCGACTACAATAGAACATGGGGGGGGGGTGGTGGGGGAACAAGCCACAGTAGTACAATTGTGGCCATGGAACTAAACTATCGGCCATAGAGGAGGAATCGCAAAACGACGCGAACGCTCTCCTGAAGCCTTCTGGTGGCGAGCAGACCTCGACATGGCCTTTAGCTCCTGAACATATTGCTAGCATAGTACGCACGAATAGAACAGGAATTCGATCCATTCAACTTCAGATTATGTGGGGTGGCTCGGATAAAACAAGTAGGAAAATGCAAAACACATGTAAATAAAGCTATTAAATGTGTGTGTATATTTTTTAACTGTATAACGGGACGCATTATTTGGTGATGCTGCTGCGTTGGCAGTGGTGCAAAAGCGCAATTGAATAACACCCTCGGCACATTCGTCAATAACATGGTGGCCTTAAAAGGAACGTTTTGTGCAATGGTCCTTCACAGCACATAGCATAGCAATCTCTACCTCCTTAAAACCTCTTTTCCTTCAAGGCAGAAGACGAACGTGTTGAGATTGATGTATTCTGGGGGTGAAGAGATTAGATGTGTTATCTCTTTGTGTTATATATTTTTGGAAGTTATCGGTTTACTTATCAACATGTTGGTGATCACATGAGCACTGACCTTCGGCGAGTGAGGGGCAGCTCATGAACCCTGCTTGCGTCAGGGATTTTCTCGCTTGCACGGTTCATCCACAACCGACATAGTCCGCTCACGGATATTCGAGACCCGTTTGGGTTGTACCGCGTACTGTTTTGCACCTTGTTCGACGTTTCGCTCCACGTGTTGAGAGCTCTGCAGGAGCTGAATAAATAAATAAAATTTCTTAACAGCATGCGGTACAAAAGGAAAACACTGGAGAGGCAACGTAATGAATTAGACTGCCTCTTTCTCATCTGTCCCTAAAGATAAAAATATTAAATAGCTTTTTACACAGTCCACAAAATGAATGCATATAAATTACAATGGATAGCCATTGTAATTTATATGCTTTCAAATTTTGATTTAAAGCTTTCGTGACTGCAGGGATTCATATTCTTGGTTCTTTTGGTAACTTTACCGAAAGAACCAAGAATATTATATACATTCATTAACCCCCCCCCCCCCCTCTAACCTTCACACAAGAAGCGCTCAAAAGTGACAACATCACACCTATCTATTTAAGGAACGAAACAGGAGGATTTCTCCACAAATCTGTCTGTCGTCTGATGTTGGTTGTAATTACTGACGACACGTCGTACGGAGATTGTAAATGCTGTGGATTTACTCCAACACACCAGTGTGCTGTACGAGTCACGAATTTGCATGTTCTGCTTACGTGACAAACCTTATTTATTGGCTGTCTGGTGGTGGCAGGTTTAACGAGACATTTATATTTATGCGATCTAACCCAAAAAAAACGGTTATGGATGATATTGGTAGCGAATGCCTCCGTGTTAAATTGACATCCCATGAGCCACACAGCTGTCTGTGCGTTTTTTCATCAGCATCGGTTTTATACAAGAAAACCCGGGGCTGGTTTCGACATTCGGGGTCTCATCAACAAAGCTTAAATCAATACTGTTGAACTGCCATATGTTTATAGGCATATGGATGGGTCCTGATTGGACAAATCTATCCCGAGTTTGCTTGTATTAAACCGATGTGTGGGTAATGTGACGTGTGGATAATGTGATGTGTAAAAATATACTTTTTTTTAGGTGGGGGGGGGACATATATGCGAAAGGAGCATCATACAAACAGTTGTTCCATCTTGATGACACTTGAACTCACAGGGTCAAGACATGTCGAGTTGACACGTTTAAACGTTGGTTTCAGCGCTGAATATGCTGGAGTTCATGAAATGTCCAACAGGGGTGTAACCATTCGAGGCCCAGCAATTCAGGATTGTAATTCAAGAATCATTGTGGTAAATGTAGTAGCTGCAAGGGTCACGAAAATCCATGATCTACAATGTATACGAATTAAAACATCGATCCTGACACGATTCGACGCGTGTATTGTGAGCTTGAATGGAGTAGTTAGTGGTGCAGCAGTTAGTGCACTGCGCTATGAACTCCGTGATCTTGAGTTTAGTTCTCAGCCACGGCTAACATCAGTGTTGAGTGATATCTGAACAGGTACTGGGCACCCTTTCAGCAACCAACCAGCACTGACCGGCGTGATGAAGTATGGTCAAATGTGCCCCATGACCAGCACAACGTTGAGAGACCTTCATCCAGCAGTGAATTGACAAAGGACTGAACCTTATTCTTGTAAAATGTTATTATTGTGAGTATAAAAACAATCAATAAAAGTCTATCAATCTTCATCATGGGACCTCTTTTGCCAGTACGAAAATATACTAATAGAGTTTTCCCCCTTTTTTCTGGCAACAAAACTGACACCTTTTGCAAGGAATCATGCTTACATTAACCACAATACTTGCATTTGACTGCAAGTATTGTGGTTAATGTAAGCATGATTCCTTGCAAAAGATGTCGGTTTTGTTGCCAGAAAAAAGGGGAAAAACCCTATTAGTAAGTCTATCAATGTTAATCAATGCATGCATTGTTACACCAAGACCAATCCACACTCTCCAGCTTGTGACTAAATAACCCCTCATCCAGCAGTGGATGGACCAACGTATGCACATGCCCATAATATCCCGATGATGGCAGCCACGGTGCAGTTACTCAATTGTTGCCAAAACACTTCTGTGCAGAACTTGATGAATAAATGTCCCAATGCAGATGACTGGCTGACTTTTATGGGCCCTCTTTGCAGACCACATCCGTGTACTTTTGTTCAAAGTCATGTTGACACTTTGGCAAAAGTGTTCAGCAAGACTCTCAAAGGGCAATGTTCATTGCATTCTTGAGACTAGAAATGCATGCCTTCAGTCCATTTCCATGTTATTGGCTGCATCCTCCTATTTTTTTTATATCGGTTTAAATTAAGACCTTCCATCAAAACAAATATTTTGGCTCATGCACTTACACATTCTGGATTTGATTCAAACATTTATCCAGCATAATTTATACCGTGTTTATTAATGTTCGTTATTCCGGTGCTAATATGGAGAAGTACAAATGAAGTTATTATTACACACTTTTACTTATGCAAGTAGTTATGTTATTTATAATTCTAGTGGTTTTAATTATTTGTCCATTGAGTCCAATGTAGACTCTATGAACCCTATGTTGACTATGGACCAGGTGTTGTCTCTGAGTCCTATGTGCTGATTGAGCCATATATGTTATCTGAGTCCGATGATTTCTCTGAGCCATGTGTTGAATATTCGAGTCTCTTGTTGGCTCTACGAGTCTCATGTTAATGAGACTTTTGCCCGTCCAAGGACGGATGTATTTCAGTAAATCTGAAACTTGCAAGCGAAAAGCAGACCGCGACGTGATATATTCATTGCATCCATTCGTGTGCAATTTGTAAGGGCGCGGTGACACAGACTTATTTCATGTAAAGGTTATAATCCCTTGTTCATCACGACGTCATTTTTACTTCGATGTCTCAACAGCGTCACGGAGATCGCGTGACGTGAGGTTTCTGCCTTTGTAGTGAGTTGTGAGTTGACGCCGAGGAGGGGGAAGGAGGCGCCTCGCCCCCCCCCATGTGGAGTGACGTCAGCCGCTAATTATTATGAATGGGTGGAGGGGATGTTCATTTGGAGGACGTCACCTGCTCATGATTATTAAAGAGGGGGGCTGTTCGACATGGAGTGACGTCACACGCAGGACACAGACATTGTTGGCTAATTTTAGTCTTAAATTATTTGTCCTATGTTGCCTCTGATCTATGAGTTAACTCCATCAGTCATGTATTGTCTCTACGAGCCTTGCATTTAATCCTGGGCCATGTGGTGTCTCCAGGAGCCCTCCTACTTTCTATGAACCTTGCATTGAATCCATGAGCCAGGGGCATTTCCATGAGCCCTGTGTTGTCTCTATGAACCTTGTATTGAATCCATGGCCATGTGCCCTCTCTATGAGCCCTGCGTTGTCTCTCTGGGCCATGTGGCCTCTCCACGCGCCCCACGTTGTCTCCAACAACCCCGCGGTGTCTCTCTACGTGCGCTGTGCTCGGTGCGCTCGCCCCCCAGCCCCCCTCCCCGACCAGCCCCCCCTCCAGCCTCCCCCAGCCCCCCCCCCCAGCCCCCCTCCCCCAGCCCCCCTCCCCCAGACGTCCTCCCCCAGTCTCCCCCCCCCCCAGCCCCCCCCCCCCAGCACCCCCTCCCAGTCTCCCTTCCACCCCCCCAGCCCCCCTCCCCCAGCCCCCCTCCCCCAGACTCCCTCCCAGTCTCCCCCCCCAACCCCCCCCAGCGCCCCCTCCCCCTCCCAGTCTCCCCTCCACCCCCCCCAGCCCCCCTCCCCCAGACTCCCTCCCAGTCTCACCCCCCCAGCCCTCCCCCAGACTCCCCCAGCCCTCCCCCCAGTCCCCCCCAGCCCTCCCCCCAGCCCTCCCCCCAGCCCCCCCCCCAGCCCTCCCCCCAGCACCCTCCCCACCCCCCCAGCCCCCCCTCCACCCCCCAGCCCCCCTCCCCCAGACTCCCCCTCCCCCCGCCCCCCCACTCCCCCTCCCCCCGCCCCCCCACTCCCCCTCCCCCCGCCCCCCCACTCCCCCCGCCCCCCCACTCCCCCTCCCCCCGCCCCCCCGCCCCCCCACCCCCTCACCCCCTCCCAGTCTCCCCCCCCCCTAGCCCCCTCCCAACGCCGCCGTCTTCGCGCCTCCCCCGGCGACTCTGCCGCTGCCTCCGCGCGGCGTCTCCGCTCGGCGCGCTCCTCTCCGCCGCTGCAGGTGACCGCCTCCCTTCCTCCTCCTCCGTCTCCTTCTCCTCCTCCTCCACGTCGCGAGTCTCGGGCTGTTCGCTTCAACCCCCCGGGTAATGGCTGGAAGCCTTCGAGCCGCGACTCGGCGACCGCTTCTCGTGGTTTGTGTTTTTACTGTTCGCGTCGGCAGTGAACGGAGGTGATGGTGGTGATGATAACAAGATAAGCGCATGCCGCTGCTCAAAACACGTTCAAACGAGACGACATTGGCATTCCTACATGATCATACGCGTCGGACGTGCAGATTTATACCGTAAGTGTCGCCCGCTGTTAACTACGTTGTTTGTGGTGAAGCCGTGGGTTTCATTAAGCACGGGACCCGACACCGCCTTGCCTGGCGATTCCTACCGGCTTAGGGCGATGTCCCCCGGTAGTGAATGTAGGCCCGGGGGGGGTCGGGGTCGGGCGGGTTGTCGCTTCGGTGTCGCCTATTGAACTCTGCCGAGCGGGGGTGAGGTCCCTCGGTAGGCGAGATAGGCCTAACGGGGTCGAGCTCTCGGGCTTGTCGGATCACATGTTAATGAATATAACGGGATTCGTGCCGACTGCCGTTATGGTTATCAAACTTAAGTAATTAAAATTGTACTAGTTTTGTTGTTGTTTGATAATTGGCCTTTGCGTGGTGTGAAACGCGTTTGAGAGCTGCGATTAACGCTTTTGTGGCGACTAATGTGGTTCACCGTTATGTGGCTGTCAGCAAATGTTACAATGCAAAGTGGCAGGTGATATAAACACCTCTTATGGAATATTCTTTCCCAGATTAACAATAATTTAAACAACAAACTAAGTTTACATGTGGTTTTGCAACTTGCCACAGAGAGGTTTACAACTGTATTTTTTCGTCAAATAATAATTACATTAGAATAAAATAAATATTGTACAGGTACATGTAATTGAACATTTAAGTCAAATATCATGTTTAAGATAAAAATGCAAAACGCCCATGGAGATGAAACCAGTAGAGTGCAAGATAAAAGGCAGAAAGTACAAAGACAAAAAAAAAGTTAAGCTGTTCAGCAAAGGAGCTCAATGTAATATTAATAGCAGCGTTTTGCCGCTTTGAAGAAAAATTGCATGCACATGTCCATGCCTCCCTATCATTCTACTGCTGGATGAGGCCTCCAACCTACCCCCCACCCGTCATACCCTGTAGCTCGTAGTGGTTATTTGACCATACTTCACACAATTGGTCGGTGCGTGTTGGTGAAAGCGGGGAGCGACAGAGAGTGGGAGCACAGTAAAAGTCCAACAACAAATCTGGCTGTCGCCTGATGATGCCGGTTGTAACTACAGGCGAAACGTCGTGCTCAGATTGTAAATGTTGTGGCTTTACTCTCCAACACACCGGTGTTGCTGTATTAGTAACGAATTGGCATGTTCTGTTTACGTGACAAACCTTACTAAGTGTCGGGTGGTGACGGGTTTAACGACACATTTATATATTTACGCGATCTAACAAAAAAACCCTGTATTATGAACGAGTACTGTGTGGTACCGCAACGAAGCTTGTCCGTCGTCAAAGTGTGAACAAAAGGCTCTCGTATTTACATGGGATTACAGTATTTTCCTCTCTGGTTTCGTTGGTGTCTTGCGTTTCGCAAAGTTCATTCTCTTCAGACAGTCTGAAGGCTGTGTGTGACATTTACTATTTTGAACAGTGCATGCACATTTTTGAATTATTCATCACGCAGTGAGATGGAAAGTCGAACAAAAAGGCTTACTACTACACACACCCCGCCAGTAAATGTTGTGATGATGATGATTATTTATTAAATGCAAGAGCCCATGTGCTTGCCGTGTGCGTTGCTGTCAGCTGGCGATCAGGCGCATTGTTTACTGTTTCTCATCTTTTAAAGAGCCTCCAGTGATGTCGCGGCCGTGGCACACTCGGCCCTTTTAAAATCCATTTTCCATAAATAACACCAGCTTCGGATGGTTTAAACGGCACCCGTTTACAAGCCCGACACTACGCAGGCCATTTGACGGACGTTTGTTAGGCCTTCTCAGAATATTGTACAAACACGTGCAGTGTCCAGTGCCTTGATGCAACTGCAGTGTTTCACGTGCACATCGTTGACCTTTGTGTCAGCCCACCGCTGAACGAGAGCATCCCATGCCGTGCGAGTCCGTGGACATTATTCGACCATCATTTTTTTTGTATTCGGTGTTTTTTTGCCTTGGATTTGCAGTGCGTGCTTACTTTGCGTTGGTTGGTGTCAATGTGTGCATCAGTCGTAACCTGCTAGTCTCTTGAGACTCGGTAACCATCTCACATGGGAAACCTGTGTATACGCTGGATAGAGAACTGTTATTAAAATACTGTCATTTATTAGCCCACAATCTAGTGTCATCACCTCACCAGCAAGTGTAAATTGCATCACCACAGCATGCAATCAATGGTAACATCCACCTGCCCACACGCAACTTTAACATATCCCCCTATGAAAATATCACCAACACAGAGCCCCTATTTAAATTAATCGCACACTGTGGCATTACAGCAATAACATGCTGAATGTCACTTAGGTATCAGTCATGTACACTGTTGCTGTGTGAAATGGATGGACAAAGATGCCCATGGCTCTTTTTAGATTCGCAGATGTTGGCATTAAGATCAGGAGGGGAAGGCAAGATGGATAGTGGAGGCATTGAGGCCATCAATAGCTAGGTTGCTAAATATACTTGCAGGCTAAACGGCTAACTCAATAAGATTGCCTTGAAAGATCTGTGCTCACATAAACATGAGATTGAGCCACCCCTGATGATTGTATTTACTCACCGGTAAAGGGTCCTCACTGTAGCAATAAAACTCTTCGGTTGTATTACTCTGGTGGCCTCATAAATATCAGACCTTTTGCGTGTTTAAATTTGCACGCGATAGATTTTGATGCATGGAAGAGAATTGTGCTGGATGGACACAGATTAGAAAAATAAAAAAATATGTTTAAATGGAGTCGGTTTTATGCTGGCTGCCAGTTGCCTTGAGAAACGCCACCGCGTTTTTGAAATTCTTCGAGCTGAAAAAACTGTAAAGAGGGGCTCAGCATAACGTGCTATACCTTGTGTTCTAAACATCATTATTCAATTTGTAATGCAGTTATTTTATTTAAAAAGTGAGTGCAAATCCACTGAGCTCAGAAAGTATCTTGCAAGCGAGACCTGGGTAACGTAAACACGTCGAAACAGCAACGGTCTAGTGTAACAAATAAAAATGCAGAGTCAAAACATAAACAACAAACATCGTTGCTGGGTAAATGTGGGTATAAAATGTTTAACCGCAACTCCTGAGCACAGGCCTAAAATCTTTAAATGCCAAGTGGCCGACATAGAAAAGTGCCAATTATCGTAGATAATAGGCTGGTGCTCGGAGGATAGTAATGTTTGCGAGGAATGCATTGACCTGGTTTCATGCCAAACTGTGGATAATTGGAGAATGTTGTTCATCTCAGCGGTATATCCTTAGGTAGTTCAGAGCACTGTGTGACATACGATTGGCTATCCATAACGTTGGAGAATAATTGAACGTTTTTGGCCACAGACATCCTTTTTTGTGGTTTCAATTATAGCTTTTGATAATATAACTCGGATGTTATTGGATTATAAATCATAGGTTTACGATGTTGCACGATGCACATCCATGTCTTAAAAAGTCTGCTGTTAGTGCTGACTAATCTCTGAAATTTCATCTGCGAAGACAAGTAAATGGTTTGTAAACCTGTGGGCGTTGATTCTATCTGCAATGTACAATGTTTCTTCACCGCTTTGTAAAGGATAGCTGTTCTTAGCTATGTTTAGCTCATTTGGGATTATATTCTCAGCATTATGTAATTATCCATCTAATTAGGGAACAAAAAAAGTACAAAACCACGTTACGCCTTGGCAGTTTGGTCCGCTGTTAGGAATAGTGTATACCGTTGTGTTCTCAAAATAATCTTCATAGTCTTTGACTTAGCTGGAAGAGAAAACCCCAGTGAGTCTCCAAACTCCTTTACAGGAGTGCTGTATGGCAAGGTCTTTATTTAGTGTTTGAGTGAGCTAACACACAAATTGTGACAGGTCGGGGAACACACTTGTTGGACTTGCACTCTCACAGCCCTCTTACAGCCCAGCAGTGTTGATTTCAAAAGCACTTGATTCTAGGTTTACTGCATATAAAATAAGTTAAGTGTGTATGTCTCTGCTCAAACGCGCTATTCTGTTGGCGGCCCAGAGCTAGGAATAGAAGTTCTACATTTCCTTGGCGGGGATCAGTCTCTCCATCGAATTACCGCCACAGTGAAAACACTCTTAGCCTTGTGGATGTGTGGAAGAATCCTAATTCTCATTTCTACATGTTACAATTGCTCCTGATACCAGCACGATTATACGAGGGTGAATTTGGGTAATAGGATGCATTTTCCACCAACTGCTTTTCCACTCTTATCCGTGAAAGACCCGTAGAATAGAAGGAATTTAGCTCTTCCGAGGGACCATTTATGCGTAACTTGCAGGTAGATGAAGCCGCACAATAGGATGTCTGCTGCCACTTCATGGGCCACGTCTCTTATCCATGAAAAATGCTGAAAATAGGAAGAATCCATCCGAGGTTCATCGGTTTTTTAATGTTAATACTGTATTGGGGCCACGGATAGTAGGAGTATGGAGGAGTTTCACTGTATTCACTTCCCCGCCCACAAAAGTGACACTCATTTTACCAACCCTGGGGGTATCATAATTATTATTGGGCTGTGTTGACTTCCAACCATAATTTGAATTCTCAACCTCCTGATTTGTGATTCGAGCCACTCTAACCTCCCCAAAATACAAACGTCAAAGACAGTGCAATGTTCGGTTCACTTGTGGTGTGGGAAAACCCTTTGCGCCTCTAGTCCTTTCTGTAAGAATTTTTGACATTATTTGGGTGTGCTGCCAAAGGTTCACAATGCCGGCGCTATACTCGCGCTATACTCACGCATGCCGATGCCAACCCATGGCACATGTTTACGCAAAGGGGCTGTTGTGGTTGTGGTCGTATGGCACCAAGTTACAGCATGAGCATCACGTACACTATTTAATGTATCCACATTACCATATATGTAAATTGCTGCTTGTATTCGCAACATTTCTGTCTGCATTCTAAGTGACAACCCACAAGCTAAAGCTTGTGAGGTGCTGTATACCCGTTAGTGTGTTTCTTAGCACACTTAATTGCGCAAGTGGTATTTTAATTAAAATGTTTAGTGCAGCACTGAAAGTGATCTCACACATGCGAGTTGTTTTCAAACGCTTTATCCATGCAATAACACTGTCGTACATTATGGAACCATAGGTAAGAAGGCATTGTGCATGTCGTATGTGTGGTTTACCACCCGTTATGTCATATAACAGTGGTAACTAATGTGCTTGGGTTTTGTCACATTGCTGTGGCTGCTAGTTCGCCAAAACAAAATGCAGAAGTGCCAATGGGCGGGTGGGTGGCTCAGAGGACCCTTAACACCTCCGAGCACTGAGCCCAGCACCATTGAGTTCTTAGTTTCGAATATAACCAGGTTCTCAAGAGTAGCGAGTTGGTGGATCAGGCCAGTCACCAATGACCGCACAAAAAAAGTCAACAGTATAATGAAGTTATTTTTTTCTCTCGTTTCGTTGAGGATATCTCCTTTTTGTTCTGAATATTTTGAGCTTTGATGATGAGAAACATTTTGGTTTGACTGCCATCAAATTCTCACACCTCTGTCGTACGGTCTGTAAGAAGGTGCATCACCTAGTGGGTCAAACAGGCATTTGAAGTGCTCTCAGGAGTAGATCTGTGTAATATCAACTTCCAGAAGCCGTTCTGTAACATGGGGTGATGTTCCACGTTCTTGCAGAGATATGAATGGAGTTTATTCATGTCGGTGTCACGATGCTGATTTGCACATTTGAAATATAAATCACAGGAGAAAAAGACAAAACCATTAAGAGTCTTGAAACTCACTTAAGTATTTTCTCTAGGCATAAAAAATATGGCGTTATTACGACTACTATTATTATTAAAAGGGTTCACTTCGTAAAAATGTTACGTTACTTTTATGTGAGCTGACTCAAATTATTTAAGTGTTGAAACATAATCAGTCAGAGGTTTGCCTTCCCAATATGGAATGTTCTGACTGCCTTGCAAACACTCAACGCACCACACAGTCAGTCATATTTTACTCACTACTTGAAAGGTCCCCGTGACATTGACTTACGCTCATCGTGTCCACACTTTGGCATGGCTACACGTCACTTGGAATGTCCGGGCCTCACAGGGGCCCAAACTAAAGCATTCTTAACGAATCTACATCCAGCACCACTAACCGTTATCTGCACAGGATAGCTAAATCGGCTCAAGCCTCTCCTGTAAATCACGTCACTTCTGTGTGGCCACCCCCCGCTGATTCCCTTGCTTTTGCGTGGTACCCCCTGTGAAAACAGATGCTGCCCCATGCACCGGTGATGTGCTCGTGTAGGCTCTTCTTCTCTATCCTCATCTTTCCTGAGCCTTTGGTCACATTTTTTCCATTCCTTTTCCATCCCTGTTCTCTGATTTCCCATTCTCTTTTCTCTTCGCTTTCCCATTGTTTCCCCCCACCCCATACATGATATCTTTAACTCTACCCCCCCCCCTTCCCGTGGTGTGCCACTGGTAAGAAGTTGCTAATTTGGTTAAATTCACAAGGAAGAGCAAAACATGCCAATCTTGGTGTGACCCAGAATGGAATAAGCCTGTGGAGATTACGGTGGTTGACTCCTTCCACAATTACAAATCTTTCTCCTCCCCCAGAAATTTAATTGAGTGTCAAAATTTAATTAATGAATCGTCTTGACTATTCCAGCTCCTCCATGGCCTCACCACATCTCTTACCTTCAAACTTAAAATTATTTTGTCGCAAAATGCCACGGTGTTGGACGTACAGGGATGGAACGTTTTCCACCCACGCTGGCGATGGCGATGGTGCATTCATTGTGTTGTGCGTGCCTTGCACTTCTTACTATTTCGATAGATAAATAGAATTTTGTAAAACTATCCATAATTAATCTTGATTTGAAGCTTTCGTGACTGCAGGAATCCATACTCTTTGATACCTACGTGACTTTACCGAAAGAACCAAAGAGTATCCATAATTACCTTCAATCTGTTATCCAATGTGGTTTATTATGGTTATTTTGAAATGTTTACCGTATCTTCTTGGTTCTTTCGGTAAAGTCACGTAGAAGGGAAGTAATAAAATAATTAAAATAAAACATAATAATCGAAATGTTTACCGTAACTGCCTAATTTCTGGCACTGCCCCTGACCAATAGAAGTGCAGCACATAAAGATTAGCCCTCCCTCCATACCCCTCCTTGTGCCACAATCAAATAAATTGTCACGATTCATGGCCATGATTTTAATACATTATAAGTGATCTTTCATCGTGTTTGTGCCGTCATATGTGCCGCCTGTCCCATTTGTTCTGTCTATTGTTTGTATTGTCCGTCTCATGTATTGTAGTTTCTGTACTGTCACTCAACACGTCCACTGTGACCTTTGTACCTTTTGTCACGATTTTTTTCTGCTTCATTCATTTCAATAATCTGCCTAAAGTAGAGTTCGCATAAAATTCACACGATTCGGCAATAATCGATCCGTGTGCGTACGATTTGACGCATCGCATGTAGCTGGTATGAAAATCGAAATTTTAATCGCCGAATCGATCAATCATGACGTGCCGAATATTATAACCACGCATGGAATGGTGCAATGTGCTGGCATGACTGCAGACCAATGCACAGCATGTGTAGCAGCTGCTCACCTGTATGTGCAGCACAGCGCGTTCTTGTATAAACTTATATCAATAAGCTGCACATGGGGCGCATTAGCCGTGGAGCGTGCCATTTCATGCGGGGTGGGGGAACGCCGATCGGTATGGCACCACTTTGCTTGTATAGCGACAGACCCAAGTGGAAACACATTCAGGTTGATATCGGAGCCCGATGTTTTGCGTTATGTGGTTTTTAAAATGGTTTTATGCACTTTTGAGACTATGCTAAGCATTTGCTTGTGTGCCTGTGTGTGTTTATGTGTGTGGGTGCGTGCGTGCAGAGAGGTATTGTAGTGGTTAGCACACTGTGCTACTAAACCTGCGACCTGAGTTCGATTTCTGGCCATGGCCAACTTCACCCCTAGGTTGACTCCCCCTTATATGAGGACTGGATGTGGCATGTAAACATCGCCACTAGGGAGACAAAGGCGGCTGGGTGTGGTGCTGGCCACCCACCCCCTCCGGCCTTAATCGGTGCTCGCTAACAGCAGTATCCCCAATAGTCTATGAAGGCTATACGGGGATTTTTGAATTAGTTTGTTTGTCAGTGTCTTTTGTTTGAATGTGGCCTCAAAGTGCACTTCACCTGGAACAAGAGCTGTGGTGACATCCTCTGTGGTGGCTGTTGTTGAATGTGTATCTTTGACTGCAAATAAGTGTGCCTGTGAGTGTGTGAATGCTTGTGCACACGTGCGTCATCGTGTGTGCATGTGTGCGCATGTACATGACTTGTGGAAGTTATCCCTTCTTACACCGCATGCACGTCACCCTAGGTCACGATTCCGAGCCACTCACGTGACGACTTCCTCTCCCTTTGCACAGGACATGCGACCGGGACATGATTCTCTGTCGAGGATGCTCAGTGTCGGATGCATGAGCGCGCACAGCTGCACCGGGCCGACTGGACCAGTCCACAAGCATGAGTGAGTCCCGTCACATATTTGACAGCCCTGCACCACAGACAGACCTACAGTGCACACCTAGAGTACAGATGGACCAACAGTACAGGCAGACTTAAAGCGGCTTCTATGTGGAGTTGTGAATGCCATGCTTGCCCTGGAGCACATCTGTGACATGGGCCAGAGGCTGTTGCGCTATGATCTTCTGGCTATGCATTGGCAAGTCCGTGTGTGAAGACCAAAACGAGCTGATCAATTGATTGCTGGTAGTGGAGTAAGACGTGGGTACTGGAGGTGTAATGAGTCACCTTTGCCCCGGCATTTTACTCAGTTGTTGTGAGTCAGGATCACGGTTTGATCCAAGATGCAACAGTCTCTTTTCTTTAAGTTTGTGTTGAATGTATCGGCCACTCTTGGCTGCAGGGGTCGTATGTATGTATGTATGTTGAACTTCTTTCGCACCATATGTTGTCAACCGTGCTAATCAGAGGTGCGGGTCATGCGAACCCGTGACATGCCGCATGTGTAAATGTAAAACCATTGAGTCTCCCGCGCGCCATTTGTTTGATGCTTGTGTCGTGAGCGTACGAATCGTTAATGTGTTTCTCGATGCATCGTTATAACATGAGTGGGTGTCCCATGAAATTGGTTTGTTTGCTGTGGCTTGAGTTTTGTGTACCCTCGGATAGTCATTACTTTGTTTCTAATGCAGTACAGTTTTTTTGTTGTTTGCATAGTGTCTAAATGCAACTTGCATCTCAGGACACACATGTAAAGAATTTTGTGCATATTTATTTTAGAGAGTGAGAGAGAGATAGCCAGTCATGGGCAGAGGAAAACACAATGTGTTGAGCCTGGTCATGCTCAGGGGCTGGGGGAGTTTTAATGTAAAATAAAACCATTAGCACATCATCATCCTGACTTCTGAAAGTGGCATTGATTACTTGTTAATACAATTTTTAAACATTCAATTTTAGAAATGGGTTACAGTGCTTTTTCTCATCCATATTTCCACCGTTTTTGTTTTACGGTCGGCTTGGTGGTCACGTGGGTGTGGTTTGAGCACAGCGTTATGCATTGGCCTAAAACGCACGGTGGCTAAACGACCCAGCCGCCAACACTCGCCCATCAAACCCTCCGTACATGTGCCCATGTGTGCGTGCATAATTTTGCGAAGGCGGCCGGGCTTGGTGTTGGCCACTCACCCCCTCCTGTCCCGAGCGGGTCTTCATAGGCGCTCGCGAACGGCACTTGCCCCTACAGGCTGTTAAGGCTACACGGGGGTCTTTGTCTTTTTTCATGTATGAGTGGGTGAGTGCGGTTATGCGCTTGCTGTAATACTTGTGTAAACGCCACTTGTGCGTGTGAATGCGTCTTTGTGTGCCAATGTGCCACACGCTTGTGCGCTTGTTTGTATTTGTTGGTGCGTGTGTGCGTGCGTGTGGCTATGAGCGAGTGTGTGCGTGCGTGGGACTATGGGTCCGATTCCCAGACATGGAACATGTCGCCCTGGAAGTGAGTGATACCTCACCCTGCAATGGCAATTCCCGAAGTTAACTCGGCCTTGATATGAGTGTCTGACGAGGCGTTCGAGCACCAGCACCGCAGAGACAAAGCTGGCTGGATTTGATGCTTGTTGAAAGGTTATGCAACCAACCTTTGGCTTCTACTTATTTATAACTCTCTTCAATTTATTTAATGGAAGATACAACCCAAAACAACTTTGAGATTTTGTCCTGTAGATACTTAGGCTGCGTGACTTGGGCTGTCCAACATGGGTTTGAAGCTTAATTCGTGAGATAAACAAAGCTGCAACTCATGTCGGACAGGCAGAAACACACAGCCTGAGTGTGCATCTACAAGGTAAAAAGACCAAATGTAGTTTTTGGCCTCTATGTTCCTTTATTTCATTGCCTTGACCATATTGAGTTTGGCTAATTTCCAAAGCCTCCGTTCGTTATGCACGTATGCAGAGCTGGTTGAATCTTGAAGGATTTTTTTTTGTTTTTACACTGGTAAGTTGTAAGAGCACATGCCCTTTCAGTAAAAATCTACCTTGGGTTTTAGGTGGGCGGGTGGCCTTTGGGTGGCGGGTGGCTCACTCTTCGTGGGTTCTGAGCGATCTCCCTGAATGGTGAATGCATTTCTCGGTGCCTGTTATTGCAGGTGTATTTAAAGTTCCACATAGCGACCCGCATTCTGTACATACCGGTAAATACGATATTTTTTGTTTCGCTGCAGTTAGAAAAAAAAACTCATAGTGCCGCTATAGAATAAAATAAATGCATTCGTTTAATGTGATTTAGCAAAAGGTAACACTTCATTTTGGGCAACTCGATGGACTTTTTTTTTCAGCACCGTTCCCAGCGAGTAAATTTACGCACGCTTTTTTTTACTCCCTTGAACTCCGTCCCTAAGAGTGGGCCGTTATGTGCCGGTGGTAACCATGAAAAGGCACGGAAATGGAAAATGCAACCCGCTTGACTCCGTGTTCCTGAGACAGTGAATCTTGATAGGTTTGCATCCTGCTAAACAGATTAACAAAGGACGGGAATTAAAGAAGCGCGGGGTTGGCTGCGGTTGACAAAAGGCGCTTGCGCCCCTCATCAGCACTGAACCAGCATCCCTGAGATGATTCTGGGTTAAAAGCTGAGGAATCGCTCGGATCTAAGTCTCATTAAATGGTGCCCGTTCACTCGGCAAGGACTGCAGTTTTTTTTTCGATTTATTGCTAAAGGTGTACCCCGGGTGTGGATTAAGAGGCCAACGAAAGCGACTTCAGTTGATATCATCATCCAGGGCTGATATCGTACAACAAGGTGGTCCGCTGCTAGCTTCACGAGTTCCAAACATATAAATATGTCTACTTCTCTTGACACAATTCCCAGTCGAGTGATTGGAATATAATTGGGAGGAAACAAGCACTTTCTGCTTGTAATTTTTTTCAGTACGAGTAAATACGTGTTACATGCCTTTTGGGAGTAGTTTGTTTTATGATGAACATCACTTTCGTCACGTTGATCACATTGTGTACTGATTTCCACCCACACATCTCTAATAACGCCACCACAAACACAACCCTGTTGGCTTTCGTAAGCAAAACAAAGCGCTTGATTGCACAACTTATTAAGTCGTATAACGTTTCAGGCGCACACGTGGGCACCTACACTCATAAATGTCAATATTGGCAGATGGCAGATGGGGGAGCAGGCCAAAACACAACGCTGGAAAACCCATGTTGAAAAAAATAGATCAGTGGGGTAGGGTGAAGAGAGGTCGGTGTGGACTCGTGTGTGCCATCTCATTTTGTATGTGCACCCGCTCACATAGCATATCTGCATGCCCATCTCATTGTTATTATATCAATGACAGGCCAATTAAAGGAATCGTTTCAGAGAATTAATTAACATTTCGAAGTCCACGCTACCGGTATAATTATCCGCTGTCCCATGGCACATGGATTTACAATTTCCAAAAAATTCCTCGTTCACTTATGAGGATGTGATGGCAAACTGAAAATGCGAATATTGATTTAATGATGTCCTTGCCTCCTTTTCATAGTCATCCTATTTTTTAAGTCTTTCCTTTATTTCCCTCTTTTTGCTTTCAGTTTTTTAAAGATAATCACCGCTGACCATGACTGCATCCCAGTTGTCTGCTGGGTAGTGTTCTTGTTTAACTGCTTGGGAAATTCAGTTGTTTGAGCACTTTAGCAAGCAGGAGGAAATCGGACTAAACTACGCATACACCCAAACTGCACATACACCCAAACTGCACATACACACGGTTGTGTGTACTGCCTTTAATTGGTTACGGTAAGGTGAAGGATCAAATTTACAATATAATTAAATTTGGTCATATATACATAGGGTTCAAATATGACCGCATCTCCAATTACTACACAGAAACGGTGGGCATGTCTATTTTACAGAGAGAGGTGGTCGGCAATATGCAGAGGTGAAAAAAGGAAAGGTCTTGTGCCTGGACTTGAACGTAGGCATGGAGTTGACAGCACGAATGGCTGGGGGAAGGGAGTTCCAGATTTATGGGAGCAGAAGAAGAGTGAGCGATTTCCCACTGAGCAAAGGCTGACTTGCGGCTTCAACAGAAAGCCTTGGATGCTTGAGTTGAGAGTGCGTAGAGGGGAGCAGAGTGCAGTGCGTAAGACTCGCACGAATCATGTCGTTCGTGACATGACGCAGCCGAAGTTAAATTGCTTAGGTTTGTCATTGAAAGCGGTACAATAAAAATGTACAAGTGTTTTATTCGGTCAGTACCTAAATGGATTCAATCACAGGTCGACTCGATTTTAGATTCAAACCGAGGCTCTTCATGGTTGCCAGCCGAGTGGTGGGACATGACCGTTGTGAGTCTGCAGAGATCCACCCAGGAGAGACACACCCAGCCCCTGTGCCAAAAACCCAGGGCTTCAACGCTGTCGGCTCTCGTTTCTTTCCCGGCCACTAACCGAGTGGCTCCTCCAGCAGATGACTCCATCTCTACTTAATCCACCAACCTCCCCCCCCCCCTCCAGGCTTGCACCACAACATAGCACGGTCAACACAAATGTCACACGGTCTGCCTGGCCCTTTCCCTTATAGTAGGGCGTTTGTGCCGGTGTTTGTGTGTACCGCGGGCTAGCGCGTTGGCTGTGGTTGAGTAGCTGCGAATTCTTTCCATATCAAATCAGCGGGGGCGCGCAAGGAATCCGCGCACCCTCGTCGTAACGCGACGTGTTGGCACCCTCGGTCGGATTGTTTTTTTTAATTCAGTTTTGTTTTGCTGCTGCAGTGTTTTCATTGCCGGGTCAGGTGGCGCGTTGGCGAGGACGTGACTCCAAAATAGGACGGTCGGGAGTTCAAATCACAGCCAGGGGAGTGGAGAGGTCGTTTACCACAATGCTGGACGCAACCACACACACATATATAGAGTGAAAGAAATAATCTCCCATGTAGCCTGATGTATTTTTGGGGCAGTTTCTGTAATCGAGCACTCGTTAAGGTCCGCATGGTACGGTAGGGGTTGGTCGTGGCCATCACTGCTCATATGCAAATGAAGACAAATATCCCGAATGTTGTCTACACAGGATGTTGGGGGTGGCAAACGAGGGGGTGGGTGGCCAGCGCTCCGCCCAGCTGCCTTTGTCTCTTCAATTCTGATGTTTACACACTGTCAACTCATTTATGGCTGAGGCAACCTCGGGGAGCTTTAGGACTGGTTCAGATAGGCGTCACTGGTGTTGGCCGCGAGGGGGATTCGAACTCACCGGGTCGGCACACTAACCGATGCTCTACCGGTACCCACAAAGACAAAGATCCCCCATGTAGACTTAACAGACTGTTGGGACAAGTGCTATTCGCAAGCACCTATGAAGGCTGGCACAGTACACGAGGGGATGGGTGTCCCACACTACACCCGGCCGCCTTTGTCTCCCGAGTGGCGATGTTTACACACCGCACCAGGTACTCATTTGAGGCTGAGTCGCTCTCGGGGAGGCCCAGGACCGGTTCAGATAATTGCCACCGGTGTTGGCCATGAGCGGTAATCGAACCCGGGTCGCCAGGTTCGTAGCGCAGCACGCTAACCGCTACACTACCGCTCCCCACAAACACTCTTACACACACATATGCACATTCACACACGTGCACATACGCATGCACACACATGCAAAGACTCACCACCTTTGAAGTCCTCTTTTCTGCCTTCTCCCCACTGAGCTTGGCAAGGGTGCAAATCAAAGCCTGATGCAAAACAAGAAACAATCTCAAAGAGCACCCGCTTAGGAATCTTAAGGGGCAAGGCAGGGTTTCAGATCTTTAAAGCATAATAATTTAAATCTTAGTTTTGTTGGAGAGCTAATCAATTAGTATCCAGCAATCGAACTCCGCATACATTTTAATGGTACGATATTTTCGTCTCGCTTAGATTTGCGGAGTTGTATTGACTTAGGGGAATTGGCCAACACTGCCTGTGCCAAACCAAGGCTCCTCACGTTCCCATGCCCTCCAGCGTTTGCTTTTCACTCTGCCTGTTGTTTCCATGGCTCCCTCTTATAGCCAGCGTCACGCTTTCCCAAGCAAGTCCCAGGCAAATTAGGTCAGAGCGTCTGCCGAAATTGAGTTACGTTCGTCATTATGGTCTGCCCACCACCATTACTTCCCTTGGTCGCTCTAATGCTGCCCCAGAGGTAAACGTCTTGGTAAATGGTGTTGTTGAATCTGGGATTGTGTTTCCACACATTTGCCTAAAAACAAATAATCCTTACCAAAATGTCTCTGTGCGCAGACAGCCGATATGAGTGGTGGAGATTGCACATTCTCGTATTGGCTCCTGTTATGAACTCAGAAGGGATAATGAGCCAGGTCGACCACCCTCCCAAAAGAATCTTAACTTTGTGACCTTCCAGTTGCGAGTGTGGCGTTCCACCCACAGCACCACGCGGCTGGAGTTAGAACAAAGAGAGTAAATGTTGGGACAAGAAAACCAAGTTGATCGCTCCCCGTGTGTCACCGTGCCCCGCTTCAAATGAGCCTTTGAGCGAATAGCCTGCGTTGTTGCATTGTCGCAACCAAAAGCATGGGCAACAAATTATCTATATATAATGTACAGCCCATTATCAATTCACTGCTGGATGAAGGCTTCCCCAATCCCCATGCCGGTTGTATTTTTTTTTTACCATACTTTACCGTCTTAGTACTGATCGGTGAAGGTGGGGGACCCAAGACCGGCATGGATATCACTTGCCAATGATGTTAGGCGTGGCTGGGAATTGAACTTGGGTTGCTGGGATCGTAGCGTAGCACGCGAACTACTGCACCACTTGGATAAACTATAAAATACTGTAATTGTACCAGGTAAGGTCCACTGAGCTATGTAGCTCTTTTTCAGAAGCTATCTGGCCACAAATAATAGCTCAACGAAGTGACTTATCCCGTGGAAATGTATTGTCGCCAAATACTCTAAACGCATGTTGATTCTAAATGTGGATGGAAAATCGGAAGACCCGGAGAATATTCCACACGACCAGGGAGAGAATGCGCAAACGCCAAATGTACAAGCATCAGGGTCAGGATTGATCCCACGGCCTCCTGTATACCAGGCAAGGTATTAAACATCTCGCCACCTTGGGAAATTGTTTGCCAGGGTGTAATGTCACCGCTGAAAGACTGCGGCAGTGGCAGGGTGGCTCAGGGAGTATTAACGATGTTTTCGGACCGAGTCAGCATGCACCATCGGTGTCCTGAGTTCGAATCTACAGACACGTGATTAAACTGGGTTCTCAAGTGAATTGAGTTGATGGTCTCAGCCCGGTCATGATTTACTGTGCAAAAAAAACACCATTCTTTTAAATTTGTATATATATGTCTGTGTGTGTGAGAAACAGCAGTGCAGTGGTTAGTGCACTGCGAAAAAAGCACGTGGTTACCTGACTTCCATTCCCGCTCATCGGCAACATCATCGACGAATATCTGGACCTGTTTTATATGCGCTCGAGGTCAAACATCAGCACTGTGAAGACAGGCCTTCTAGGTGTGGCGGTGGACAAACTACCCACTTGTGCTCTGTGCCAGCCTTCCTAGGTGCTTGGGAACAGCACTTACCTCATTTGTATGGCAGTCCTTTATATTCGTGTGTGTGTGTGGGTTTGCAATTGTGTGTGTGTGGTCGACTTAGCCTTAAAATGACAACCTGGTGCAATGCGTATTTAACATCAGCACTAGGGAGACAAAGGTGGCCGGGTATGGGGCTGGCCACCCACCCCCACGTGTGTCGTGCTGGCTTTCATAGGTGCTGCTCGCTAACAGCACTTGCCCCAACAGTCGGTTAAGGCTATACGGGGGATCTTCATCTTTGTTTTGTACAATGTGGTGTGGTGTGGTGAGGCTGCCCACCGCCGTCGTTTTAATATTCCGTGGTGACGCACAGTACACCCTGACCGTCGATTTTCCTGTGGCGGGGGATGGAAAAGCTGAGCTGCGAAATGTTAACATTTCGGGTGGCTTTCTCGCTTGTATGTGATGTGTGTATGGCTGTTAATTAATTTTATAATGTTGTATTCAAGGAATCGTTTCCGGAGGAAGTGTTTTTTTTAAGTACAGTAGCCCTCGTTACAGAAGTTTAGCTTAAAAAACGAATTCTCCACCTCTCCAGTACGTTTCCTCGTTTGTGGATTTCTGCATAAACTGAATTAGTACTTAAGGTTTGACAAAGTACAGCTGCCTCACCATGATCACATTACTCAAGAATACAGCTGTGCTTTCTTAATCTGATGTCGTTACAGCTGCTTTTAGGGGAACTAAACGAAGCGCACACAAACACTTAAACAACTGCCGCCATTCGCCACTCGGTGATGGTGATGGCTCCAAGTGTGCCTGTGCGATGCGAGGTTTTGGAGTAGGCCATTGCGTGCCAACGTCATGGTCCAAATTTGACAGAAATTACCCTCGAATCACTACACGCAATCATTGCCTCCTGGTGCAAACATTCGGCAGGGCCCTTCTGAAAAACAGTCAAGAGGCTCAGTGAGGTTTTCCGAGGTAAACGTGCGTAATAATAACTATAATTTACTAAAGTGCACCGCTGCCTTTAGTTGTTGTTGTTATTCATGTTGTGATGGCATTGCGAGGGTGTTAAGGTTGTCAGAGAACGTTCATCCCAAGATACACGGAGGCTTGAACTGACACTTAAAATGATAAATGTGATGCCTTTTTTACCGAATGCATTTCTTTAATTTGGAAATATTATACTGATAAAAAGTAACCAATGAAAATAAATGTATGTTTTACGACTAATAGCTGGCTCAGTATGTTATAAGTCATTAGCAATGGCATACTTTAATGTAGATTCTCATTAATGGTGAAACAGTACACATTTGCCATATTGATGAACAATTTGAGTTATTTTAGCATTTTTCATTGCAGCACCTCACAACTGGCTGCTATGCTTATCTGCATTATAGGACACTTGAGTTGTTAGTCTATGAATTATTCTGTAGGTCACAGCTTTAACTGACTTTCAGAACTTTCTTTTCTCCACGATACTTTCATTTCTCTAATGTTTTGAGATGGGCGTTGGGAATATTTCGTATAATAATGAAAAGTCCAAGAAATGTGGGAACAAGTGTAGTGGATTCAACTGAGTCGCAGACGTACTCTTTGGAGGCAACACATTTATTAACACCAACACACGAACACAAAGGGGTAACTGCCCCTTTACCAGATAGCATCCTATGGTGGTGGACCACCAGGCTACAATGGACAGGACCCCAACTTGGGTCCAGGTCCACGTGTTGGTGACTCTTCTGGGACGTAGAACGTAGATTCTTCAGGATAACAACAGCAGCCGGTCCCACTGGGGGACCCGGCTTGTATATCCCGTGGCGGGGCCCGCTCCGCCCCTGGCCACGACCACCTTCGAGAACCCCCGAGCGGGTTCCCGGGCCTGACACGTGATCATCCCAGCCCCCCTTTGGGGGCCCCCGGGTAGACACCTCTGGTCACATGTCCTCCGGGGTCAACCAGAGTACCATGGCCCCTTGCAGCCCCGTTCCGTGACCTGCACTCTCGCACCCTATCCTGTACAGGCTGGCACTGCACGCAGAGCGTGGTGCCATCCGTCAATGTCAGTCATTGCTCCCCGAGCCCCGCTAGGGCCGGTACTGCATCCACCTTCAGTGGTGTCTGCGATGAACATCGCACGCCGTGCCTCTCCTAGGTCCGCTTCGCACAGTGACATAAAACGATGTCACTACACAAGTATGGAGTCTTTGGGGAAGCGGGGTTAGTGTGCAGCTGAAACCGTGAAATATCGCTGGCATTAGCGTTACAGTCATGAAACATGTAAACGTTTTGCAAGTTCCATTGGAGCCAACCAAATGTTATACATCATAGAGTCCGGCAGCTGCGTGGATTGTCGAATGGTGCTTTTGTGGCTATGCCCTTGTCGCAAAGAAGTATTCGTGCCAAGTGCGTTTTGCGGAGGTGGAAATATAAGGGTGTGTGCAACTGCGACGTGTGAAGGAGGGCACGCCACAAGAAATTTCCTTGTTGTTCTTCTGAAAGACTTCTTACGCTTGGTGTATTGTATCTCGGAGCCACACAAGAATGACGTAAAGGGCAATTGCGTAACATTGGGTCCTCGTTTGCCCTGCCATTAGCGTGACTTCAACTTGGGGAAAACAAGTGCGTTTCGCTGGAGTTGGCACCAGCGGACGGGATGGCGTGTCAACCTTTTCTTTTTTCCCAACTCGCTTGAATTGACATTGATGGAAGGAGCTCGGGCAGTGGGCTGAATGTAAAAAAAAGCGAAAGTCTCGTATCAACAAAAAGTGCACAAGTAATATTAAGAAATAAAAAAAACTTTTCGCTCGTAATTTGTTCGGAGTGAGTCGTTGTTGTTAAAGCTTCGTGAAACATCTTCTGGGGTTGTATCGCGAAACACAACCACGCATAGGAAGTACATTTGAGTGAAAGCTTTCCTATGTGCATTGTCGCAGAAAATAGTTGTTATCGCAGGTTTTGGTCCCCAATTTTCCTCCCCTGCAACACTGGCCCCCTCTCTGCCAGTCCCCAGGGTGACATAGGGGGGGGGTGCGTTGAGCAGATTGGTGAAGCAGCTGGCCGCGCTGACTGTCACTCGTCATGAAGCCAGCGCTTTGGGGCGACGACGCGTGGCCGATCGCGCACGGAGACACCGCCACGTGCGCGCGGGACACACACACACCGACGGGCAGGGCTTAGAGGTGGCCAGTAGGCAGCGAATACAGTCAATTGTTTTTTGTGACTGTTTGTTAAATGACGTCCGCTTTTTCGCGTGGGTTTTCTCTGGGCACTCGATTTTCCTCCCATGCATGTAAAAATACCCAATAAAGATATAGCCAGGTTAACACGTAGGCTTTCGCGACTCATCCATAATACAGGTTTTTGGTGTATTGTACTTCAGATCCACACAAGTATGATGTAAAGGGTAATTGCGTAACATTGGGTCCTCGTCTGCCCTGCCTTTAGCGTGACTTCAACTTGGGGAAAGAAACTGCGTTTCGTAGGAGTTGGAACGATCGTATTATGAAGGAAATGGCCAAAATCCCAAAGTAAGACGTGCCTAAAGGGTATTGAACGCAGTGAGGTTTAAATGAAAAATGCAGTTTTTGTTTTGTCTGGTGCTTGGATAACAAAATAATGGTTACATTTGTTCCTTTATGCATCCTCTGACCAAGAGAGAGCTACGTTAAGAAAAATCAAACACTTTTGCAGCTGCCACCGCATTCACCTTCAGTGGCTGTGGCAAGGATTGCCTCTCAAGAATTGGCCTACGAAGTCATTCTAGACGCTGCAAACCCCACAGCTGACCTCGTAAGGTGCAAAAGAATTGTCTCACGAGACCCACAGGCCCTTTTTATGCATCCCCTGCAAAATGGATGTTTTTTGTCTTTTATTTTTGCTATTCCTGCTCTGCTCATGCACCACGGATCTCCCTTATGAAATAGCCGGGCAACTGGCTAAACGGGAGCATCCGTGTAACATATATAAAATAAGGTTCAACTTGAAATTCACTCTGTTGCAAATGCATTGCATGATATAATTTAATCCCGAATAAATTGTTCTTCGTTTGAAGTCACGAGTCAGAGCTGCGCTGGGGCTCATCTCCTCTGACAACCCTGAGCGAGTGCTAGAAATTCCACATTCCTGTGCCATTGTTTATTTCACCATTATGCGGATTAAATGGCCATAGCCGAATTGCATGAACACAAGACACACGTATTAAACACACACACACCCCTGAGAGAAATTGAAAGTAGCCCTTTGTGATATGGAAATTGTAGCATGAGAGGGAAGCTGTTATCGTGAGTGCTGTGCCTTAATCATAGAGCGCTGTATGCACGTAAGCCACCCACCCCACAGGGCTGGCAACCTGTAGCTCATGGAGAAACTTTCCGGCGCGTTCAACGCAGCTGGAGCGAAAGCGGAACCCATTCCCGTGTTGAGTAACTTGCCCATATGTGCTGCAACGTTTTTACTGCTCGCCCAATATTTTCAAATGGCTGAAAGAGGAAGTGTTATAACAGTGGTCAAGAATTGAAAAATAATTCGTCCAATTCGTATGAAAGTTGAACCTATGACTAAAATCACCCGAAATGCGCCCAAACTCAGAAGATAAGCAGATAACATGGATAGTGCTTGGATGGGCAACCACCATGCATAGCAGGTGTCTTAGACTGCTGTGGGGCTGTTCAGAGAGAAGTAGGGGGCAGTACAGCGACACATATAGCACTGTACGTGTGCTGGAGAGATTCCCATCGATAAGCTAATTTCGCGACGTGACGCTTATCAGTACAATCAGGGTAACATTGGTGGAAAATGATCGTTTCTGCAGTTGTTTTTTATTAGACGGGGCAGCCTTGCAGTGAGCGTTGGCCCCACGGCCACCTGCCCGGGAGAGTATTGTGCCCAACGTGACGAGGAGGTGGCCTGGACATTACCCATGCGAACTGAGGAAGGCGTACGCCCGAAAGCGGCACGAATCCCCCGTTTCCTGTCGCAGTTAATCACAAAGTACTTGAGCCCTTAATCTTATCGTCTCCCTCCCTAATCAGCCGCCACGTAAAGCTCCCGTGAGCATCCATCACCGTTGCGGTCCTTCCCCCCCCCCCATGTCCGTCTCCCATCAAGGGTTTCGCTCGGGATGCTCGCCAAATGCGCTTGTCGGAATCTTTATCGGAAGCTTTATTGAGACTGGAGGAGGAGTCCGATGAACTTACGGAAGCCCTTTTTCATCGATGTCCAGTGTGGGCTGGTCGGCAAGTTACAACAGCAAACAAGACAAAAAAACGAAGTGCAAAATAGAGGAAATGGTAAGCGAGTCACTAAATAAAATTAAATACAGGGGCTCTACTTACAAACGAGTTCGGTTCAAGAGGTCTGTTCGTAAGTCCAACTTCACTCCTGTCGATTCCAAACATGTTGTACGGCGTGTACACTAAACACGGGGAATGGCTTTAAAAGTTTTATAATCTCCTGTAGATGTAGATGCCACTGGTTCTTCACGTTCTGCAGATGTAGATGCCACCACCGCCACCTGTTGCGTGGCGGTTGAATTAACGGCTCTCGGTCCGAATGGGCAACTGGACATACGGACAGGTTTGTTCGTATCTCTGAAAGTTCCTAAGTCGCAAGTTTGTAAGTTCAGGAGTCCCTGTACAAAATTAATGTATCACTTATATATAATAGTCCGATTTATCGAGCTTTTGGGAAACGTAGCAAAAACAACAACAAAATGGTCTCAGACCACACCAAGATAACAGCACACAGTCGTAGTCCCTCAATAAAACGGCACATTAACATTGAACTATAGATACGCAGGTTTTAGCCTGATGGTGGAAAATCTGGCTGTCATAGTACACAACTCCCGCCGATATCCATGCTGGGGACACCTCGACATGCCCCTAGTGCTGCAGGGTTTACCGGGATCGTTGTACCACCCCGAATCTTATGTTTGTCAACGAACAATTGGATGGCACCAACATTTGGAGAATTTTCAGATTAATTTTGTCCCGTACTTTGTGAGACTTCACCATGCCTAAACAATCCGGAATGTACCCTGTCTTATCAGATATCAGTTGCTAAGCAGGATTTTAAGCCTGGATACTATTTTGATGGATGATACGCATGTGTAACAGGTGTTATAGGCTGTGACGGTATGTAGTTGGGCAGCAGGCCAGTGCATAAAAGTCTGTTGGACTTCATTACTACAATGTCTCTGCTCCCCGCCGTCACCAACCCGTACTGACCAGAGTGGTGAAGTATGCTCAAACAACCCAAATGGCCCACAAGGCGTCATCGGTGGGCCTTCATCCAGTGGTAGTTTTTATAAAGGCCTGTACGTGTTTATTCAGCCAGTCGGCCCCTCCCTGTGGTCAATGAAAGGAGTTGCCACTTTCTGGGAAGTCGTTCGTGGTTTTTCTGTGGAGAGGACTGGGCCAACACCATTAGGAATGTGGAATTTCCACCACTGGGCCCAAGGCGGCCAGTGGAGATATGAGTGCCATCCCGCCCTCGTTTGAGCACGGTGGCATTTGAGACTTTTTAATCTGCGGCACGGATGTAGCAGCTGTTTCTCATGTTTGATCTGCTCTTGGAATGAATGTTACCCTTCCCTATTGCCTGCCGTTTTTAATTACTTTGCACATGTTTACATTCCGCCTTGGTTTGTTTTGCTCTCTCTTGCGAGCATTTTGAGATGGCGAATATACTCAACACTCCAGTGAGCAACAAGTGTGTGTGTGTTGAGGATGCTCTTGCAAACCCCGCCGTGAAACACAGGCCACGGCGCTTCTCTTGGTCTGCCGTGCGCCGTGGAGGACTTCACCAGGGCTAGACTGGACCAAATCGTCCTCGTCATCATCATCATGTGCCCCATACGGGACAAACCGAGGTGTGCGGTGGCCACGCACGCGTGAATAAAAAGAAAACGCGTGAAAACTCGTGACTCCAGCTGAAGACTAGATAGATACTGGGGCTCATCCACTGTAGCTTGGAAGCTATCAGTAATTATTCGCTGATTATCTAAAAAATACTCAATTGGAATATACACGGCAATCATCACCTCCCTAATGCATAAAACTTGGCAGGATTTTTCTGAAAAAGGGTCATGAGACTGACTCGGTGAGCCTTTCCTGGGTAAACAGGCGTAATAATTATAATACATAACATAATTTGTCTTGAGAATAGGTTTTCCCCTTTTTTCTGGCAACAAAACAGGATAATTTGTCTTGTCGCAGTGGTGTACATGGAGTATACAGCACATGTATACACCACGCGCTGTATATGCACGTGTGTTATGTTTCTGAATACTTTATTTAATTTAAATTTGACCACCTTTTTCATAAACCTCGTGGTTGACAGCAGAGGGCAGTGCGGTAACAACCATTGGTGGACTGTACCTCTGCACCATATATCATGGGACTTTTTTGCCAGTATCAAAGTATGAAAAATAAGGTTTTATTCTTTATAGCAAAAAAAAACCCCTGCATTAACTCCACGTACTTGTGGTGAACATGCAAACAAACATGCTCTGATAATTATGGGCATTGTCTTTGAAATTGATTGGCCTCTACACCAACACTATCAGAGCGTTTCTAACACCTGCTTTATATTATTGGTTCTTTCGGTAAAGTCACGTAGAAGGGAAACAATAAAATAATACAAAATATTAAACAATTAAATAATAAAAATATAAAACAATATTGTGAGAATTTTTTTTTATATTTGTATTGTTTCCCTTCTACGTGACTTTACCGAAAGAACCAAGAATTTGAATCCCTGCAGTCACGAAAGCTTTAAATCAAAACACCTGCTTTATTGCCAGAAAGGGTCAAACATCTTTCCTTTTTTTCCATTATAAGCACCCTGTCGTGCCAACCCGCACTGGCCAAGCGTGATAAAGTCTGGTCATAGAGCCCCCATCACCCACGCAGTGTGGGAAGGCCTTGATCCTGCAGTAGGTTAACACAAGGGCTGTTCATTTGCCGTCGTTAATTAACTCTGCTGTTGTTACAATGGCATATACAGTTTGTTTGTGTGTTTGTTGAACTTATTTTGCACCGTATATAGCCAACCGTGCTTGCCGGATGTGGAGGTGGAAGGACAACTAACTAAACACCAAAAGCAGTTCTAAAGAAATTAGTTTTCATATTCTTGGTTCTTTCGGTAAAGTCACGTAGAAGGGAAACAATAAAATAAAAAAATATATAAAACAATAAAATTCTCACGACGTTTCGATTGCAACACAAGAAATCATCATCAGGTGTGAAAACCACAGCAAGCAAATTTGAAAAAAGTGGAGGTTTTTTATTGTTTCCCTTTTACGTGACTTTACCGAAAGAACCAAGAATATGAATCCCTGCAGTCACGAAAGCTTTTAATAAAAAAATGAGTTTTCAATTTAGATTTAAAATTGAATAGCTCCAGTGGCTTCCTAATGTCGGAATGAAGATCGTTCCAGACGGCCGCAGAAGTGCATCTAAAGCGTGCGTTGAACTAACTATCTTTGTTCAATGGTTAGGCAAAAGTACGCGCGTGTTTACCATATTTATATATATTTATGTTGTCTTATTTGTATTTTTATATTTAGATTTACTGAGCAGCAGTGGCCATCTCTCTCTTAGCAAAACGAAGGAAAGTTTTGAATGTAAACTGCTTTCTCAGCCACTAACATTTGAGTTTATGTAAACTTTAGTTGACTGGAATTTAACATTGGACAAATCTCTTTAGCCTTGGTTTTTTACCAAATGTATCTTATGCAGCTCTTTGGAGGCTGGGTTGGGGGCCACACTTTGTGTCTGGGACTGCCAACCTGCGGGGATATTTGGGTGCTTGTAGACATGAGTACAAGCAAGTCGGTATCTGGTATACCTGGGTAGATTGTTTGAGTGTTATCCCCTCGTATGCTTGCCTTTCCTCAGTACTCCTCTCAAATTTATAAAACCTGTTAATGAATCCAAGCATCCTGAGCGCAGGAGCCTCCTGAAAAAGAGTCTTGGGACTCGGGGCGAGGCTTTCGTTTGCTAAATGTTCATCATCAGTCCTGATGCATCCACTGCTGGATAAATGCCTCCCCAAGCCATCGCCTTCCCTGATGAACCTGTGATGCAACAATCCACCGAGCGCCTGAATGTGAGTTGCTTTAATGGCTCCATCTCCCCGGTGTAACTCCCTTTTGGACACATTCCAAACCTTGGCTGCCACTCCTTGGGCCCAAGTTGACTTCTGTACTTACACTTCCCTAACAGTTGGATAAATACTTTGTGCTTGTTGTTAAAAAGACACTACGGCATACCTTTATTTTTTCCAAATTAAATTTATCATTGGTTCAGGGAAATATATTTGAAGGCTCTTGACAGACAGTGTGTTCTCTTTATTGCATTCTTTAAGAGATGATTATGTTTCAAATTGAAAGCCTTCCAGGCACCTTTCACCCGTTCTGTCTGACACACTTCAATCCTCCGCTCACGATTCCCTCCCAGGACGTGCCTCCTTGTCGAAGCTGACAGCTGAATTCCCCCAAGCAATTCTCGCAGGAAGCATTGAAGATTGTATCCAGACTAAACAAACACTGGCCCGTTGCAGGGGTGAGCGGGTGCGTGCGTGTGTGTGCACACGGTAGTGGGGAGCGGTAGTGTGGCGGTTAGCCCCGCTGAGCTACGAATCCGGCAACCCGAGTTCCACACCCGCTCACGGCCAAGATCAGTGACGATTATCTGAATCGGTCCTGGGCCTCCCTGAGGTTGACTCAGCCTCAAATGAGTACCTGGTGTGGTGTTTAAATATCGCCGCTGGGGAGACAAAGGCGGCCGGGCGTCCACCCCCTCGTGCACCGTGCTGGCTTTCATAGGTGCTCGCGAACAGCACTTGCCCAAACATTCTGTTTAAGGCTATTTGGGGGATCTGTGTCTGTTTGTGTGCATGTGTAACTGCTTTTACTCTTACAGTTTGCGTGGTTATGCTTTTGTGTGTGGCTACGTGTGGTGATAGCCACACCCCCCCCCCCATGCACCGCGCCTGCCTTAATCGGTAATTGACGACATAACTTTCTCCAACCATCTTGTTAACTCTAAATGGGGATCTTCGTCTTTGGTTTGTGTATTTCTGAGAGCGTGTGCGTATGGGGAGCAGTGGTGTCGTGGTTACCGCTCTTCGCTATGAGCCCTGTGGCTAAAATCAGTGACGAGTGGTATCTGAATCTGTCCTGAGGCTTCTTGAGGTTGATTCAGCATGAATAAAAACCCATCTTAAGCATCAGCACCACTGTACTGGCCATGGAACTTCTTGTGTGCCTACTGGCTGTATTAGGTTATCACCCAACAACAAACAGTTTAACTTTTTGTTTGTAAAGCTCAAGGGATATTGTTTTTTTGTGTGGAGGAACTAGTCGTACAGTTTCGTGTTTCACACATTAAACTGCAATCTTGATAACCCAGGTTCATTTCCTGGCCGTTCACGTACCCTCACCAGTCGTACATGGTATCTGAAGTTGGCCCTTGCCTCCCCTAGGTTGACTCGGAGCAAAATGAGTACCTGGTGTAGTGTGTGTGAATGTCAGAAGATGGGAGACCAAGGCTGGCAAGCTACAATCCTAAATTCACCACTCCCTCATGTGCGTTTTGTGTTTTGTCTGTTGTCCTTCCCCCGCACCTCCGATTAGCACGTTTGGCTATGTACGGTGCGAAAGAAGTTTGACATACATACATACATACTGTTGTCCTCAATAGGTGCTCGCGAAAATACTCTTTTTCTCACGGTCTGTACAGCTAAATGGAAGATGTTAATCGTCTTTCTCTCTGCACTGATGAGAGCGCACGCTAGGAGCCCCTGTAACCGTGCGATTACATCTGCTACCCACTCCGCAGGCTTCTATCTCCCAGCATCGCATTCCTCCGTCTCACCATATGTCTCAAACAAAAGTTGACGTCTGTGCGTGGCCCTTAGTACAGCAGCATTGGGGCGACAGTTGTGTCTGTGGTCACAGTTATGGGAAGACTGCTCTTGGGTTAACGGCAAAACGTGCACATTTAATAGACGTATCTCGGAGGGTTTTTTTTGTGTCAGCGTGTCCCACCAAGTGTTATTCATTGTACCTAATTTATCAAGCCCTTACAGATAATGTAAGAAGGTGAGCTCAGGTTGAGGCTCCGGCCAGGATTTGAACGTTAAGCTGCCCGAATGCGAGTCCAATATTAAAATGACAACACCACCCTTAAAGCAAACAACAGTAATAAGTACAGGTTCAGAAAGGTACGTTCCATTATTAACGAATCATAATGAGGCAGTAGTTTGAACTGTGTGGTTGAAATGTTGTCAACGTATTACTCGTGTATTTGTGCTTTTTTCTTAAGTTAAAAAGCTCGAGTGACGTTCAGCAGCACATAACAGGAGAAGTTGAAACCATCACACCCGAGATGTTGACATACACCCGGGACGTTCTTGAATCTGATGTGTCCCGCTAATTCCATGGGGCACTTGGGGAGCTTTAGAGAGATAAAATAACTCGGTGGATAAAATCTTCACGACCCAGTGGTCCATGTGTGGGGTACAGTGGGGAGCGGTGGTGTAGCGGTCACCGCGCTGCGCTATGAACACAGCGAGCCAAGTTTGATTCCCGCTCACGGCCAAACACCGTTGATGATTATCTGACACGGTCCTGGGCCTCCCCTAGGTTGACTGAGCCTCAAATGAGTATCTGGTATGGTGTGTATACATCGCCATTGGGGAGACAAAGGCGGTCGGGTGTGGTGCTGGCCACCCACCCCCTCGTGTACCGTTCCGGCTTTCATAGGTGCTCGCTAACAGCACTTGCTCCAACGGTGTGTAAAGGCTATACGGGGATCTTTGTCTTTGGGGTACAGTGGTGCATTGGTTAGGACACTTCGCTATGAACCCGGCGACCCGAGTTCCATTCTCGTTCACGGTCAACATCGGTGGCGAATACTTGAACCAGTCCTGGGCCTCCCCAGGGTGACTCTGGGTTAAATGTTTACCTGGTGCGGTGTGTAAATATCAGCACTGGAGAGACAAAGGTGGCTGGGCGTGGTGCTGGCCACCCACCCCTTCGTGTACCGTTCCGGCTTTCATAGGTGCTCACTAACAGCACTTACCCCTACAGTCTGTGGGGGATCTTTGCCTTTGTATAGTTTTATCAACTAAACTCATAATGCTGTCTAATCATAATTATACAGCCATGGATGATGTCTTCATGAACACCCTGAGGGTGGAGAAGTGGTGCAGGAGTGGATCGCTTACTGCTCTACGAACCCAGCGACCAAAGTTCGATTCCCGGCTCAGGCTAACGTCAGCACCGAGTGATATGTGAACCGGTGCTGTGCCCCCACCCTTCCAACTCGCTCCGAGCATCGTGGCGGTGTGTGCTCAAACAACTCCCATGATCGGCAGGGTGTGGGAAGGCCTTCATCCACCAATGGATTGTTAAAAGACTGCAAATGTGTTTTTTGTGTGTGTGACTTTTTGTACCTTTCTTCTACTTTCCACTCCTGTTTTTTTTATTATTTGTTGTTGTGACTGACCCCCGTGCCTCTACTGGACATCTGTGATAAAGAGCTTCATAGCTCATCGGATTCTTCCGCCGGTCTAAATTAACCTTTCCGATCCTGATTCTAAAGTTGTTGCATGCTACAGCGATAGATACGGAAGACGTCGCGTCCCTGTTCCTACTCTGCCGACGGCGAGTGCACGCGGGTGACTAAACAGGATGCGCTTGATGGGGCGCGGCTTGCAAGTGTGAACACCTGCCTGTATGGGGAGTGGCGGTGTAGCGGTTAGCGCGTCACCAGTTTTGGGCCTCCCCTAGGTCGACTCGGCCTTAAATGAGTACCTGATGCGGTGTTTAAACATCGCCACTGGGGTGACAAAGGTGGCCGGGCATGGTGCTGGCCATCCACCAACCTCGTGTGCCTATTCCAGCCTTCATAAGTGCTCGCTAACAGCACTTGCCCCAACAGTCCGTTAACGCTATACGGGGGATCTTTGTTGACGCAGGGCGAGCTAGCCTTGCGACGAGAACGCCTCCCCACTGTGTCCCGCGCCGCCACCGCCCGTGTGTGACGCAGCATTCCCTTGTTATTCGCGAAGGATACATTCCGGAGATGTTCGTGAATTCTTGTGGGTGATGATGATGTTGGCCCATGAATGTGGTGCATGCAGCGTCTGCAGATGCTTCTAAAGTTTTCCAAATTTCTCTGTCGATCTCTCTCATCACCTTATCTCATCACTTTTTCTCTCTCTCGATGCAATCGTATAGAGTTCCAGATGTGACTCTCAGATAGGCAAACTCGCGTATGGCAAGTTCGTGAATAACGAGGGAATGCGGTACAGAGCTGGGCTCAGCGATGCTCGCGATCAGAAAATTATAGATACCTAGTCATGGATGGCAATTGATATCTAAAGCAAGTCCCAGCCTCCTCCCCCTCTTTATCAACCCGCATTGACCAATGTGGTGAAGTGTGATCAAATAAACCCCATGACCGATGCAGCATTGAGAGGTATTTGTCCGACAGCAGACTAACAAAGAAAGGGCTGGCCATTTACGTTTAAAATCTGTTCGTGCACTTCCTACATATCATGTTATATAATTTATTATACTATTAGAAGAATTACGAATGGTATTGAGAGCAGTGGTATTCCTTTGTTAGTGTGCCACAGCGAATGTTCAGCCGCGGAGGACGTTTATCAAGAATAAAATCCTCATCGTTACTCTGAGTTAATAAAAAATCGGTACCGCTTTGTGAAAAGTCTCCAGTGCTCGTTCTTACGGAGAGACTGGCTCCCCCCCCCACCATGGGAATGTGGAATTCACACCACTGGCTCAAGTCTGCCAGTGGACGTGAGTGCTTCCCCATTGTTCGTTGAGCGTGGACAAATTTTTGACAAGTTTCTGAATTTGAAGTAAAGAGAGAGAAAGAACTTTGGCCGAGTCCCTACACACGCGGTCGCGTTTCGCACACACACACAATGTAGTGGCACGCAATGACGTGCTCTTGGGAATGGCGCCAGGGGAGGTGTCATTTTGAAGACCAAATAAATCGGCAAAGCGCAGACTTGTTTTGATGATTCTCCACGTGCTGCCCTTCAATCTTCTTCTGCTGTACGGCTGATGTAGATACAGAGCAACAACCACAATTTCACATTCAGATGGTCGAGCTAGATAACCTTGTCAGAAGCAGCGGGAGTGTATTATCGCTGTGATGTCTCCTTTGTATTTGTGGATTGGGAATTGCGTCGTTATGTGTTGTACGGTCTGTTATGGATGATCACAGTCGCACACCGCTGGAGAGTTTTAAATGGTCCATTTGTGCATCAGGTGTCCGCATCTGCCATGTTTTGTGCACATGCGATTTGGAGCAGACCATGAGCTCTTAAAATCTAACCACAGACCCTTGAACTTAGTAGGTGCACGGACCTTGTAGCTGCTGAAGCTGAACCTTCCGACTCGTGTGGAGTGTCGTGTAGGTATGGGCCATGGGGCAGGAAGCAAGTCTTTAAAGTTTAAAGCAACGGGTACACGGCACAGCAGATGTCAGACGCTGCCTAAAGCCGGTGGTTCCTCTGCCTCAAAGGGCAGTGCGCTCGTTCTAATCTCTTGCGGCCGTCCCGAGCCACAGGTCAAAGCGAGAAGTTCGCTTGGGTGGCGGGGGGGACTTTCTGTCCTTGAGATGACCACGGTTTTACTTCCTACAGAGTGTTTAGCGTTCTATTGAGCATTGAGGGGACGATTAGCTCAGTCGACCTCCAACTGGGATATGATGCAACAAAAAACACAAACTTTTTAAGATACTGCCGGATCGCCCTTGGCAAAGACTTCATCGAAACCAGCAAACTTTCAACGTGGGAGATGACATAAGCGACATATATAACCCGCCTTGTGAACATATGTCTTTTTCGAATGAATGTACATGAAAGGATTGTCTGAAAAGAGCACGAGACTTATCGCAACGAACGATCCCGCTTGCGATGGTGATCTTGGTAGAGGGAAGCCTCGAGCGATGTCTAGCGGTGCCCCCCCGCCGCGTGTAAATACGGGACTCGGCTACGAAAGCCACGCCGAAAACCGGCGACCCTACATGGCGATGGGGCGACGTGCCACCCTCGCAACCCCCACCGCAAGCACCGCAGGTGATGTCAGCCCCAACGGAACCTAATGTTTTCGTTACGAAAGTAAAGATGCTTGCTGGTGATGTGGGCAAGGGAGCAAGGCGAAAGCTGTGCCAGGAATGATTTAATGGACTGAGATTAACGATTGAAGCCTGCAGTAGGATAAACACTCGCAGCAAGTCTGATGACAACAGTAGTGGGACGAATGACAGCATTGATTAAACTGTACAGAGGAGGAATCTTTATTATATTTAACTTTGCAATGTCCGTCCAAAGTCATTATCAGCGCCAAATGGTGACGGTTATGTTTTGCGGATGCAGACATATTTAACCGAGATCTTCCGTCTATGGCCTTGGGCAGAAAACAGATCTGGCGCGTGCAGCATAAGTTTTTTTTATAAACAAAGTGCCCCCCCCTCCGCCCGCGGTCGTTGCGACGAGGAGTGACGTCCGTGCTGGCAGCCTTCCCCCCCACCGTGCGCCCAGCAAGCCTGACGTCGTCTAACCACAGCAGCGAGTTAGGAGGAGCCGTCGTCACACTGCCTCTGCGCCGCACCAGCCTGTCGCACTGCAGCCGAGAGAGAGAGTGGAGAAGAAGAGCGAGCCGCCGTCGGCTCCACAGGCTGGTGGCGTTGAAAGAAAACTTCACCGCCGGTTTTTCTGGTGGGCGAGAGAAGAGAGAGAGAAAAGGCCGAGATATTACATGTGGTCTTGAAGAGCGCGCGTCTGTTGAATTGAGAACTTTGGGCAAGATTTTAACGACGACGGTCTTCACGACGGGGGCGAGTTTAAACCCGCTCGTTTTGGTCGCGTCAACATCGGCACGTCGTGCTCGCTTGGGCCTGAAGCTTCGCAGGTGTTGTTACTTTCTGGCTAACGCTAGCGCACCGGCGTGTCTGAATCAAGCTTTTGGCAGTGGTGCATTTACTGTTGACATCCAAACGTCACGGACGGGAGCGTCGACAGCACAAGTGAAGCGGCTGGGGATGCTGCTGCTGCTGTTGCCTTGACTTTTGGATGAGGACCACGACAACCAAAGGGCAATAAGCAACTTAAAATCATGAGGCACAAATGCTGTGGGTATACTTCTTAATTCCGTTTCTCTGCATCACGCTCGGCTATTGTTTCTTGATCACTGTGTGTTTGAGTACTCCATGTCAACGCTGAATATTCGTTTTTTTTATTTTCACGCGTATTTTTACCAATAGCGATTCAGTTTCGGGCTTTGCGTCTATTTAAATGTGTTTATGTTTTGCTTGTTTACAGATGCAGGCTTTGCGCCCAATTTAATTGTGTTTACGATTTTCTTGTTTACACTCTTGTTAAGATATATTTTCCAGAACTCGCAACCGAGCTGTGGCATGTCTTCCTGTTTATGCATTGCTCTTCATAACAAAAAAAAACTCATCGCATTCAAAAGTCAAAGTGCCTCCCTGATCAAATGATTCTGACGGGGAGACGCCATGCTAATGTGGAATTTCCGTCACTGGCTCGGAGCCAACAACAGAGATGAGCACTAAGTGCTTGTTTGGGCAAGCGAATAATTTTACACGACTTTGAGTGTAGAGCCTAGGAAACCCGCGCGCTGAATTTGTTTTTCATACAACTTGCTGTCCACAGCTGTTCCAAACGGCGTGTTTAACCAACAATGGTGTCTTCCTATGTCTTGCTCTGTCTCAGTTTGGTATCGTTATGCTGGGTAGGTCAAGAAGGGAACTTGACGGAGCATTCCCTGATCAGTATCTTTAACTCAAAACAACCTAAAAGTGAGCGCAGGTGAAATGTCAATAAAAATTTGCAAATGGAGTAAAATTTATATAGATACAGAACCCGAGATTCATCACATCTCAAGATGCTGTAGAGGAAGGAAGACATTTATGATGAGGTTATAGCGAAGGCGAGGAATTTGTTATGTATGTACGTTGAACTTCTTTTGCACCATATGTAGCCAATTGTGCTATTCGGAGTTTCAGGGGAAGGACAACAAACTAAACACGAAAGCAGTTCTAAAGAAATTTGTTTTCAATCCTAGATTTACAAGTCCATAGCTCCAGTGGCTTCCTCATATCGGAAGGAAGGGCATTTCAGACGGCCGCAGAAGCGCACTTGAAAGCACGCGATGTTACGTGAAGGGAAAGGTTGGTGGATGCACAGCATGAGAGAAAGATTCTTCACCACTGTGCGAGTGGAATGCACATGGACGTGCTTATCTGTCTTACGAGCCGAGTAGAATCATAAGCCTGGACTTGAACCAATAGATGGAATCGGCATTGCGGACTGCCAAGGAATGAGGGTGGGGTAGTTCCAAACTCGGGAACAACAGCTGAGGAGTGACCTCCCTTTGAACCGGGATTGACTGAAGGTTTTAACAGGAGGCCTTGGTTGCTGGATTGGAGGGCAGGGGAAGAGAAAAGTGCAATGCATGGGGAGAGAGGCGGTGGATGTTTTTGTCACTGACAAACTGCCGCGTTGCATTACATATTATAGAACAGTTGCGATGATTGCACGTGGCAGTTTGATGCAAGTTGAATCCCAGGGCTGTGACTGATGTGGTTTTTTTGTGTGTTTTGTGTTAATCCATTCAGGCCATGTGGAAGCACTTTACTATTTAGAGCACAGAACAAATAAACAAGTGATTTCCGTTCTAACGGAACGTTCCGTCATTCCTTCCCGTTGATGCAAATTGAAGGCCATATGAGACAGCTGGTTTTAACGTCCGCTGTGGTGCTGGAGGCTAGCTCTCTCCCTCACTCACGGAAGACAGCCTTATCCATTCAGATCAGGTGTCCATTTGCCAGTGGGTTCCTTGATTTGAAGCCAAGTTAAAAACCAATTGAAATGTCTGTTTTGCAAGGGAGACCTTGAATGTGACACTGATAATGTCGTGTATAGCACTTTTATCGCAGTAATACATGATAGGTAGTCACAGTTTAGTGTTTGCAATAAAATAATGGACCAATGGCAAGTGTGATTAATATGGCTTCGTAAAAAATACAATTGAAGTGTCACATAACGGGTGGCCTAGAGAAACAGTTGTAATGTGACCGCACCTTTTTATATTCATATAAGTGAAATCTCATCTCAAATGAGCAATGAACTACGCTCATATCTTGGCAGTCGTGAGTCGGTGGTGGAAACGATGCATTCCCAGGGCAGGCACTTTGACGTCCAGAAAAAGCTAAACCTATTTTAGTCACCGCTAGTGATGATTGTGGGCTGAGTCAACAACACCGGACTGGAACATTAACTGTTCCATTGTAAGTCAAGTGCTCTGACCACAGCACTACCCAGCCTGTTCACTGTGCTACTCGGTAGCCGTTGAACGTTAGACCAGCACGTACCTTTACATCTCTTTGTCAACCCACTGCCTTATGTATGTATGTTGAACTTCGCACCATGCGTAGCCAACCGCGCTAATCGGAGGTGCGGGGGGGAAGGACAACAACCTAAACACAAAAAGCAGTTCTAAGGAAATGAGTTTTCAATCTATATTTAATTGTGCATGGCTCCAGTGGCTTCCTAACATCGGAAGGAAGAGCGTTCCAGACGGCCGCAGAAGCGCGTCTGAAAGTGCGCGATGCGGTGACCGCCTTCGTTCGATGGTTGGCCAAAAGCCGCTGCTGTGAGGATGACCGGAGTTGACCAGATCAATGTCGATCGTGGCGGTGGTTTGACCCTACCTCGCCAAGCTTTTAAGTACAGGCTGGTGAAGGGAGCCATCTGGGACTGGATCAGATATCACTCGCCACTGATGTTAACTTGTGGTCGGAAATCGAACCCAGCATTTGCCGAGTTCAAGCACATTGCAGTACCCCACCTGCTCCACCTTTCCACTTGCGCTGTGGATGACAATGCTGGAAATCATCCGCTTGGGAATGTCTAACTCAATCGCCTTCAGGTGTGGTCGCTCTGTGGTTCAATGTCTACAGAGAAACCTCTTGAGTCACCAGTGCCACCACCTATACAGCAGTGAGTGTTGTTTTATGACTCCGCTCATTGTTGTGGGTCGGGGCATGGCTCAAACACTTTGGAATGTCTGCTGTAAAGTTGTATGATGTCACCAGTTGTGTCGAACAAAGCCACTGTGCTAAGCATACAGTGCTACATTCTTTACCATCAGCCACTGTGTCATCATCATCAGCGCCGTTACCACGGACTGGGGTCAGCAGGAGTACGTGGGTGGTTATTTTTTAACAGCGCTCAGCTTACTTCACCACCTCATGAAGGTTGTGAGCTTTTATTGTTAATGAGAGTTGACTGCCCCATGTTGTGTCTTCAGTCAATAAAATGACTTACCAGCTTTAGTGGGAACATCATGACGCCGTTTCTCATGTACGCTGACGGTCAGGTCACAAAGGAGAATGGGGAATTCCCACCCCTTGGTAATGGCTTCCGGTGGAAATAAACACTATCCCTGGCTATTTTTTCGGTAAAGTCACGTAGGTAAAAACATTAAAATTAATAAAAGTAAAATAAAATAAAAATCGCGACGTTTCGGAGGCAACACAAGCTTTCGTCTTGCAGTCACGAAAGCTTCAAATCTAGAATTTATCCCTGGCTACTTGTTTGCGTTAGCAGCACGCTGAAATGGCCTATTCCCAAATCGCCCAGAATGTGCCAGATCCCATGTAATATGTCAGATGCTCAGCTGCTTTGAACCTGGATGGTGCTTGTTTTTGGGTGGCCATCATTGCACGGCAGGTTGTTATAGTCTGCGCAACTATACGTTGGGCAGCAGAGGTCGGTTCAGAAAAATTAATTGTTGTACAGTAATTCTATGCCCCCTCGTCTATGCTCCCCGCGTTTACCAATCTGCATTGATTCGCGTAGTGAAATACGGTTGAATGACCCGTGATATTCACGTGGTATCGGAAAGCTCACATGCAGCAGTGGGTTTGCAAAGGGCTGTACACGTACTCCAAATTGAATTGACATGTTACTTACATAAGGAATATATACGAGTACGATATTTCTGTAACTAATGTTTCTAAGTGTTGTGTTTAACGAAGAGGGAATGTTTATTTCTACAGCATTTGGATTTGCCAGATTCGTGTCTCACAGTTGCATTTGCTTCAAATAATTTTGAGATGACCTTTGTTAAGTTTCAACTTCACAACCGATAAATAATAATATTAATAATAATGAACCAGAGCTATGTAAAATTGAAATCTAGTAAGCAATCCAAAATAGCATTATGTATGACACTAGTGAGAGGAACTCACATGTGGCATTTATAACCTCAAGAATTACAATTGCATCTGCTATTGTGATTTAAGTCATTCCAAAAATGGCTTTACCAATGGCATTCACAAGTATAGCACTAGTAGGCATCAAGGAATGCCTTCAATGCAGATATAGACGGGAGGGTTGGAATATTGAGATCAGTGACCAACTCCATCCAGAATTTAGGCACCGTTTTTGAGAAAGCCCTTGACCCATATTGAATCCTTATTTTTTGAATGGATATGAAGGCGGAATGCCTGCACCCACAAATGTGGCGTTAGCCTGGGCAATCGGGGGCCTCTGTGTGTGTTTGTGGCGTGTCCCAGTGAAAAGAGAGCCACTGAGGCTGCCGATGCCGTGATCATTACCAGATGCCCCGTTGTCTGCTGCTGCACTCGGGGAGGAAGCGGTGGGTAGAGTGGGTGGGGGGGGGCTTTTGATGGTCCCTACCACTCCCTCCAAAAGGCACTATCCCAATTGTATCCGAGTGAGGTGATGGTGATGAACGCCTGCGATGCAGCCAGCGCTTGTGGTACAAGTTTGATGGACCATGCGTTATCGTCATCGTCGCGTGTGTGAGACTCACGACTCTGTTTAGCGAGGTGGTGCCAGTTGAGGAAGTGTAGACAACAGGTTCCTCCACAATTCTCGAAAAGCCTCTACAAATTGCTGAGCGTTTTCATCTCACGTGGGGATTTTTCTTCGGAGTTCTCCAAATTTTCTCTCAAGGATCGTGCGGGCGGGAGACTCGCGTAATGTAGAGCCGGATTCACATCCGGACCAAACAGTCAAACGCGTTTTCCTCACTCGACCTCTAATAATGGGGCCGTCGGCAAATTCTTTCCAGACATTGGAGGAAAAGGAACTTTTGCGAACATGTGAACGGGGCGCTGTAATGTCCGTGTGATTCATCAACCGCACCTCCGGAGAGCTGCCTCAAAGGCGCTCGCCACCAATTAGTCGTGCGATGTAATGCATTGTGATTTTAGGGAGTTCTAATCCGTGGAGTGCGCGTGAGGTACGAGTGGCGTTTTGGGTGCCTCTCTTGATGTGTGACGTCGTGCTATTCTGACATGATTTAATAACGTGTATTGCATGCACCATAACACCGCCCCAAAGGTATACAATACAGTACACTATAGTTTGGATATATGGAGCATCTTAATGTGACTCCTCGAGATCCTGTAGAAATTGTGGGGCTGGGAGGAGTGGTGGTGGTGGGGGGGTTGTCGTATGTACGTTGAAGAGCCTTGGCATAGCGAAAGCTGTGTGAGCGTGCCTGCATGCTTGCGTGCGTGCACATTAATTCCTCTTGTGTTCACGTCCCGTGACCGATCGTCCTTCGTGTGCCTCAAACAGACACTGAGACGGAGAAAGACGCGGCTCTCAGACTGTCCCAGGAGCGAGCTGAGATCATCGAAAAGTATGACCGGGTAAGCACGCGATCACGTCAAAGCCAGTCGTCGTTGATGTCAAAGTCAAGATAGGTAATGTAAGTTGAGCGCCAAAATGTCTCTTCCCGCTCAAGCTAACAATGTAGTGTTGCTCTATTGTAAGCCATTGATAGAAATTCCACATTCCTGTGGCAGGGGGCAGTAAATTATGTACTAGTGTTGCAATGACGCATACGCGTTTCTATAACATAACTCGTTAATTTTGGTAATTAATATTAATAAGTCTCTCGTCGCATAAACAAGCATTGAAGGGGGGTCATCATCGATGAAGGGCCTGAAGCCAGCAGTGGAAATTCCACATTACTATGGTACAAACCGTTACCTCTGGAGGATGACCACTGTTGACTTCCCACAAAGTGGTACTCGTTTTATTGACCCTGGAGGGACGATGAGCTTAGTCATCACCCCGGTGGAATTTGAACTCACTTAGCCTTCTTATCATGAGTCGTGCACTCTTAACTACAGTGCCACCTGGCCGAATGAGGCCAGCTCAATGGTGTATTTACTGTGCGTTCGAGAGCAGCAATTCGCTCACTCACTCAGTGTTGTAGTGTGCTGCTTCCTGGTCCAAAATTATTTCGTGTTCACATGTGCACTGATGTAATCAGATGTTTCTAAATTAGAAGTTTTCGTGACTGCAAGGATCCATACTTTTTGGTTCTTTTGGTAAAGTCACGTGGATGAAAACAAAAATAATAACAATAATATTATTATGATTATTTTTATAATAATAATGTTATTGTTATGATTATTTTTATAATAATAATAAAAATAATATTCTTCTTATGATTATTTTTATTTTTCATCTACGTGACTTTACCGAAAAAACCCAAAGAGTATGAATCAGATGTTTGTCCATTTTTTTCTATCCAGTTTTTCAGAAAATTATATGGCCTTTTATTCAAAATATGCGGCAGACTAATAAGTTGGTGTACATGGATGAGTGTACTTTTTTGATACATTTGGAAGTTACATTATCATTGACGAGTTAACTATTGTAGCCCCAGATGTAACATTTGTAGTGATAATCTTAACGTCTATCAAGATAATGATAAGCATTTTATTGGGTACTTAGTTACTGTGGCATCCCTAAGCACCTTACAAAACGTCAAAAATTGTCCACAAGGAAAAGAAAAGTAGAATTAGATACAAGGGAAAACACCGAACACAAAAGAGGTAAAAGAACAGCGAATGAGCGGCATTAGACTGGTGCTAAGATAGACCCAACGCGTGCACGCTGAGCAACACAGCCACAGAGTCCCAGGGAAAGTTCGGCGACATCACGGAGTGGAGAGGCCTGGCCAGACCACAGTGCAGACACTCCACCCAATTACCACCACCCATCCGTACCATGCCACCTTCATCCAGTCACCACCACCAGGCCCCACACCACCTTCACCATCCCAAACCCCCGCCCAATTACCACCACCCATCCGTACCATGCCACCTCCACCAAGTCACCACCACCAGGCCCCACACCACCTTCACCATCCCAAACCCCCGCCCAATTACCACCACCCATCTGTACCATGCCACCTCCACCCAGTCACCACCACCATCCCCACACCACCTTCACCATCCCAAACCCCCGCCCAATTACCACCACCCATCCGTACCATGCCACCTCCACCCAGTCACCACCACCATCCCCACACCACCTTCACCATCCCATACCCCCACCCAATTACCACCACCCATCCCTACCATGTCACCTCCACCAAGTCACCACCACCAGGCCACACCACCTTCACCATCCCAAACCCCTGCCCAATTACCACCACCCATCCCTACCATGCCACCTTCATCCAGTCACCACCACACCACCTTCACCATCCCATACCCCCGCCCAATTACCACCACCCATCCGTACCATGCCACCTCCACCAAGTCATCACCACCAGGCCACACACCACCTTCACCATCTCAAACCCCCGCCCAATTACCACCACCCATCCCTACCATGCCACCTCCACCCAGTCACCACCACCAGGCCACACACCACCTTCACCATCCCAAACCCCCGCCCAATTACCACCACCCATCCGTACCATGCCACCTTCATCCAGTCACCACTACCAGGCCCCACACCACCTTCACCATCCCAAACCCCCGCCCAATTACCACCACCCATCCGTACCATGCCACCTCCACCCAGTCACCACCACCAGGCCCCACACCACCTTCACCATCCCAAACCCCCGCCCAATTACCACCACCCATCCGTACCATGCCACCTCCACCCAGTCACCACCACCATCCCCACACCACCTTCACCATCCCATACCCCCACCCAATTACCACCACCCATCCCTACCATGCCACCTTCATCCAGTCACCACCACCACCCCCACACCACCTTCACCATCCCATACCCCCGCCCAATTACCACCACCCATCCGTACCATGCCACCTCCACTCAGTCACCACCACCAGGCCCCACACCACCTTCACCATCCAATACCCCCGCCCAATTACCACCACCCATCCCTACCATGCCACCTTCATCCAGTCACCACCACCAGGCCACACACCACCTTCACCATCCCATACCCCCGCCCAATTACCACCACCCATCCGTACCATGCCACCTCCACCCAGTCACCACCACCAGGCCCCACACCACCTTCACCATCATATACCCCCGCCCAATTACCACCACCCATCCGTACCATGCCACCTACACTCAGCAACCACAGACCCATGCCACTGCGATGCAGCTACGGCAAGGTCATTTGAGCCTCTAATGCAGGGGTGGGGAACGTCCGGCCTGCGGGCCGTACAAGGCCCACGAAGTCATTTGGTCTGTTCCAGCCATCACATTAGGGGTGAGTTAATTAAATGTTTGACCAAATATAACAGGCTAATTTTGAAGTTGATAATTTTGTATGGCCCGCAAATGATGTTATAAATATCCAAATGGCCCCTGCTCTAATGTAACATCTACAGTACATCTTTTTTTGGATGATGTTTTTTTGTGGTGCCTGTTAATATGTTAGCATTCAGATTGTTCACCATAAAACGCTAAGTTGTTTCTCAGTGTTGCTCAGGCTTTCAGTGTCATTTCCACCTAGCACGTGCCTGCTCTCATCTTTTCATAGATTGGTCACTAGAGGATTATGCAACAGGAAATGTTCCATAATCCACGTCGTTGACAGGAGACCTCTGCTTGTATCATGTTTACCTCTGCTCGCACACATCCGCTCGGGAATACATTATCTATCATTGACCCAGTTGATGCCTGTGGGGTGGGCTGGCTCTGCCCCACTTTTCATCACCCATTGGCCTCGTTTGCCATACAATTATGCCAGCACCTGCTGCACTGTCGCCCATGCAGCTGTTGCCATCCTTCTACTCACCATCGTGTGCCACTTATTCGATCGTTGGCTCTTGCCCGGTTGCCCACTGCCGCCCCCTGCTGCATTGCTCTTCTGGTGGTAATAATAATAATGCCATGAGCAATGTTTCGCCGAGTCTCAAATAGTTCAAGGTGGCCAAATGCGTTTTTTAAAGCACAAGTTTTGCACGTGGATGGAAACCGGAGAAGTACCGTGCATACAAGGGGAGCTCACTGCTGGATTCACAGATGACTGCATTGGGAGTTTTGCAGTCATAACATATCCGCATGATCAAACCATGCGGATAAGTTTTCCAGATTGAAAAGTAATTTCTTTAGAACTGATTTCTTGTGTTTAGTTTGTTGTCCCCCCCGCACCTCCGATTAGCACGGTTGGTGACGTACGTTGTGATGCAAAAGAAGTTCAGCATTCATGCATACAGAGCACTGGGTTATAGGCGGGAACCACCGGTTATCTTCTCATGTTCTCCGTTGTGGCATAAATCCGCTTAATACAATAACGTTGGGAGATACATAGCGTCTAAATGCATCCATGTATCAGGATGGTGTTTTACAGAGTAGTTCGACCCCGTGTATCTCAGGGACAAAATTGATGTAAATATTCGTTTTTCTTTTAGACAAGTGACGGTCATTCGTAGGCAGTGGAAGAAAGTTTAAGGAGAGTCGGTGGCACGGGTGGCAGGGGGGGAGAAATTCTAGAACATGGAAGCACCAGAGGAGATGGGTGAACCTCGCACTTGTGGCGTCAACATACGGCCTTGGTTGGTGGGGCACACGAGTAACCATTCAGTTCTTTCACAACGACAAAAGGAGCAACCGCTGCCATTGGATGCTCAGTGCCGATGACATCACCACTGCATTTGTACCAGGCGAAGTGCACTATGAGATCACGTTAGTGTGTTGAAGGTTCATTGGCGGGAGGTCACGGGACAGACAAAGCTGTCGTGAGTTACAGACTATGTTGGCTGGTGCATTACTCGCCAACCAGCTTATGCACAGTTGACTACTTATTCATCCGACCTCTGACACTGTGTTGCCTTGTTTTCCCACCGATTGCTGCTACGACAACACAGGGCCGAGAGGAAGGTGCGCAGATTGACCCGTGGGAAGATTCGGATTTCCGCCTCTACAAAGTCACGGATCGTTTTGGCTTCCTGCAGTGAGTGTCTCTGTACAGAGCCTGCGTCTTGTCACCGTGCCTTACATCCCTCTCTCTACATAATCATGCAGGGGATGGAGCAGTGTTGTCGTGGACAGTGCACTGCGCTGTGAACACAGCTACCCGAGTTCAATTCCTGGCCACGGTTAACATTGCCGGCAAACGATGTCTGAATCTGTATTGGCCACCCCACTTCACCAACCCACACTAACCAGTGTGGTGAAATTTGGTCAGACAACTCCCATGACCAACATGGCGTGGGGAGACCATCCAACGATGGGTAGATCGTAGTCGATGATTCTAATAATAATAGTGCCAGATCCGTACACTCGGCTGATTTAATTCTAATTGCGCTGACTGGGCGAGCCAGAATGTGAACTTGATGCGAGAAGGGCAGGTGAAATCTGTAAAAAAAACCCCAAGTCAGCGTTTGTTCATGTCGTTAAAGCGGCGCGCAATGCTCTTCTTGCTTTGCGAAAGTCAATCCCGCGTTAATGTTCTGGCAAGGTTGGCTGCGTGCTGAGCCAGAGGCCAACACGTCGCACCGCCCCTGCCCACACGGGTGCACGAGTCTGCGTCGGCTCTCCTCTCTCCAAACTTCCTTTCCAATTAGAGCGCCGGTGGCTCTGCCCCCCCTCCGCCCCTCACCCTGCCCCCCGCCCCCCTCCAGCCACACAATTCAGCAGCTGACGCCGTAGTTTTGTTGCGCTTACGCCCGCTAATTGAGGCCGCTGTGGAGCAGTCGACCGCAAGGGGGTGAAGCGAAGGTGGAATAAAAACCGTGTCCTTTATTGCACGAGAGGTCGCCGGAAAACCCTCGGAACCCGACACTTATCGTAAATGCGATTTCCCTAGTCAAAAAGATATTGGCCCACTCGGCGAGCCGAGGGCAGGTTAGTGGCAGCGCTGTGGCTCGTATTGTTCCTGGTGCGTGCCTGTTTGTGTGCGTGCACGCTGACTCGGCAGCTGGTCTACAGAGAGAGGATTTAATAAACAAATGGAACGTTGAGGGAGTTAGCATCTGCCGTGGCTGCCTATGTTGCTGCTTGTTTCCTGACGAGTTGATACCTGTTTGCTTTATTTGATTCAATCTGTGCACACCACGTTGAAAGTATAAGGCTTTTTCGATTTAAAGCTTTCGTGACTGCAGGGATTCATCTTCTTGGTTCTTTCGGTAAAGTCACGTAGAAGGGAAGTAATAAAATAATAAAAATAAAACATAATAAAATAATTCTCACGACGTTTCGGCCACAACGCAAGCAGCCGTCCTCAGGTGAAGAACATGTCTGTCGATAAGGACGTGTCATTCAGACTCTGTCTTATCGACAGACATGTTCTTCACCTGAGGGACGGCTGCTTGCGTTGTGGCCGAAACGTCGTGAGAATTATTTTATTATGTTTTATTTTTATTATTTTATTACTTTCCTTCTACGTGACTTTACCGAAAGAACCAAGAAGATATAAGGGTTTTGTTTGCTACTTATTGTCTTCCTACGGAAAACCATTACATCTGTTGCTTAAAAACATTTTATATGATCAACATCACTAAGACGGTGAATGTCTATGCCCCCTCTCTGAATTCTGAAGAAGGGACATTATTGGAATATATTTATGGTACTCTCTATTTTTCTGTAAGAAGCTGGTATTTTATTATTTTATTTATTACGCTTGCATGCCCAAGAAAATCTCACTGAGTCGCATGACTCATATAAGGAGCTTCCTGCCAAGATTTCACAGTAGTGGGTGATGATTGCTTCCAGTTGAATGATTAATGAGTTTTGTTGATTTCTGTTTATGTACAGACAGTAGTGCTTTGTGTGATCTCAATATCTGTCGCAAAAGTTCACATCAGTGAAGTTGTATGTAATAGATCTGTATACATTGTATATGGACAAAATTTAACCTCTGCTACCCATTCATATTTCAGTGAAGAAGAACTTCCAATTCCAGATGCGGAAGAAGGGAAGGTACAGTTTTCCCCACCACTTTTCAATATATTTATTGTAATAAGACTTACTTTGAAAATCCAAGTCAAAGTGTATTTATCTGGTGCTCATCTCCACAGATAACCCTGAGCCAGTGGTGTAAATTCCACATTCTTATGACTGGGCCCAGTCACTGAGCTTGGAGTCTCTTTCATTCTTGAGCTTGACTGTGGTATTAGTGACTCACACAATTGCTCATCTCAACTTGCACTACAAAGACTCTTGCTGTTCAAACGAACACGGACCAGCACGCAGCTCTGCTGGGCGGTCGTGTGCCAGCAGTGGAAATTCCGTGTTCAGATGACTGTGGCTGTACGAAGATGATAGCAGGTCACTTCCCACATAGCAGCACCCATATTAATAACCCTGGAAGAATAATGGGCTATAAACTGGAGCCTCTGCGAGACTGCGTCTGGCTCATTGGCAGAGGTCGCAAACGGGTTTTGATTCCTTACCCGTACCCGTACCCGGCCGCACCAGGGTCGCAAATGGGTACCCGTACCCGGCCGTACCCGTACCCATACCTGGCCGGGTACGGGTAGCCAGGTATCGGGTAGGGTACGGGTATCGGGTACCCGGTTGCGACCTCTGCTCATTGGTAAGCGTGATGACCGCCTGTCCACCGAGCTGACTGCTCTGCAAATACCAGGCGAGAACAACTGATGCCCCACGGTCTGTATCTGGTCAATTACTTGATTTCGTACGGTTCGTGACCACTGTGAAACGGCCCACAAACGATATTTGTATCCCTCACTCCCAGCACTTAGCCACGCGTGCACTTTAGAACTGCGAGCTGACATCAACGCATTAGTGAGAGGAGGGCAGGCTCTCCGTTGCATAAAGGCATCAAAGGCGAGCCCGTATTATGTTTTGTATTATTATTATTGGGTAACGTCTAATGTGCGTTTTAACGTGTGGCCCTCCCAATGTTATTTGAAAGTTCTGTTCGGCCCTGGGTAAGGGAATGGTTCCCCAGCCTTGGATTATACAGACACGGGTAATTGTGCTGCCTATGAATCCGCCTTGTTGTTCGCAGATCAAAGCGACGGAGGTGGAGAGGGTCGCCAAGTGGCTGAAGATGGTCAAGACTTGGGATAAATACAAGAACACCGAGAAGGTGCGCAGGCAGGCTACATTGGGCCTGCAAGTACTCGTGGCACGCGCTCACTCACGGCCACTGCAATATCACAGTCACCGGCAAAGTGCGTCGTTTTTAAATATAATTTCTTTGAGCGAGTGGCGTTTGCTGAGTCTCGACACTCATCAGGGAGGTCACGCGTAATGATGTTTGGTAATTTCCTTAATAAGACGTATTCTGCATGTGGGAGGAATTCAGTGCCCAAAGACAGGCGCTCTCTCTCACCCTTGCTGTGCTGCCATCTCCTGGCCACCTCGCAGATCTGCGGGTTTGGGAGTTTCACACAAACGTGTGATCCACCAACACACTCCTACAAACCACTAGATTACAGTTGTTCGCCACCACCACCACGCTCAGAGTCGAGTCACAGTGCTCTCCTACTCAAATGGCGGTAGTTAATATATCGATCCTTGAGGGATAATGGGCCGAGTCAAACCTCCCCCCCCTATAAGGATTTTAACTCTCCTGCAGACATGTGCTTACTCTGCCCAGAACACTTAACAGCACTCGCACGTGAATTCTTGATGCTCTCGTGTCCCTCCCCACCTCCCCTCCTTCCCTGCCGTGCGGTCTCTGCAGATGGCGCGCCGCGTGTACAAGGGACTTCCGCTGCAGCTGCGTGGGGAGATCTGGTCGCTGCTGCTGGAGCTGTCGTCGCTCAAGGAGGAATTTTCCGGCCTCTACGAGGTCAGGCCCAGCGCCCCTCTTCCCCCCCCCCCACTCAGTAGCCGCCGATTGCTCTCTCTGAAGTCTTAAGTTTTAATTGGTGTCACCCGAGGTGGCTCAGGAGTCGCAGCACTGAGCCAGAACCGCAGAGATTCTGAGTTTACGTTCAGGCGATCACCTGTTCTCAAGCATGGTTGATGGTCTCAGCCCGGTCAGCAATTACTTTGCTATATTGCAATTGGTTTAGCACTTAAGTTGGCTAAATACCAAAGAATCAAAAATATAGCATCGATAACATGCGACGGATATTACTTTCGATTATCCGTGAGTGGATTGTTTGGCTTTTGGATTCACCATGCTTGTGAAAAAATTAATAAAAATATTTACATGCATGAGGGTCAATGACTCGGTGCTCACTTTACCGTGAACTTGTCCGCAAATAAATCGGTTGTTTTAAAAAGCAATAAAGTCAGACAAAGCATTCTCCATCTTAACCCCCATTCTAAGTAGGTAAACAATGCATGCATTATCTGGGTATATTTTTATCCCAACCAGCCCTCCTTAATGACCCAGTCTCATGGAGATTGGACTGTCTGTATATTGTACTATGTAAGTCTTAAGCCGATGGAGGGTGTCTGTTTGTGTGGAAAGTGGTAGCGCATTGGTTAACCCACTGTGCTACAAACTCATTGACCCGAGTTCCATTACCACTCGCAGCCAACGTCAGTGACGAATATCTGAACTGGCCCTGAGCCTCCCCTAGGTTGACTTGGCCTTAAATGAGTGTAAACCTCAGCACTGGGGAAACAAAGACTGCCTGGATGTGATTTTGGCCACCCGACCCCTGGCCTGCATAGGTGCTCACTAACAGCGCTTGCCCCAACAGTCTGTAAAAGCTATACGGGGGATCTTGTCTTCGTGTGCGTTTGTGAGCAGCAAATGAAGCAGCGAGCGCGCATGGTGTCCCCCGACGTGCGCCAGATCGACCTGGACGTGAACCGCACCTTCCGCAACCACATCATGTTCCGCAACCGCTACGGGGTCAAGTCAGTGACCTCTCATTCTCCTCCTACCTTTTATACCTCCACAGTTAACTTAAACCATCACACGAACTCCACTCATCCTCACAGCATCCTCGCAGCGGCTTTTGGCTTGGCAATAGAATAAAGACGGGTCACCGCAGAGCGTGCTTTCGGATGCGCTTCTGCGGCCGTCTGGAACGCTCTTCCTTCCGATATTAGGAAGCCACTGGAGCTATGCACTTTTATATCTAGATTGAAAACTAATTTTCTGAAACTACTTTTTATGTTTAGTTTGTTGTCCTTCCCCCGCACCTCCGATTAGCACGGTTGGCTACATACGGTGCGAAATAAGTTCAACATACACACATACAAACTGTTTGGCCTTCACCGTCAAGCTGTTTGCAAAGTCAAGTGCCGCTGTGCGTATCCCTGTTCCAGCGAGTATTTGGCGGTGTTCGTCTTCCTTGCGATCCTTAACCAACGGTGGAAATTCCACATTGCTGTGATGGAATCCGTCTCAAACGGTTGTGATATTCACCTGGAAGAGAGATAAAATACTTAATGATTGCCTTCGCTATTGTTATAATATGTGAATATCAAAGTCACAATTTGTATATCGGTATAACATGCTTGTTAGTGTGGGAAGTATTTGCATACGATGCATTATTGCCAGATTTTTTTTATTCTATTAAGGCGAAATGCATTGGTAAAACTACTTCGTGAGCATGATAATTATTTTGTTCCATTCAATCTGGCTTGTGAGGGTTAGGGTAACGGTCTTGTTTGAGCTCTTGACTCACAATCGGAAGGTTGGGAGTGTAAATCTTACTCTACATCATCCCTCTCAGATGAATAAAAGTGGGTATTGCTAAAGTTGTAAATCAACAATGATCATTATTTGCTTTACTGACGATTTTGTCCACGGTCCATACATTGTGAATCTACATGCCACACCCCAAATACCCTGGGGGCATAAACACCTGTCCGTCCGTGAACTTGCATCACCACTCATTTTACCTCCGCACTGGAAGCCCTCGGCTATTTGACTTACAGGGCCTGGCACCGAGATTGGCGCCATGGTGGCGAGATGTTAACTACCTCGCCGGGTATACAGGGGAGGTTGTGGGTTCCATCCTGACCCTGATGCCTGTATATTTGGAGTTTGCATGTCTCTCTTCCCGTGGTCATGTGGATTTTTTTACGGGGTCTTCCGGTTTTTCCCTGCACATTTAGAAACAATGTGCATTTAGAGTATTTTGCTGCTATAAATTTCCACATGATAAGCCACTTCGTTGAGCTATCATTTGTGGCCAGGTCGCGTCTGAAAAAGAGCTGTATAACTCAGTGAGCTATAAATAAATAAATAAAAGTAGGTGTTAGTTTACGTCTTTGTTAGCTACACTGTCTTTACGTTTCATATAAAGCACGACTGCTTGTGCGCGCTTAAGGTCTCAGTTCACCGGTAACTGTGATGCCGACGTTTTATTTTGTGTCACACAGGCAACAAGCCCTGTTCCATGTGCTGGCTGCATACTCCATGTACAACACGGTAAGAACTGCGTCATAGTGAGTTTAACTCACCTCTTCATACGCCCAAAGTTACAGTGGTGTTGGCTGACAGAACACAAACTCTTTTGCCCACCCACCAATGTAATATTATCCAGGCCAGATGGGCACTGGGATTCGAGTCAATAAAATAAGCAATACTTTGTCTGTAGTCAACGGTTGCCAGCCTATAGAGAGACTGACCCCAGACTCTGTATAATGAATGAATTCATATAATGGAGTGTGAGGATTGCACTGGTTTATAGTTGGTCTTTTAAATATGCTTTTAGTTTATATTGTGTTAGTTTAATTTAAATGTTAGTACATTGTCTATTTAATGCATCAAATGATCACTGTTAAATGTGACTTATCTTCAAGTCTAAAGTTAGATTTATAGGAAATTTTATATAGTTATTTCTTGTCCTGGCCACCCCACGTGCCCTCTTCATAGTTGCATTGTCTTTGGGATTACACACGTGTAGTGTCCTGTGTGCTGATGCCTCCAGTCACGATGCACTTTCCTGTGATCGCATCACTTCCTGGTGACCTAGCATTCCTGGGTCAGGAGCCATAGGAAGCTCCTGATTGGGCAGGTTGCTTCATAAATTGAGGCTGCTGAAATCAGACCTGAGCTGGATTCCCAAACATTTCAAGCTACGTTGTATCTGCCTATGCAAATATACGTGTGCATACCTTTATACATGGTCGATGACCATGGCACCCAGAATGTCAGATGTTGGAAGATAAGCAGGATTGAGTCTGGATAGTGCTTGGATGGGCAACTGTCATGCATGAAACGGTTGTTGTAGGCTGCTACATGGCTGTGTTATCAGCAGAGAACAGTGCAGCAAATCCATTGTAGTACATTCCAATGTCTGTGCCCCACCTTCACATAACCTGCACTGACCAGCACGGTGAGGTATGGATAAGACACCCCCACAACCTGCATGGCATGTTAGTGAAGCCCGAATGTAGTCGATTGACCTAAAGGGCTGTACATGGACAATTGTGTATGAATGTATATATATACACATACATGTGTGTGCATGTGTACCACATATCAGGAGGTGGGCTACTGCCAGGGCATGAGCCAGATCGCTGCGCTCCTTCTCATGTACCTTAACGAGGAGGATGCATTCTGGGCACTCGTGCGCTTGCTGTCCGACAATAAACACGCCATGCACGGTGAGTACTCCTCTCCCACACTGCAGCGCACGGTGTTTGTGTGTGTCTATATAGTATGTGTGTGTGGGTATATCGCAGCAGTGGACAAATATTCTGACCCCCACAAGCCCCATACCAAAGTCTTCATATGGCCGACGGCTACAAGGCACAGGGTGGTCACTCAGCTGATTCGCTCGTGCTGCTTGCCTGCGCGGTTTTAATTTAGAAGTGTGTGCTCGTGTCTGGATCTCTGCTGCCAAGGGGCGAGTGCCCTGGGTCGCTCCTGCTTCCACAGCCTTTTTTCCCCTCTTTCAAATGGAAGTTTAGTAGAAAAGTAAAACGGTCATCTGCGTCTCTATTGAGCCGAGCTTGAACTGCCCTGGGAGGTGATTGTGGCTCACGAGCAGTGGTGAGTACTCGGAGCAGTGGTTCAAGATAAACTCCGGGCCATTCCTACCATCAGTTGCTGTTGGAATATCATGACACCAGTCTGGGCCCTCCCCTTAAGTCAACACAGCCTAAAATAAGTTCCTGGTAATGTGCGACAACATCGGCCTGGGGAAATAAAGGCGGCCAAATGTTTGTGTGGTGTCGGTGACGCCGCCTTGATACAAGTGCCTTGCCAACTTCAATAGGTTTTCACAAATAGCATTTGCAGTTGTCGTTGTTGCAGGCTAACAAGAATGTTCATCTTTAAGGCAGACATCTTCCATGTTCTTCTTGGTTCTTTCGGTAAAATCACGTAGAAGGGAAATAATAGAATAATAAAAATAAAACATAATAAAATACAATTTTATTATGCTTACCTGCGCATAAGGGAAGTAATAAAATAAAAAATTAAAAACATAATAAAATACAATTTTATTATGTTTTATTTTTTATAAAATTGTATTTTATTATGTTTTATTTTTTATATTTTTTTTATTTCCCTTCTACGTAACTTTACCGAAAGAACCAAGAAGATGAATCCCTGCAGTCACGAAAGCTCTAAATCGAAATCTTCCATGTTACTCAGTTAAATAGAAAAAAAATGTTTTATAAAGGGTCCCTTAAAAATGTGATGTGTAATTCAACATGATCAAGTTAAAATATCAACATACCATTCCATTCTCATTGGAGACACGCTTGAGATGATATCAAGATCAAAATAAGTCGATCTCTTCCCTGTTGTTGATCCTGATCCAGTAGTGGATATTCCACATTGCCGTGGCAGTAAAAATCCTGGATAAGGTGTGTGTTTTACCATGCGCTCCTTCCCGGCCCTCTGCTCCTCCCCAGGATTCTTTGTGCCGGGCTTCCCCAAGCTGATGCGCTTCCAAGAGCACCACGACCTCATCATGAAGAGGTTACTCCCCAAGATGAAGAAGCACCTGGTGAGGGGTTGCCTGTGTTTTTTTGTTTGTCGGCGTCGCCGTCTGCTGGAATTCTGTATTATTAACATTATTAAATCTCTGCAGGATGCGGTGCAGAAAGGGCTTTGTGGGAGGTGAGCCGTCACCTCATTTGGTTCAACTGCACTAAGTGCATTATTCCCCCAAGGTTAGACCTGGGGTCAATTATAATTACATTTCCGAAAGCAATATTAACTAAAATTACTGTTCAATTACATCGTGATTGCAATTAATTACACATTTGACAATGAACAATTGTAATTGACTCCAGAGTATAAAGTCAAGTTGCACCAACATTTAATTCAGCATGCTGGGCTGGCACTTAGCGGGTTCAGGCTATCGTCATTGTTAAAGTTGGTGCAGATGTGATGAAGGGCCTCCCCAAGCCGTCGCCACCTCTCACATGACCACAATGCAACAATCCTTCTAGCTCTGCAATTGATCGGATTTCATCACTCCATCTCCGCGGATTAATATCCTCGGGCGTGTGTCCCTCCATTGGCTGCCACTCTAGTTTAATCTTAACCATCATTCCTCCTCCCTGCCTAAGCCCACTTACTTTTCTTAACAGTCAATGTAATGCGTCTAACTTTTCTTTGTTCTCTCGCCCAGAGCTTGGATGTGTCACACAAAATGAGAGTGGCTGTTTTATTGGCTGCAACTTCCTTGAATCCAGTGGCAGTGTTGTGTTATAGAATGGACGCCCCCCATATGACCAATCTGCCATCTGTTCCTCCTGTTCTGTCTCCCCTTGTCCCGGTCTGCTCAGGATAGCCAGGAGATCTTCACCAACCTCTACACAACAAAGTGGTTCTTCCAGTGCTTCCTCGACCGGGTGCGTTTGCTTTTAACTATTGTGACATTGTAAGTTGTATCATCATCTTTCTTAGGTTTTTTTCGGTAAAGTCACATAGGTAAAAAAATTAAAATTAATAGCACGATAGCTATCGTGCTGTGACTTTTCCACCTGAAGACGGAAGCTTGTGTTGCTTCCGAAACGTCGTGATTTTTATTTTATTTTTATTTTACTTTTATTAATTTAAATTTTTTACCTACGTGACTTTACCGAAAAAACCTAACAATATGAATCCTTGCAGTCACAAAAGCTTCAAATCTAGAATTAATGTATCATCATCATCCATCTATGGCCCACGCGTGATCGGTGACTTCTCTACTGCCCCCCCACCCCTCCTCTAGACCCCGTTCACGCTCACGCTGCGGCTGTGGGACATCTACATGCTGGACGGAGAGCGGTTGCTCATCGCGATGGCCTACACCACGCTCAAGCTGCACAAGAGTGAGTCCTCCGCCTGCCACGTGCTCCGCCCCCGCACCCCCGATTATCACGTTTGGCTACGTATGGTGTGAAAGAACTTTAACATACATACATACATACAGGAAGAGCATTCCAGAAGGCTATAAAGGGGGGGAAGGGGTCGTTGTCTTTGTGCGCTTAAACGCGTGTGTCCCTCCACCGCTTTGCCTTACGCGCAGAGCGGCTGATGAAGATGGAGATGGAGGGCCTCGTGGGCTTCCTGCAGCAGTCGCTGAACGAGGACTTCCTCTACGAGGACCACTTTGTCATCGACCAGCTGCACAACAACATGGCCGAGCTCCGGCGCAATAAACTCCTCCAGCCGCCCCCAGGTGGGTAGTCGCGTGCCCTCTCGGCCTCTCGGCCGCGTCGAGCCTCACGCTGCCGCGGTGGACGTTCTTAATCGTTCGCGGTGTCATGTCGTGCACAGCCACGCAGCGGGTCGAGTCGTGGACTCCCGAGCGGAGTTCACGTGATTATTCGTACTGAACTGAGCCCCCATGCGATGATGGATAAATCAATTCAGGATCACGTGCCAAGATTCCATCTTTGTCTTGTATGTGCCGCCTCATTTTTATCATTCATCTTGGAAATTCCTCTTTCTCTCGTGTTTTTTGTCTCATTTGATCTGTGATTTTAAAGATAACGGTTGTTTATTATTTTAATGCGATTCGCATAAATTGTACACACCGAAGACGCATGATTTGATGCGTGCATTGTGAGCATAATTAATGATTTGATGCGTGCATTGCAAGCATAATTAATGATTTTGATGAATGGATCATTAAGTGCCTCCTTACGACAATATAATAATTGATAAAAATGCTTTGACAGTATTCATTAATTGGTAATGAATGGCCCCTGCCTTGAGAATGTGGAATTTCCACCCTTGGTGTTGTGCCACCGATGAAAATGAGCCACCCCCAGAATGCTCAGTGGGGAGATACAGTTTTTTTCAAATATAAGTTGAGACAAGAGACGAAACACAAGGAATGTTGTGGACGATCGTTTTATTGTTAACCGTGTTGAAAACTTGCGTACCTTTCAAAGCTATTGTAAATTGGTTTCTGTTTTGTGTGTGCGTATATTATGGACCTTTGAAATGAACAAGACAGCCAATGCAGTCCGTCCATAGTTACACTACTCGCTTAACGTAGACTGCTGCTCTCTCTCTCCACACAGGCAAACAGGATGAGTTCCCCCAGCGTCCGTTTGGGCAAATGCCACCTGACAGCCTCACCATCCTGGAGGCAAATGGCGCCGCTAATGGACAGAACAGACAGCAGCAGCTGACACCGACAAAGGCTGCAACGATCACAGCGCCAGGGCCGGCACGCACTCCGTCCCCGCAGGGGAACGGAAAACGTCCGGCGCTCTTGCCTCCGCGGAGACTTGATGGGAACGTGAGAAGTGTGACCACAGGAGCTGAGAACCCAGCAGCAGCAGCAGCGGCAGTGGCATCAACAGCACCAGCAGCAGCAGCAGTAGCAGCAGCAGCATCGGGTGCGATGGAGAGACCAGCGATAGAAACGCATGCACAGAAGCTTCCGAGCGACGCAAACTCAAACCAGAACGCCGCTCCTGGTCCTCGCATAGACAGAGACGAAGGGGGGGCGTCGGCGCTGGCAGCCCCTCCCAAGTGGAGGAAACCAGCAGCGGAGGCTGTGGCAACAACGTCGACAGCAATAACATCGTTGGTGGTGCCGGTGGGAGGAGGAGGAGGCCCGGTCCGACCCGGCACCGTGATCCGCGTGGACAGCGTGGGCCGCAGCGCCTCCCAGCACTCGCTATACGACAACGTGTCATCCGAGCGCGAGGCTGACGGCCCGGTGGCCGCTTGGGGCCTCCGAGATGACCGCTTTCTCACGAGCCCCAGCAGCAGCAGCGGCAGCGCCGTCACCAACGGCGAGACGCTCGCCCGGCCGCAGCGCCTGCCGGTGGTGCCGCCCCCCCGTGCGTACGGGAGCACAGACCACATCGCTTCTCCGCCACCGGAAACTCGGCAGCAGCGGCACCAGCAGCAGAAGCAGGGAGCGCCGTCGCAATCAATGAGCCGCTCGGCCTACTCTAGTCCTGCGCGGTCACCGTACGGAGCTTGGACGGACACGGTTCCGGTGTCGGCGAGTTACCACGGGCCGCCGGTGGCCGGCGCCGTGACCCCCAACGGCAGCAGCGGCGCGCACCTCCTCGCGCCGGACGGTTCCTTCGACCGTGCCGACGGAGCGGCTTGGGCTGCGGCGGCGGCGGCGTCCGCAGCCGGGCACAGCGCCAGCGCGGACGGGAGTCTGGACGGGGGTCTGGACGAGGGGCGGCACGCGCGGGGGGGGCGGCTGGGCCGTGACGCGCGGCAAAGTCGTGGCTCCCGCGCCCCGGCACTGGGCGACGGCGCCCGCGCACGCGTCGAGCGAGGGCGAGCTGCTGCTCTGGCCCGACGGGCAGCAGCAGCAGCGCTGCGTGAGGCAGGCAGAGCTGGTGCGGAATGTGGCGGCGGTGGCGGCTGTGTCGGTCGGGCCCGAGCGCCAACGGTCGCCGGGACACGCGCGGTACCCGCCCTTCCCCGCCGACGACATCAGGGAGACGGCGGTGCTCTGAGCCGCGGTGGCGGCGCCCCTGATGACTCCCGTCCTGCGCTGCTCCTGGATTTTAAAGTCGAGGTTGGGGTGGGGTTGGCAAACTTGGACGTTGGGAATGGAATGTGGCAGGAGGGGCCAGGCATTGTAGGTGTAATTCGAAAGAGGAGGTTTTGATGGCGGAGGGCAGACGTCGGTGGCGACCAAGCCGGATTGTGGCAATGAGATTGTCGGACCTTGGAGGCCGTGTGCTGACTGTGCAGCAACTTCAGGATCTGGCTTACGGAAGGAGGCAATGTTGAATGGTGGCACCATCAAATGGCATCTCCACATCCTTCATATGGTTTACGTTTTTATTGTTCGACCCCACCGGAACTTGACTTCGTTTCCGTGAAACTATGGGTGTATCTTTTTTTTAGCTGACAAAAGAAATTCGACTTGCGTTGTGTTCAGCAGCACGTTTTTTTTGTATCTCGACACAGAGATGAGCTTTAATCGGCGGCGTCTCTGCGAGCCGAGCGATTTTACAAGCGTGTAGCTCGCGAATTTTGAATAACGGATCGAGAGAGCCATCGTACACCGACCTATCGGACCTCTGACTACTCGAATAATTTTTACGCTTTGGTTTTATTTTTTCATTTTGGATTTGTTTTGTAATTGTCGTTGAAACAGCTGTAAATAGTGCGGTGTGCGGTCAGGTGTTTAGCGATTCTAACTGTTACACAAGAACGTTACGACAACCAGCATCTCCTCAGGAAAATCCTCGCCCATTGTTTGATCTGATCATGTCCTCCACATGTAAAATTGTTACCAGAGTTTTTTTTATTTTTAAGTACATTTTTTTTTGTGCTGTGCTGCATATTACTTCACGAGATTCCCGTTTCTCTCTCTCTCTCCATCGAGGCTGTCAGCGTACACGCGTGGGTTTTATCCAGGTGCTCCAGTTTCCTCCCACGTGTCCATTGGCTGAAAACATCTTAGTATATGGAGGACTGCAGAGCTGTGGCAATTGTTGGTAGCACCGGCTCAATGCCCGACTGCTGCCTCCCAGCTTGTCTGTGGTTCCTCAGCGAAATGTAAGATGCAATCGGCATGAACGACGCAATATTTTTATACTTAAAACAATCTAAATGTTTATACATTTCATTTCAGCTTATTAATAGGCATGTGAAATGATTATTAGCCAACCGTGCTAACGTCCGATTAGAACAGTTGGCTACGTACGGTGCGAAAGAAGTTCAACATACACAAATTCATACTGAACTCAACCTCTATGTGACGATGGATGAATTGATTATAATCAATTGAGGATCATGTGCCAATATTCCATATATGTCTTGTTTGTCTTCTATCATTCATCATGTCAGTTCTCTCTCGTGTGTTTGTCTTATTTGATCTGTGATCTTAAAGATAACAGTCTCTTGTTGTTGTAATGTAATTTTCATAAACCTTAAATAATTGGAAGGCACGTAATTTGATACGTGCATTGTGAGCATAAGAAACGATGTTGATGAATGGAGGATTTCATGCCTCTTGAAGACAATAGCCAGCTTGTGTATAGATATGAAATGTTGTCAGCTTTGTTCTCGACTCTCATTTTACTTCTCTCATTGTTCACGGTTACAATTGGGGACATATTTTTTATTCATTCGTTTATTCGGCGAAAACGGCAACAACGTCTGTTTTTTTTGTCAGTTTCATTCTTCATCTTTCATCTAACCAAGCAAAAGTCCATTCACAGACAATGATGTCATTTGCACAAAATGTCAATTGATGAATCTCGAGCCAACATTTCATTTTGTTAACGGATACCTTTGTCCATAGACACGTGGTCAGTTTTGTCCGGTCATGTTTGAGTCGGTCTTTCACAATTCTGGCTAAAAAAGGCAACTTGCGATCGCTAAAGCAGAGCGGCAGGCTCCGTGGTGGCACGAGCTGTTCTCTATTCACAGTGCTTCCCAATCTGACGCAGCCACGGCTGCAATGTATCCACTGCGATTGGCGCGACATCGATGCGCGTCATTTCTTGTTATGCCTCCGTCAACATGTGCACGGAGTCCACATCGTCCAGAGTTCCACGCGAGGGAAATGCCGGCGGCCAGTTAGCAAGGTAGTGTTTCTCACCAGAGCAAAGAACCGACAGTTCTTAGGCTTATCTTCGCACGGCCCGCAGCCACATGAGGACTACACGTGTAAACGGCCTGCGAACGATATTCATCCCATCAACGCAAGCATCTTAGCCACACGAATTGGGTACTAGATGGGATTAGTTTCAACCTGGCATCACTGTTTCAATTCTTTTACACGCTCGGTCACTTCTGTCGATTGCATGGGCCTCTTGGAGTGAAGGCCAATAAGGTCTTTGAAAGCTCTATCTGTGTGGCCGTTATTAAGGGAAAGGTACCTCACCCCTGTACTTGAGGGAGACGCCGTTGAGATGACGCCATCGGTCTGTTTCTGCTGTTCGGCGAGCGGGAGGCGTGGCATCGTGTTACGCTCAGGCAGACGGCAGTATGGCGTGAGTGCGGTTTTATCGGAACTATTTTTTTTAAACATCGCTTGATTCGTTTCACGTCTGCCTGTTTAGAGTAATTAAATTGACAAACACTCCGCCGGGAGGCGCATGCACCCGTTGCATTTGGTGACCGTTCAGGACTGGAATATGCAGCAAATGGATGAGGAGCAATGGGGGGCGTGGATGGATGATTGGAAGGTGTGAGCTCTGGCAGCAAAAGTTGCGTCGAAGCCAAAGTCTCGCCACTAAAACGAGCGTTCGGACGACGACCGCCGCTGATGGTGTCCCCTGAGCCAGCGGCGGAAACTCCACACTTGTAGGGTGCCCACGAATCACTCTTCACAAACTGGTTCTCACTTTTGTGGACGCCAGAAAGATGATGAGTTGAGTTGCACCCCCCCCCCCGGCCAGATGTTGAACTCGAATTATATGGATTGCGAGTCGAATGCTCTAACCACAGCGTCGCTCAGCCAAGTCGGCGTGAACAATACCTGGACTTAGACTTGTTGCGACACTGTGAAAGGTTTGAACGCCACAATCCTTTGGCAATAAGAGGACATGGGTACTTGAAGGGCACTGCTCGGTGTGTGCTATATGCAGCTCGGTAACAGGTTGGTAATTGGGGGCCAGCTGTGTAAATGGGGAGGCATTGAGCAACGCTGGCATTGCAATTGCACTGTCACTCTCATGACAATGAATCTTGTATCACAATTATATCATTGCAATCATGGATTCGACATTGGCGAAAATTATTTCCGTGTTGTTGATCGAGTTTAAAGGTGCGAGTTTTGTTGTTAGCTAAGGGTATATTTGTGCACATTTAATTCGAATTTTTTTTTATGCTCACATTGTTTTCTTGTTATATTTTCTGAGTTCAAAATCATGTGTTACTAAAAATGAAGGCACTTGATTTGTGGGTGCTCACGTGTGTCTGTCGGTGAGTAACAAGGCAGAGCAGTGGTTTGACTCGATTGGCAGCTCAAAATTCACAAATCCCATCGCAGTGCAGACATGTCCGGTCACAGTTTCTTCATTTGAGCACTTGGGCGGTCGTCATCTTCGTTGGCAGTGTCTGAGCCACTAGCGGAAATTCCCCCCCCCCCCTCCCATTACCATTGTTTGGGCCGATGTTGAATTCCCACTGAAGTGGCGTCACAGGATTGGGTTAAGTTTCTTTTGAAGTATCCAGTGAGCTAAGAAACTTTTAAGTCGGGGTACCATCAATAAAAACACACCGTTTCTGTGACAGACGTAACACATCAGAGAAAAATAAATGAATAATACAATAAAAAAAGGTACGAACTCACGTAATTTGAAATATAAAAAGTATCTTTTAAAAGTTATAGACGATTAAATAATTTAAAAGCGCAAGATTTGGCATAAAAGTGCCAGTGGTAAACACACACCGGATTACAACTCGCAACCCAGGGTCTGTCAAATTAACGCACAAACACTGCTGCAATCTTGCTATACACACGGTGGAGATTGCGTTACTGTTATTATCTGGTCGTTACTCTGTTAGTGCCGGGGTTTTTTTTTCAGTACATTAAACCAGTGTTTCATTGCCATCTGTTACAAGAAAGAACTCGTCCTCTGACCCCCGCTGTTGATGCATGATTATGACTTCAGTACTTTCTGGCAGGGAATAATCCCGGACCAAGACACAGCAGGACTCGTTCAATGTCGTTTTTGTTCCCAAACCCTTGAGAGAGTGTGCAATGCAGCTCCCGATGCAGGAGTTTGTGCTCCTTTGCATCTGGAGTGTGGTATCAGTGCCCTCGGAGCAAACACGTGGGCACACGTGGGACAACTGATCATTGTTGACGATGGCTCCGAGTCCCCCCATAGTCAGTGATCACAGGAGCCCCTCCCTGTTTTACCTGCAGATGTCAATGATGGTTTTAGGCCAGGCTGTCAGGGTTCCTGGCTGGCTCTGTCGTGGTCGTGGACAATATTAATGTCCTAATTATGTCATTTACCGAACCATGAAAGCTTTACGGAATCTGGAGACCATTAGAACCCCCCCCCCCCTTTTTTCACCAGGAGGATCTTGCCGGGGATTTTTTTTCTTACTTTTAGGGGCACGTTCGAGCTGTAGGATGTATGTAGGAGGCTCGCTTTGAAGTCCGCATCCCATTGCAAAATGAAATGTTATTTAATGTGTGTTGAGCAATAAACTACTTTTTTAAAAGCAAAAAAATTACAAAATTAGCACAGGCCCTGATAAATGCCATTTAATCAGCATATGTAAAGGTGAATGCCAGTTATTTTTAAAATAGAATTACTGTAATTGCAAAGAGTGGATTTTATGATTATCAGTACTGCCATAATTGATAGTATTTAAGACAATATGAAGTGTTTTGAATTGGATTTTTTTTACAACCCAACACTTTCCTTACTTTAACATCCACGTTAGTTTTTCTAGATTTTTTTTCCCAGGAGTAACTTAATAGTAGAATATGGCGATAATTGATATGTGTTTGTAGAGTAATTTATTGTTTGAAACATAATCGCTTCTGCGGATGGAATTCAATTCCCCTGTCAACGTATCGAGTGATTGCTGCCCGTGTCACGTGTGGCTGGTCATCGGTCTCAGCAGTGGCTTTGCCCGTGTGTTGTTTGCACCCGATGGAAATATGGAAAATTCTGCCACCACCACCACTTCCCATCGTCTCAATTGAATTGTAAGAAGGGTCCAGCACAGTATAATACCCCTAAAGCCATGAGCCATTTTTTCTTAACCGTTCTACAAATTCACGTGGTCTTACGGATGTATGTTAATTAGAGGCGTCCAAAAGAATGCACCGCAAATACGTTTTTTAATCAGATTGCTGTAATTATGTTTGATAGGATGTAACAGAAGTCTTAATAAACGTTTATTTTTCATTGTAATGTACGTATGAGAGCCTAGGGGTGTCAAGTGTTTAGTATTATTCGTTTTGTTTACTGTCGCTGTACAGAGAGAAGCCTTTTTTGCGCCGATGTACATCTTGTTTATTCTCAATGTTGCCTTTCAGTGAATATGTTCATACTGAAGGAAGGGTCCCATATCATAGCAAACCCGCCCCCCATGTACAGGTGCTCTCCGTAGCATAACGCGGCCCTAGACGTTTGTATTTGTAGATAGATTGCCGCAGTATTTATACTCTCGTATTTGTACGCATTTCTCTGTTGGGACTTATTAATGTATTTGCTTCGTAGCCTAAGCAGTGTGCAGCATGTTTTAAAGTTGCACCGTTACCTACTTGGATTTTTTTCCTTTTTCATTTTTCAAACATTCGAAGTGAATTTGTTTTTTTTGTCTGTACCGTGGTTTTTTTTGTTGTTGTTGCGAGGACAAAAAAATTGTCAGAAAAATTTGTAAAAAAAAAAAGTCGAAGTCGTTTGTAAATGTGTATTATTAATTTTTTAAATATGATTTTGGGTCTGCACATTTTTGGATGATGACTTATAGCGAGCGTTGTAGGATTCGTTTTATCAGTTACCATGAGTTCAAACAATTGCTTTGAAAAATGAATAAGTGTTTTGACTTGTTTCACCGGCATAATGTGCCCGCTTTTTATAAATGATCGTATTTTAAATATTTATATATTAACAACGTGCATAATGAAGGGAACACATTGATCCCGATATGCAATTTCACAATCGCAATTAAGACATTTCTGATTTGTGATTGAATTCTCCATTTGAAATTCGGAAATGAGCGTCAAAATGGTTAAGAAGTCCGAGTCGTATCTGTGGACAAATGATGACCCTAGCTGGATGAGGAAATTCCACATTCCTATGACAGTGGCCAGCTTCTCCAAAGGACTACCACTATTGATTGTCCACAAAGTCGTGCTAATCACGTTAGCTCCATCGAAGCGCTGAAGTCGTCAAACAAATGCACAGCTTTCCCAAAACCATACGCAACATGTTTTTTGTTTTGTTACAGCCGGATGACCTTCAGACGTTGTGTGTTGGGCATCCGAAACGTTTCTGGTTAATGTCTAATCGCTGGACGAGGCAAGTGAATGTCACATTGGCGGCGTTTGTTCGAGCTCCACGTTCAACCTGGGTCTGGATCATTCACAGCATGGGACATCACAACCCACGACGCCCCTATGGGACTATTCACTTATCGATCATGGCTGATGAAGAGCTCGGCCATCTTGATTATTAACATAATCGCTGCATCTTCTACCGATTGTCGGTCCGTTTACTCGACCGATCGGATAACGTGCAAGTTAGCTGGGGGGGGGGGGGGGGGGGTGAAGTCTCATCTCTGTTCTTCCCACTTGTGCCGCTGGAGGGGAGGTCATGGGCTCTGGGTTTGGTGAAGATCATCGGCGTCACTCGCATCATGCTGGGCGTGACTTGCACGGGGGTTTCCTGCCTTTGGGCGGCAGGACTTGTGGCTTGCTGCCATTTTTCCTAAGCGGGCCCGAGTAATCGACCATATAAAAGGGAGTCGATGAGAATGTTTGTTGTCCATATTGACTCGGTAGACCAGTCGTCCCCACCGCTGTTCCGCGTGTGTGGCAGAGCGCTTTCTCGCTCTTCGCGTAACAATCCCCGGTGTAACCTGGTGTCTGTCCCTGACCGTAACGAAGGCGGAAAAGTATATCTGAGCCTGTCGGTCGACTCAGCCTTAAGCGATTGAGTACCTGGTGCAGTGAGTAAAAACTATAATCGCCGGGAAGATGAGATGGCCGGGGCAGTGGTGCTGGCCACGACATCTCTCTGGTGTTGCATGTCACCGTTAGTCGGTGCTGCTCATAGCACTTGGCGGTCTCTTGGGCTGAATGTGGATCTTTGCCTCTGTATGCGTGCAATGTGAACAGGGCTTCCCGAGTTGTTTTCGATGGCGGGTTTCGTTCGTGATGTCCGCGTGCATTTTTCTCAAGTCCATTGTGTGTCTCAGCGGTTTTAAACGGTTACTGACACTGCCCGGTGTGGGAGTGTAATGTGAGCGTTGTCACTGCAAACCTTTGCTTCCCAGGCGAACAGGGCATGCCGGTTAGATGATGATAGTGATGGTGACGATGTGCGTCGGACCGAGTTATCAATACTCCCCAATGTCTGTACAGGAAGGAACATATTTTTTAGAGATGGATTTTCAATGTGGCTTTACATTAAAAAAACACCTTTGAAATGGTTTGGTTTGTGTGTGTATGTATGCGTTTTTGTCAACGTTTGAGAATGAGTTACTTATTTATAATGATATTAAACATGTCAGGTTTATTAAAAAAATCTGCCTTTTTTGTGTACTGGTCGACCAACGACACGAGTCTGCGCTGCAACGTAAACAACCCGCTTACATATCTTCTATACGTAAATATCTCATGCCCTGGACATATTGGAAACGGATAAATACACATTAACCAACAATACATCATTCAGTAAATAATAGTTTTTTTTATTAGTAAAAAGAGTCAATGAACTAGCCTTTTGCCCGTCCAAGGACGGGTGTATTGCAATAAATCTGAAACTTGCAAGCGAAAATCAGACCGCGACGTGATATTCATTGCATCCATTCGTGTGCAATTTGTAAGGACGCGGTGACACAAACCTATTTCATGTGAAGGTTATAATCCCTTGTTCATCATGACGTCCTTTTTACTTCGATGTCTCAACAGCGTGACGGAGATCACGTGACGTGAGGGTTCTGCCTTTGTAGTGAGTTGTGAGTTGACGCCGAGGAGGGGGGAGGAGGCACCTCGCCCCCCATGTGGAGTGACGTCAGCCGCTAATTATTATGAATGGGGGGGGGGGTGTCAATTTGAAGGACGTCACCATATAATGAATATTAATGAGGGGGGCTGTTCGATGTGGAGTGACGTCACCTGCTCATGATTATTAATTAGGGGGAGGGTGATCCATGTGGAGTGACGTCACCTGCTCACGGTAATTAATGAGGGGGGCTGATCGATGTGGAGCGTTAAGGACAGACACTCCTGGATGATTATAGTGGGTATTGGTAAAGAGTGACCAGAGACATTCTGAGCCAATAGCCCCAGAATGAGATGATCGTTACATTTGTATGACAGTTACAATTTGATGTGAAATTGGTTACGGTACCATGAGCATGCGTATAGTGGTTTGCGCGTTCCGCTACGAAACCTGAGTTCAATTCCCGTTCACGGCCAACACCAGTGATGATTATCTAAAGTTCTAAACTGACCCTAGGTCGGCTTGGCGTGCTGCTGGCCACCCATCCCATCGTGTGCCACAGTGTCGGCCTTAATAGTTTCTGGCTAACAGCGATTGCGATCTTTGTCTTCGTACCATAAGCTCATGGTGGACGACTCACAGTAACATGTAAGCCGATAATACTGGTAGGAACCTCCTGGTTACACCTGCCCACAGGGGATTATTGTGTCCGTCCGTCATGCATTCAAAAATGGGAGGGGTGGGGCTGGGTGGAGAGGGGAGGGTGGGGAGGGGCTGGGTGGGGAGGGTGGGAAGGGGCTGGGTGGGGAGGGTGGGGCTGGGTGGGGGGTGGGGAGGGGCTGGTCACCCCGTGGTACCCTTATAAAACTCAACGTTTAACCTCCTCACGCCGGCTTGTGTCCGCCCTCACAGTCGGGCATATTTGCAGAATACACCACGCCGCCGTTGACCCTGGCCATTGACCGAGCAACCCAACGTTCCTATCAGCTCCCTCCGCAGGAATGTGTTTAATCGATGCCACGCTGTACCCCAGTGATTGGCCATTCGGCCTCAATTTGGCAAATCTGAGTTCATATCAAGCCACGGGATAATCGACGCAGGTGAAAGTTCAGTTTTGGTGTGTAGCTCCACGTTGCTCGTGTCAAATCGTGACTTTCTACCCGTGTGGTCTGGCTGCGATGCGCCTGCCCGTTTGATTTGTGCCGTCTGTTGGCAATACTCGGTAAAATTTCTGTACGACACGCCAAAGGTGCTGCTCGTGTCATTTTAACCACGTAAGTGCCACTCGTCGTGGTCTGGCGGATTAGGTGTTGCTTCTTGATTTGAAGCTTTCGTGACTGCAGGAATCCATGCTCTTTGGTTCTTTCGGTAAAGTCACGTGGGTAGAAAAATGATGGATCACGACGTTTCGATCGCACGTGACTTTAGCGAAAGAACCAAAGAGTTATCGGTGTTGCTTGTTAACGCACAATGTGCCCCAGGAACTTGTGTGTGAATAAACACTCGCAATATTCTTGTTTTATTTGTGGTATCACATCAGTGTCTCCATGCTCAAATGAGCAATGGGTCACTGCACATAATTCACCGAGAGCCCTCTTGCCAATCCACTGTGGGACTAGAGCCTCCCCACGACGAGCCAGTCGTGTGGAGGCTATTCTACAACACGCTGGTGAATGCATGTCGGTAAAGGTGGCTATATATGGGGACATATCCTCCTGGAGGCAAGGCTGCGTTGGTTGGGTCATGTAGCCCGCATGCCCAGCCACCGCGTGCCCAAGCAGCTTCTGTTTGGCCGGATCGAGGGGGGGCTAAACGAGCACAAAACGGACTGGAGTAGAGAAGGAACTGATGCGGTACAGGAGGATGTGGAGCTGAGTGGACTTGCCGAAGACTGGTATCAGCAATGTCGAGATCGGCCTCTGTGGGGGAGGAGGAGGCTCGTGAATGACGCTGCAACTGGACAATTGGAGGCCGTCGCCCTCCAACAACAACGCAGGGCAGAAAAGCGACGCTCACAACAACGAGCGGAGCGCCGGGCGGATAAAATACAGTGACTTGGCAAAGTCGGGGGCACAGCTGGTGTGCATCTGCCAGTCATCTCAGTCAGCCAACCCATGGCAACTGCTGGGTCTGTCCCTAGACCTCTCGGCGAGGTTTTCGACACTTCACCTGGCCTCAAAGTGCACCTAGCCTGGCACAGGCGCCGTGGTGGTTGTCGACATCGGCCTCGAAGTGGCAACGGGGGCGTCGCGCGAACGCGTTGCGCGACTGCGCGTGATGACATTGGGTTTTGGTTTTGATCAACTCGTCACCGCATCCTCGTGGCCACCCCCGCCCCCCCCAATGAAGAATGAAGTCGATTCGAAGGAAAGTTTCACCGATGCGTTAAAGTTTCACCTGCAGCGGTTTGCGCGGTGGTGAACGCAGCGGCGCTGTGCTTGACCTGGCTCCGCCACTTAGCCTCCACGGCCCACGTCAGTGGCGCGAGTGATTTGTCTGACCCGGGGCGCTTAAGCACCAATGCCGCAACTTCACGAACCCATAAGAAAAGCAACGGTGGTGAAGTATGGTCAACCAACCCCCCCCCCTTCCCCCGCGTGATTAACACGGCTATATAGCTCAGTGAGTAAAAAGTTGGTAAGTTTGGGGAGATCTTCATTGAGCAGTGGGGTTGTTGTTAGTAAATTGGGATGTCATCGGCAGGGCTCCCCTTACCGTGGTGGGAATTCGATACAAGGACCCAGACAAACCAACATTTGCCTTGCTCTGTGACAACTCAGCAAGCACTTCAGTTCCAGGTCAGGGTTCGTGGTGTGTGCAGGGGGCGTTCACAAGTTGTGCAATTACAGCCCTGGGGCCAGCTGCCGCCGGAGAGACAGAGAGACACAAACAGTGAGAGTGGGAGAGAGGTCTGTGTGAGACAGACACAGAGTGGGAGAGAGGTATGTGTGAGAGACACACACAGTGAGAGTGGGAGAGAGGTCTGTGTGAGAGAGACACACACACTGAGAGTGGGAGAGAGGTCTGTGTGAGAGAGACACACACTGAGAGTGGGAGAGAGGTCTGTGTGAGACAGACACAGAGTGGGAGAGAGGTATGTGTGAGAGACACACACAGTGAGAGTGGGAGAGAGGTCTGTGTGAGAGAGACACACACACTGAGAGTGGGAGAGAGGTCTGTGTGAGACAGACACAGAGTGGGAGAGAGGTATGTGTGAGAGAGACACAAACAGTGAGAGTGGGAGAGAGGTCTGTGTGAGAGAGACACACACACTGAGAGTGGGAGAGAGGTCTGTGTGAGACAGACACAGAGTGGGAGAGAGGTATGTGTGAGAGACACACACAGTGAGAGTGGGAGAGAGGTCTGTGTGAGAGAGACACACACACTGAGAGTGGGAGAGAGGTCTGTGTGAGACAGACACAGAGTGGGAGAGAGGTATGTGTGAGAGACACACACAGTGAGAGTGGGAGAGAGGTCTGTGTGAGACAGACACAGAGTGGGAGAGAGGTATGTGTGAGAGAGACACACACACTGAGAGTGGGAGAGAGGTCTGTGAGAGACACACTGAGAGTGGGAGTGGGAGAGAGGTCTGTGTGAGAGAGACACACACAGTGAGAGTGGGAGAGAGGTCTGTGAGAGACACACTGAGAGTGGGAGTGGGAGAGAGGTCTGTGTGAGAGAGAGACACACTGAGAGTGGGAGAGTGATCTGTGAGAGGGTGAGAGACACACTGAGAGTGGGAGAGTGATCTGTGAGAGACACACACAGTGAGAGTGAGATCTGTGAGAGAGAGACAGACAAGTGAGGCGTCTGTCTGGAGTGAGAGACTCGAAGAGAGCTGTGAGCGGGAAAGGACGCCTAGAAGGTCTGTCTGGGCTGCGAGACAGAGGGAGACAGCTGTGTAGGAAGCAACCCACAATCAATCTGGGCTGAATGAGGGACAGAGTCCTACAGAGACAGACATGGAGACAGGGAGGTGTGTGTGAGAGATACACACACAGACACGCACGGGAGAAGTCTGTTTTGTTTGAGTGAAAGTCAGCTACAGACAACATCGAGCTGTCTGAGAAGTAAGAGGCGGGACCGTGTGAGTGCAACATCCAGACGAGTAATCTGTCTGGAACTCGAGAAGCGACAGAGAGCCGACTGACGGCCAGACACACGCTTGTAAGTGAATGGGCAGAGAGGCCTTCACAGAGAGAGAGAGGGGGGCACGTGCAGAGAGTGAGGCTGGAGCAGAGTTGAATGAAGCGACACAGAGGCTAGAGGCAGATATGCGGGGAGATCTTGAACTTCTTTGGCACCGTACGTAGCCAACCGCGCTAATCGGAGGACGACGACACGTCGGCATATAACAATGGAGACGTGCAATTGTAGCGAAGTTGCGTGGCTGCAAGAGAGAACTAACGCGACAACAGAGAGCGCCCGGTGACGGAAGGCTTCCACGTGTGTCGATCCACCATCAGGATCCACGCGAACCAACATGTGCTCAGCCTCAAGCAACTCCCGCCGCCGGGTCGGCATCGTGGGATACGGCCACCTAGGTAATGTACCCATCCACCATCACGCCTCTCACCCCTCCCTCCCTCCGCGCTCTGCTCTTCCATCGAAAAGTCTCTCGCCTTGACCACCGCTCTCAGCGTGCCCTCGCAGAGGAGTTCACCACCCCAGGGGTTTGTGTCCTGCACCTCGCAATTCCCACGAGAGGCGCCCAGAGCCAAACGACAGTCGCATGCAACATTGGAACCTCATTTGCCAGTAAAAATATGATAATTGTTATTTTTTACCCTTCTATCTGGCAACAGAACTGACACCTTTTTACAAGGAGTCATGTTTGCATAGACCACAATACCTGCAGTCATAATGCAAATGTAATAAAAGACTTGACCACGATATCTGGCTCAGTGTCCTTTATTCGGTCCGTACTGCGTCCCCACACGGCTGTCTCTCTTATTCTCTCTGTGCTGGTTCCGATGTCACTCCAGTCCACATCAGCAGCCCCGCTGCTGTTCTTGTCGCTCTTGCAGCCCCACAGCAGCTCCGCTGCTGTACTCTCACACAGCTCCCTTGGCTGTTCCTGCTGCAGCTCTCACGGCCTCGTGCTGTCTCGCCTTCTCGTCGCTCCTGCGACTCCTGGCAGCCACTCCGCTGCTCCTCACACACAACCTTACTGCCTATCTCTATCTGCAGCTTTACACCTCCCAGTAGCTCCCTACTGTTCCCAGGGTTGGCTCCCGCTTCTGACGGTGCCCCCTCGGCTCGTACGCCCGCGTGGCCCCACACCTTTCCATTCACACCCCGACTGCCTTCTCCTTCCGGTTTACCCGCTTAAGGACCCCCTACCTTTCACCCACGTCACCTGGCTCCGCCTCCTCGTGACGTCACATCCGGAAGGTCGCTTTCGCCCGCATTACACCACCCTCCCCCATAGAAAAAACCCAGCCGACCTCGGCTGAACAACACCAAAGCGTAATGCGGTGAACCGACCTTCCCCCTTAAAGGACACTAAGCATGCAATATAACAACAAGAACAACACACAAGTAACATCGACGAACGTACGAAAGCATGCGATAAATACGATGGCAAGAACAAGAACAATAACAACATACAATCAACGAAACGTAAGCGATTTGGAACGAGTGCGGGTCGCCGGCCCGTCCCGGACGGTCGGCGGCCCACTTGTAGAACGGGGACGCGATGGAACACGAGAAATGACAGGGGGTAATTCCCCTGCTGCGATTGGGAGTCCACCGACATCTCGTGTCCCTGACGAATCAGTCTTGGTCATATTTGGCGAATGCGCCTGCAGCGGGGTCGGAAGGGTCGCCGGGCTTGAAGGTCCCGCAGCCTTGGCAGGCGCCCTCCGAGCAGGCCCACTCCTCCCCCGCGGTGTCACGGTCGGCCTGTCTGGAACAGGTACGACAGGCGCTCGAGCAAGATCAATGGACGCAGGCGGGGAAGAGTCAGAGTCAGCAGCAACAGACCCCGGCAAGGCAACATTGGGAGATGACGCATCACGTAGGGGAGCAACATATGGTTTCAACCGCGACGTATGAACAAACCAACGGCGAGAACCAAACTGAACGCGCGCCGACTGTGGATTGGGAACCTCAATGAGGCGCACAGGACCACGCCAAGGTTTGTGCAATTTAGGAGAGGTCCCCGGCCGCACCTGCGGGCAATGGAGCCAGGCCAGGTCTCCCACCTTCCAGGGGCACTCCCCCTCAGACCGCCGAGCATACCGCTCGTTCCGGGCCTGGGCTTTGGCCGTAGCCACGCGGGCGTTTTCCCGCGCCTCCGTAACCCGGCGAACCGTGTCCTGAATGTATTCAGGGAGTGGTTTACGAGGTCCCTTCACCCCAGTACCCAATTGCACATCCACCGGAGGCACGTTTTCCCGACCATACATAAGGTAAAACGGCGAATATCCTGTAGCCGCATGGGGCGTCATCCTGTACGCTGAAAGCACTCCGGGGATGTGCAGATCCCAATCCGATTGCTGTTCACTCACAGTATGGCAAAGCATGGCAGACAATGTCCTGTTCAGCCGCTCAACCATACCATCCGTCTGCGGATGGTATGGAGATGTCCGTATCTTCTTAGTCCCAAGGCCTGCGCACACTTCAGCCAACAATTTAGAAGAGAAATTTCGGCCCTGGTCCGTGAGGAGTCTCTCCGGCGCCCCCTTGTCCATAATGTACCCAAACAAAAAGGCGTCGGTGATGGCCGCGGCCGACTGATCGGGCAACGGCCAGGCCATCGGCCAACGGGAGAGATACTCGACCCCTACCAGCAAATATTTATTTCCCCTCGCCGATGGTGGGAAGGGTCCCAATATGTCCAGTGCCACCAATTCATTGACTCGAGACACCTGAATTGACTGGAGAGGCGGCACGTAAGGATGTTTAGGCGGCTTACGCCGGGCGCATTCAGGGCACGCGCGCACGTGCCCTACGACATCTGTCGCCATGCCGTTCCAAAAATAATGACGTTGTAACGTCAACAAGGTCTTCTGCACCCCTAAATGCAATAGTGTGTCACAATGGAGAGTTCTAATCAACTCAAATCGCAAGGACGTTGGTACCACCACACGCCAGCTTTCCTGGAACCTTTCTTGCCACATAAGCAGACCATCTCGGAGAGCGGTTCGCGGCCCCCCAGCCGAACTCGGACTCCCCTTGTCCCTCATAGACCGCTTCCGCATGGACAACAACGACTCGTCCATCATCTGTTCCCGAATCCAGACAGACCGCGGCAGATTCAAAACCCCATCAGTCGGTCCCGGTTCCATCGGAGTATCCGACTTCCCGACGGCCAACGTGAGCGGCTGAGGGGGGTTGAGAATCGGCGAACACCTATGCGTCCCCGACGCACATTTACAAGGGGCGCGCCCTGGTAATCTGGAAAGTGCGTCAGCGTTCGCATGGCGCACTCCCTTCCGATGTTGAATTTGGAAGGAAAACTCCTGCAGCGTGTCCAACCAACGTGCCCACTGTCCCGATGGCTGGTCCATTTTAAGTGCATATTGCAAGGCCGCATGATCCGTACGCACAATAAAAGAACGACTGTAAAGGTACGGTCGAAATTGCCGTAGGAAAAAAACAACCGCCAAAAGTTCTCTACGAGTGACACAGTAGCGTGTTTCCGCAGGCGACAAGACTCGGCTACCATACGCCACGACGTGCTCTACGCCCCCTTTAGACTGTGATAATACCGCCCCAATACCTGTGTCACTCGCGTCCGTATCGAGAATGAAAGGGCGATCAAAATCGGGATAATCCAATGTCGGGGCCGTAGCCAATAGATCGCGCAGACTCCGAAAGGCCGCCTCTTCCGGCTCTCCCCAAACAAATTTCCGTCCTTTACCCGTAAGGAGATGCAAGGGCCTCGCAATCGTCGCAAACCCCGGCACAAATCTTCGGTAATACGAGGCAAATCCCAAAAACCATCGAACATCCCCCACAGAGGCCGGAGTCGGCCAATCCCGGACACACGCCGTCTTTTCCGGATCCGTGGACACCCCCTCGGCACTCACAATGTGCCCCAAATAACGGACGGACCGTTGCAGTAGGTGGCATTTCTTTGGTTTGAATTTCAAATTGGCAGAGCGCATCCTCGTGAACACTGTCTCCAGCCGCGTTAAATGTTCCTCAAATGTGCGGCTGAACACAATAATATCGTCCAAATATATAAGACACGTCTCCCACTGCAACCCCGTCAAAACGAGCTCCATCAATCTTTGAAACGTAGCAGGGGCCGCATTCAATCCCATCGGGAGGCAGTTGAACTGAAATAACCCCTGCGGCGTACGGAATGCGGTTTTCTCCCGTGAGGACTCGTCAAGGGGAAGCTGCCAAAATCCCGAAGAGAGGTCCAGTGTGGAAAAGAACTTAGCCCCCGACAATGCGTCAAGGGAGTCGTCCATACGCGGCAGGGGGTACGCATCTGCCACCGATATCTTATTCAATTTCCGGAAATCGACACAAAATCTCAAGTTGCCATCCTTTTTCTTAACCAAGACCACAGGAGCGCCCCATGGGCTGTTAGATGGCGAATAATGTCCGCAGCCAACATGTCTTCCACCGCCCCCCGAACGTGTTCTCGCTCCGCTGGACTCATCCGATGCGAATTCAACCGAATAGGGGCAGCGTCGCCCGTCTCAATGTGATGGGAAAGCAACGATGTGCGTCCCAAATCCAAATCGTCGGAGCTGAATACATCCGAATACGTCAGCAACAATTTACGCAGCGCATCACGTTGCCCCACGGACAGGGAAGAATTTTCGTCACATAAGGTAGCGATCCAACGATTATCCGAACTCCTTGGCTCGGAAACACCAGCGACCACTCCTCGGCGATGCGGACAATCGTGCGTCGCGAACGCCGTAGTGGCATGTGCCACAACCGTACCGGCCGGAACACGGATGTTTTCCACCCCCGCATTAAGCACCTGTAAAACCGGTAATTGATCCGGCTGGACGATGGTCTGTGCCCCAACTAACGCCAATCCCGTTGTTATCGTGGCGGATGGTGACAACAAGACCCCTAATGCTCCTAGCCGATTGGGCAGGGGCTTCCGATACCGCAAGGGTATAAGCATCTGTGAACCAGGTGGGATGTCCACAGATGCGACGGACAGCGCCTGCACCTGTACGGCCGAAGCAGGTCGCCCCCAGGGCGACGGCAGAAACGAGATTCGACGGCCCCCCGGCAATTCAATACAATTCTCATTGATTTTAATCAAAATGGGCATCTTAGCCAAAAAATCCGTGCCTAGTAAGCAAGGAACCGCCAAAGATCTCGATATTAACACAACGCCCGAAGCCGACACATCCCCTATAGATATCTTAGCATCCACCTGGCCCACAATCCCCATACTACCCCCGTTTGCAGCGACGCAAGACCCATAAACCGGACGCACAGCCCCCGGCGGAATGCCCAACAGATGGAAAATGACATCCGATATAATAGTCGCAGACGCTCCCGAGTCGACCAAAATGCGCACGTCCACACCTTGTATGGACCCCGGTACAGTGGACGAACCCGTAGCGGCCGCGACAACTCTCCGTGCCAATTTGCGCCACTGCGTAACTGAATGACAAGGCCCCGTCGATGGCCTTTCTTTAACAACAACAATAGGATCGCGCAACACAGTTGGTGGGTGAGGTGTAAAGCCTTGCCGAGTGTCTGGTGCGTGCCGACATGCCTGTTTCGGAGGTTCCTTGGTCGGCTTGTCCGGTGTTGTGGGCTCCTGCTGCGGCGGACCCGGGAAGCGGGCCCAGCAATCTCTGGCGTAATGGCCCCTACGGCCGCAGCGGAAGCAATCGGCCTCGTTGCGCCGAAGCGCAGGTCCTGCGTCCCGGCGGCCCCGTCCCGATGGCGTAGCGCGCGGCCCCGGCCTTCCGCGTCCCGGCCATGGAGAGGAGGCAGCCGTCAGCTCCTGTGGACCCCGCTCATCCGGCACATAGATCGCCTTTGTGGGGTCCCACCCCATCGCGCCTCCTTCCTTGACGGGCCCACCCGTCCATGCCGCCACTTGCTTCCAGCGACGGAGATTAAACTGCGCGTCCAGACACTTTGATGCCGCCCGGGACGTGAGCTTCTCATGCCCACACACAGGCATGGGGATCCCCAGATCCCGAGACAGCTCCAGCATTTTTCCCAATATGAGGGGCTCGAGCAGATCCTGTGGCGTGTCAGGATATGCCGCCATGGCCAGCTCCAACACCGCACCCCTGAACGCCACGGGCGATTCTTCGGGTGCTCGTTGTCGTTGAGCGAATCGCCGATGCGCGTCGTCAGGTGGCTCATAGGCGTCGGCCATTTCCTCAAAAACTCCACATAACGTCTTCTTCTTATCGGCCGTTATGGAACGGAAAAATCGCACAGATTCGTCGTCCAGTAGAGTCGGCAACACTTCCAAGGCCTCCGCATCGGTCCATCTTGCTGAACGAACCGCCGCCAAAAATCGGCAGGCGAAAGCGCTCCAATCGCCCCCGATAGAGAATTCCTTAACCGTAGTAAGGTGGCGACTCCGACTCCTCTTCACGCCGTCTTCCAATGATGGTTGTTGTGGAGGTAAATTCAAAATGGCGTCGGCCCGCGGCGTGGCCAAGATGGCGGTTTGGCGCCGCGGAGCGCGCAAGATGGCGTCTTCTTGCCGCGTGGCCAATGGCGGCGGCAGGGCAGGCAACGTGGCGGCCCGTGGAGCACCTTCTCGTTCCATCGTCGTCCTTGGCGTAACGAGATGACACAGATGCGCCAGGACGTCCTTGAGTGTCTCCAGTTGTTCTGCCACCTGGTGCCATCTTTGCTCAGCGTCCGATGTTGTTGACGGACCCGCCATCGCGCCGACATCTTCCACGCCCGTCCCCGTGCTCGCCTCAGCAGGGCTCTCCTCCACCACCCCAGCAAAATCCGTGGTCGGAGGGAATTCGTCGTCGTCGGACGAAGAAGCCGATGCTGGCGCCGGGGGAATTTTCTTCCTTACTTGCTTAGACATGCCGTTTCACTTCTGACCCCAGTGTAATAAAAGACTTGACCACGATATCTGGCTCAGTGTCCTTTATTCGGTCCGTACTGCGTCCCCACACGGCTGTCTCTCTTATTCTCTCTGTGCTGGTTCCGATGTCACTCCAGTCCACATCAGCAGCCCCGCTGCTGTTCTTGTCGCTCTTGCAGCCCCACAGCAGCTCCGCTGCTGTACTCTCACACAGCTCCCTTGGCTGTTCCTGCTGCAGCTCTCACGGCCTCGTGCTGTCTCGCCTTCTCGTCGCTCCTGCGACTCCTGGCAGCCACTCCGCTGCTCCTCACACACAACCTTACTGCCTATCTCTATCTGCAGCTTTACACCTCCCAGTAGCTCCCTACTGTTCCCAGGGTTGGCTCCCGCTTCTGACGGTGCCCCCTCGGCTCGTACGCCCGCGTGGCCCCACACCTTTCCATTCACACCCCGACTGCCTTCTCCTTCCGGTTTACCCGCTTAAGGACCCCCTACCTTTCACCCACGTCACCTGGCTCCGCCTCCTCGTGACGTCACATCCGGAAGGTCGCTTTCGCCCGCATTACACCAACAAAAAACATAACTGGCGTCATCTGGTCCAACCCATGTGAGACTAGGCTCTAAGGAAAGCTGTCTCGGGTGTGGACCAATCAACTTCAAGGACAGTGCACATTATCAGAGTTGTGTTTTTTGTTTGCATTATGACTGCAGGTATTGTGGTCTATGCAAACATGACTCCTTGTAAAAAGGTGTCAGTTTTGTTGCCAGATAGAAGGGTAAAAAAACTATTATCAGGATTGCGGCCGTCGATTCTAACATGTGGACTTTGTCTGTGTAGTAGAGTTACCCACTCGATATTCACAAACTCGGAGAGCAAATTGTTAACAAGGTTTTCCCGCTCAAACTAACGGTCAGGGTCTCACAAGCTGTGAGAGCTGACCGTAAACAAGGTTTTCCCGCGTGACCAAACGGTCAGGGTCAGATAGGGTGAATTGGGATCGAAAAGCATATTGGGAACGACCAATCACAGGGTTCCACAAGGTGGCCTTGGATTGGACAACCCGGCCACGAACAAGTATAAAGCCAGAGCGCTGAGAGCTCTCGGGGAGTTGGACTACACGAAGACCCAAGACGGCGGAAGAAGCCTAGGACCCTGGACCAAGCCCTCCAGCCCTTATCAGGGCTAGGGTTCAGAGTAACCAGTGGTCGGGAGACATCTCCCTAGGTCCAGTCAGAGGACACTGAAAGAGCGTGTGATATGCCCGACGAGCTGGATGTCGCCCCGTTGGTACCTAATCCACAGCGCAGGCGTCTCATTCCTCCCGCAGATGATGCGGGACTGAGGGAGCCGTGCGAGCCACGAGTCTCTGCACGAAGGCCCCGTGAGCCGCCCAACATGTTTGCCAGGATGCCTGACCCGCCCAACATGTTTACCAGGATGCCTGACCCGCCCAACATGTTTGCCAGGCTGCCCGACCCGTCTGCTCCAAGGGTCCACGCAGAGAGGTCTCCTGCCCCTGCTGACATTTTTGCCAGGATGCCTGGTCAGCCTGCAGCCCGGAAAGGGGCACCCATCCCCTACGACGGGCCCGCGAAATACACACGGGCTAGATCGCGTCGCTTTTCTTGATTGCCCATCATTTTTTTTTGCGGCAGCTGAATGCTGCATGCGTTGTGCGTCGCGAATGTCGTTATTTGTGATTGGTTCTGACTATGTACATATGTTGCGTTGTTGATGGGGGGGGGTATTTATAGTGGGTGTTCCTGTTCTTGTTGGATGTTCCTGTTCTTGTTGGTTGTGGCACACACACACTTTGATTCATTGATGGGGATTTTCTGCTTGTAACAGCCGGGACGGCTGAGGCTTCCGAAGGGGAGGGTGATGTAGTAGAGTTACCCACTCGATATTCACAAACTCGGAGAGCAAATCGTTAACAAGGTTTTCCCGCTCAAACTAACGGTCAGGGTCTCACAAGCTGTGAGAGCTGACCGTAAACAAGGTTTTCCCGCGTGACCAAACGGTCAGGGTCAGATAGGGTGAATTGGGATCGAAAAGCATATTGGGAACGACCAATCACAGGGTTCCACAAGGTGGCCGGGGATTGGACAACCCGGCCACGAACAAGTATAAAGCCAGAGCGCTGAGAGCTCTCGGGGAGTTGGACTACACGAAGACCCAAGACGGCGGAAGAAGCCTAGGACCCTGGACCAAGCCCTCCAGCCCTTATCAGGGCTAGGGTTCAGAGTAACCAGTGGTCGGGAGACATCTCCCTAGGTCCAGTCAGAGGACACTGAAAGAGCGGGATATTAAGTAGCCTGTAGGGTACGGGGGCTTGTACGTTCTGAGTGTAACGGGTGAGGGGACCGTATACCCCTCAGTGCATAGGGACTGTGTTAATAAGACGAATAAAAGTGTGTGCTACAAAAGACGTTGAAGAGTCCGTCTGTACAACACTACATCTGCAACACGAGCGGTTGTGACCTCAAGCCACCGAATCTCTTTGGCGATTTTTCGAGCGACCCGTTTCTTCACGTGCTGCGTGCAACACTCGCGAGCTACGATTCATCGTCACGTCCGACGCGTGGTTTTCCCTGTTGCGCAACGACTCGCTCGCACGTGGACAAAGCAGTTGCCAGGCGATGGCTGATTACGTGGCGTGATTTTTGAGGTGCGATTTGGTCGAGCAACCTGTAGTACAGGCAACATGAAAATCAGAACATTTATGTTTCCGGGAGGAATCTGATGAGCTATGAAGCTCTTTTTGTTCACAGATGTCCATGCTGCGCCCCAAGCAGGGTTGCCAATTCGGCGATTTTGTCGCTACATTTGAACGATCCTTTGAGTTTTCCCTGACGACGACATTTCGTCAAACCGACGATAGCGACAATAATCTTGCGACTTTCTGGGACCAGTATATTTGACAGATTTTCAAGCTCTTTGTATTACTTGGTGAATTGTCGAGTGCGATTTTTTTTTCACGAGGTCTTCTCACTATACCCAGCGTCTTGGAGGTGACCGTCTTTGTTCGATGGCTAGCCAAAAGCAGTTTCTTGAAGAGCTCAGCAATGTATTGTGGTTCATTTGTGGCAAGCACTTTGTGTGTAAGGAAGCAAATATGATTCCTACAAAGCAGTGACCATTGAATTCCATCAGCCCACGCCCTAGTGACTCATCTTTCCTGCTGCAATGAGAATCATCTGGCATTACCGATATAGACGGCTCTACGGGGGTGATGTTGTCCAGAGGCCAGTGCAGAAACACATTTCTGCAGAGGGAGCTGGTAGGAACGTTGGGTTGCTCGGTCATTGGCCAGGGTCAACGGCGGCGTGGTGTATTCCGCAAATATGGCCGACTGTGAGGGCGGGCACAAGCCGGCGTGAGTAGGTTAAACGTTGAGTTTTATAAGGGCACCACGGGGTGACCAGCCCCTCCTCACCCAGCCCCACCCCTCCCACCCTCCCCACCCAGCCCCACCCTCCCCACCCAGCCCCTCCCCACCCTCCCCACCCAGCCCTCCCCTCCCCACCCTCCCCACCCAGCCCCACCCTCCCCACCCAGCCCCTCCCCACCCTCCCCACCCAGCCCTCCCCACCCAGCCCCTCCCCACTCTCCCCACCCAGTCTCTCCCCACCCTCCCCTCTTCACCCAGCCCCACCCCTCCCATTTTTGGATACACGACGGACGGACACAATAATCCTCTGCGGGCTGGTGTAACCAGGAGGTTCCTACCAGTAATATCCATTGCTGTACTGTACTCTGTGTGGACGTTCACAAAAGAGCAGTTCGTTTATATATAAGCGATAATTATCGACTGATGGTGATTCGTTAATTGGTTTAAATCACTCGGAATGCGCCAAATCTCTTAAGATATCGTTAGCTGAGCTGGTTTGAGCCTGGATAGTGCTCGGATCGGCGGCCACCATGCACAAAACATGCATTGTAGGCTTCTGGGAGGCTACGTTGTCACCGAAGAGGAGTGTGTAAACATTCATTGTTGTACTATACTATGCTCCAGACATCTATGCTCCTTGTCTTCACCAACCCGCACTGACGAGCGCGGTGAAGCATTTCCAAGTAACCCACACGACCTGCACGGCGAGGAGATGCCCTCATCCAGCAGCGGATCTGCAAAACGACTTTCTCTATCCACAGGGGAGTACCTGGTGCGGGAGCTGCAGAGGGAAGGCGGAACACACGGCCTGGAGCTCGCCTTCGTGTGGAACCGGAGTGCTGAGCGCATGCAGGGAAACGTGGAGCCGGATCAGCAGCTGCATGACTTGGAGCGATTTGCCGAGAGGTGAGTTGGCCCTGACCATGAATTCCACAACATCTGGTGAACCTTCAGTATTGCCACGGGAGTTGGGAGATTTTTGCAGGAATTGCAACGCAGTTCCTGAAATTATATCCTCTATGATGCCTGCAGTAATCTTACCCAGTTACGAAGGTTTCTAGATTCCATCCGGGATGATTGCTGCATTCACATTTTGTGAGTTCGAGATTCCATCTTGGGTTATTCCTGCAGGAATCAATGAATTAATGCAGAAAACATCCAGGATGTAATGTAGGAATCTCATCCTGAATGATTTTTGCAGAAATCCTATTTGCTTCTTAAAAGTCCACCCTGGATTATTCCTGCAGGAGCCATTTGTGATCCCTCAAATCAATCCTGGATTAACCCCTGCAGGAATCATACACAATTTCTAGATTCCATCCTGGACGATTTATACAGGAATCGAGATTCTTCGATCGCCGATTACCATGTTAACATTTCCAACCATTTGCATGGGATTCTAGCGGCTGATTCTTCCATAAGCGATATGAGCAAACAGAACACGACATTCTTTTGAGATTTTATTCCAAATCCATCTCGGCGAAACTTGAGCGATGCTTAGCACCAATACATAGATGTGTGTCACCCACGACCATTAGTTCCTGAATAAGCACGTGCGTACGCTTGCCTATTGAAATCCACGGTGGGCGCGGGGTGTCCGCATTTACCTCTTGCAGTTTGAGTCCTTATTTTATCAAGTTTACAGCTCTCTTTCAGGCCACTGCTAAATGTAAGTATGTTGAACTTCTTTCGCGCCGTACGTAGCCAACCGTGCTAATCGGAGGGGCTTAATGAAGTCTTCCCCCATGCTGTGTTGGTCATGGGGGTTCCTTTGACCATACTTCACCATACTCGTCGGTGCATGGTGGTGAAGAGGAGGAGGACCATAATGAGATCAGATATCACTTGCTGTCCATGTTCGCAGTGGCCGGAACCCAAACTCAGGTCACCGGGTTAATATCATAGCACTGTGCATGACCCACTGCCACTTCCCAGTAAATTGAATGTTGTGCCAACGTTGAGCAAACGGTTCCAATCGCTTGCTAACGTTGGCCCGACGTTGGCCAAACGTGGCATGTTTACAGAGTCCTCTCCCCAATCGTTTGCTGTAGCGACCTTAAGGGTCGCTTGCTAATATCACTCGCCCTGGCGCTGTGTGTGTGTGCGCGTAGCGCTTAGCGCACGCTGCTACAAACCTAGCGACTTGAGTTCGATTCCCCGCTTAAGGCCAACACCAATGACGATTATCTGAACCTCCCCTAGGTCAACTCGGCCTCAATTAATACCTGGTGCGGTGGAAACATCGCCACTGGGGAGACAAAGGCGGCCGGGCGTGGTCTTGACCACCCACCCCATCGTATGCCGCGCCGGCCTTCACAGGTGCTCGCTAACAGCACTTGCCCCCAACGGTCTGTTAAGGCTATACGGGGGATCTTTGTCTTTGTGTTTTGCACAGGAGGGCAGATCTTATTGTGGAGGTTTCTCATCCAAACATCTCCAGGGACTTTGGGGAGAGGTTCCTGCAGCACGCAGACTACTTGGTGAGCTGGGGTCATGGGCACACGTTCGCGGCGTGTCCTCGGACAGCAGCAACAGCAGCAGCAGCTGGGGTGGAGAAGTGAGGTGCACGTGTGGCATCGACAACGCTTTTCTTGTGGAGTCAGTGAAGCCGGCGTTGGGGAGATAAGCATTTGCACTTAAGTTTTGGGATGTGACTCATTTCCTTGTGGCGATACATTTTTGTTGTTCGCGCTTTTTATTGTGGCGCAATATCTTAATTTTTTAATATTTTTCTCGGTAGTAAGGGTTTTAATTTGCTTGGTAGTGGCTGTATATGGGATTTGGTCCTCATATATTATAATTAATGTGCAGCGTTGTCAGGTGCTATTAGCATGAATGACACTTTATTAAATAAAACCTTTCTTATTGTATTATCAGTCCCTCCAGAAAAACGCGGAATTTTTTGGTGATTGTTGCGGGCAAAAATCGTTGATTATGCGGCACGTTTTCTTAAAAAAATGCGATGGAATATGCGGGATATTTATGCAATTTTACGCAATTAAATTTCGGGAACTTGCAAAAATTGCGGGAACTTGCAAAAACTGCGGTTGATGAAAAAGAGAAAATAAAGTGATTCCCCCAACACCCTATTCACTAGGCTACTACTTTAATGTAAAGAGTCATTTCTTATTACTTCCTATGATAAGCAAGCATACTACATCACAGAAAGTGCTGGGAATATTTAAGTTCTCATCTTGTTTTATTTCAGACCTTAACAAACAGATGGCTCAAACTTACAAAACATTGAGTCGAACAAGTTCTGTAGCTTTACAAAATGAATATGCTACAACTTCTGTAAAATTTAATAAATAAAATATTAAAAAATAAAATGTGTGCTTCCTGTTTTGCAGAGGTAGCTATACAAAACAGACATCTTCTGTTAAAATAAGTGTTTTCAGTGCACAGTAACGTAAGCAATACAGTAACAGTACAGTCTTACAGTAATGTAAATTTACATACTACTGTCCAGCGTCGACTTCCGCCTGTGGTCCAACACGCAGTTGCACGGAGTGCAAAATAATTTGCCCCCACTGTCATGTAACACACTGGGAAACTGCTTTGCGCGGTCTTTTGCGCTTATGTTTGTTGGCAAATGAGAAAGATTTGCGGGCTTCATCATGGTTTCATTGGCATCGCGGGGTTTGCAGCTTTTCAATGATGTCGCGTAATGAGTGACGTCCATTCATAACGTTCCCATGGCAACAGGGGAAATGGCTGCGCTTGTGTGAAGTAAACGCAACATTTTTCAACTTTCTGCTAAGATATATGTGACTTTTTGCAACGAAAATGCGGGGATTATGAAATCATGCAAGCCCGCATATTTTGCGCGCGGAAATCTGCAATTTATGCGGCGAAAGTGCGGCGTATTTGAAAAAACGCGCCCCCCGCATAAATATGCGGACTTTGGCTGATTTTGCATGGAATCATGCGATCGCATAATCGCGTTTTTCTGGAGGGACTTCATTATTCATACTACTAACGACGGGTATTTGTAATCCTATATTATCACGCCTCTTTTGGTGTGTGATATGATTACTGTTGCTCGGCTGGTAGCGTAAGCTAAGTATATTTTATGATTACCCTAATTTTGTGCTCAACAACTGTTACAAAATAATCCCAACAACAAACGCAGAAACGAATTACAGCAATACCCCGATTTACGTCTTCCCATTTTATGTCATTTTGCGTCGCCTCAACGTCATCCATCCTCTCTCGACGTCCTGTCGCCTTTCAGCCTCCGCCTCCACCACCACCCTGGAAGTCGCGTGGATTCACAACTCTTTGGTTCTTTCGGTAAAGTCACGTAGGTAGAAAAATAAAATAAAAACAAAAATAACAAATCACGACGTTTCGATCGCAACACAAGCAGTCGTCCTCAGGCGGAAAAAAATAATCCAGCAGTGGAACTGCCGGTTCAAGCCTAAGGACGACCGCTTGTGTTGTGATCGAAACGTCGTGATATGTTATTTTTTGTTTTATTTTATTTTCCTACCTACGTGACTTTACCGAAAGAACCAAAGAGTATGGATTCCTGCAGTCACGAAAGCTTCCAATCAAGATTGGATTCACAACGTTTCAATGTTTGTCGTCGCACCTTTCAGGAACGCATCCCCCGACGTCATTTTCAAAAGCAAACCTTGCACGCATGTACGTACGTTGAACTTCTTTCGCACCGTACGTAGCCAACCGTGCTAATCGGAATCAGAATCTGTATTTATGCTGGAGGAATCCGATGAGCTATAAAGCTCTTTTTCACAGATGTCCAGTCGGGGCAGGTCAGAACGTTACAACAACAAACAATACAAACACACGATTGGAGTGCAAAGTATAGGAAACGTAAACAAATCACCTAAAATATACAAATAAAACTTACCTATTGGTGATTGAATGGTAGTTCGTTCAACTTTTTTCGCACCGTACGTAGCCCACCATGCTAAGGATGATGATGTTGATGATATTCTTAGGTTTTTTCGGTAAAGTCACGTAGATAAAAAATAAAAAAAAGTAAAATAAAAATGTAATAATTTATTTGTATTTTATTTTATTATATTATTATTTTATTTTTTATATATTTTATTTTTCTACTTTTATTAATTTAATTTTTTATCTACGTGACTTTACCGAAAAAACCTAAGGATATGAATCCTTGCAGTCACGAAAGCTTCAAATCTAGGATGTTGATGATGTCCGTATGTACGCTGAACTTTTTTCGCAACCGCACGTAGCCAACAGTGCTAATCCAGAGGCGGCGCTGGTAACGACGTCAAAGTCTCTCCCGCTACGGCCCAGGTGGGCTCTCCGACGGCCCTGGCCGACGCGGCGACGGAGAGGCGGCTGCGCGAGGCGAGCGCCACGCACGGCCGCACGCTCTACGTGCCCACTGGGGCCTTCTGGGGAGGAGACGACATCCAGAAAATGGCCGACCGAGGCACGCTCAAGGTCCCCAGCGCTTGAACTTTTAAGAAAAAAAGATATCTTACAATAATCTTTTTTTTTCAATCCTTTATATTAAGTTCGCTTGCTTGCTTGCTTGCATGCTTGCTTGCATGCTTGCTTGCTTACGACCGTGCAAATCTTTCGGTCGTTTTTTAACCCACTTCCCGTGATCCAATCGAGCTGACATTTTCCACACAGACTCGTTGTGCGAGACAATTAATGTTCGTGAAAAAAAATTCCCAACATTTTACACTTTTTAGGCAAAAAAAATGTATTTTACATATATTCAAATAGAACGCACAGTGTAAGAGCCCAGAGCGTAACCCCTCCACAGGCCGTGGCGGAGTAGCGCAGTTGGTAGCGCCCTCGCTTCCCATGCCAAAGGTCGCGGGATCGATCCCCGCATCCTCCACAGGCGAATATATTTTTTAATCCCTTTATATTAAGTTCGCTGCCACGCATATAAAGGATTTATAGTGAAAAACTTCGTTTTTACGGGTTATACTTATTTTACGTCGGCTTGTAATGCGCACGGTGCTTGCTCGCCATCGTAGGCAGAGAGAACGGCTCCAAGAGGCGCGAGGAGCCGCAGAAAAGTGGGCAAGGCAGCAGCCAGGTGGTGAGCCGGCACTACCAACGGTTGCCCAAGCTCTGCGGTCATCTCTGTATTAAGATGTTATCGGTCAGTTAATGAGTTTTTACACGTGGAAGGAAACCGGAGCACCTGGAGAAACACTTGCGAGGGGGCAACACTCTATCCCATACAGGTAGAACAGGTGCAGTCTACATTTCGCTTTGCCGCGTTCTACTGGCGAGCCAGGGAATGGCTTCTCGACACCCGCGGGAATGGAGTTTCACAACATTTGTGTGATCCACCAACGATCGCCTCCACAGTGCTGAATTACAAGCGTGCATAGCCACCAACCGCTCGGACAAAATATAAGTTCTGGTACGCAAACAGGTGTCATGCGACAGGGTGGAGAGCTGTTGTGCCATGCGTTTGCATTGAGTTGTAGCCTGTAATCATTGTCTTATATTTGTGTGTCCCTGCGTTAGCGGTGGTTTGTGCATGTTGGCACTTTGTGGCCTTCATTGCAAGTTTGCTTACCACTGTTCAATATGTCGCTCGGTATGTATGCCACCTGATACTCGGCAATTTGAATTACCTGACATGAACAACATACCGGCATTTATCAATCGTATGTTTAGGTCACATGATCTAGGGCAGGGGTCAGCAACTAAAATAACAAGAGCAGTTTTTTTTCAAATTCGATAAAAAAAACCCTAAATATTTCAAGAGTCGCAATGCGTGTGGTGAATACGAGAGAGCGGCCCTTAATAAATAACGCCACAAAGCAGTCCTTATAGAGCCGCATGCGGCTCCGGAACCGTGGGTTGCCAACCTCTGATCTAGAGAATAGCCACAATGCCATATATCCCACCACTGTTGGTAGCCTAGATACAGTGGTGGTGGTAACTTCACATTCCTATGGAGGGGACCAGTCCCTCTTTAGGAATGCGAATAACGAGGGAATGCTGTCTCACTATAGAGCTCCCTGTAGTGGAGGCCCCTTCCGCTTGCAGTGGTGAGAGCAAAATGTCGCGGGGCCGCACCTTTACCGTTTTAACCTTTGCCTGATTGTGCACCTCCCCCTTTGGGCCCGTTTTGCCTACGCAGGCCCTGACCGTCACGATGACCAAACACCCGGCGAGCTTCAAGCTCGAGGGTGCCCTTCGGCAGGCGAATGCTCAGTCACTGGCGGAAGGCCCAGGGGCTGCTCGCCGCGTCTTGTACGAGGGCCCCGTGCGACGCCTCTGCCCTCTGGCCCCGAACAACGTGAACACGATGGCGGCCGCCGCCATGGCCGCGCACAACCTGGGGTTCGACGGCGTGACCGGCCGACTGGTGGCCGATTCGAGGTGCGTGCGTGCGTGCGAGCGGCCGCTCAAGCGCAGCTCGTCTTTTTGCGACCGGTCATGTATTTGGTCGGTTTTAAACTAAAGTATACTGAAACAAATTTTTATTTTAGCAGGTAAGGCCCACTGAGCTGTTTAGCTCTTTTTCAGAAGCGACCTGGCGACAAATGATAGCTCAACCAAGTGGCTCATCGCGTGGAAATGTATAGCAGCCAAATACTGTCAACGCACGTTGATTGTGAACTGGCGACTGTTGTGCCCATGGCACGCCGCGCGAACGGGGAGTAGGGACGAGGATTATGATGCGCGGGTAAATAAACGGAACGGGAAAGGGGAGAAGAGAAAGAAAGTGGAAGTAAGAGGAAAAGGATGGAAATGTGTACAAAGGGTCAGGAGAGATGAGTAGAGGGAGGAAGAGGCGACACGAGGCGCTGGACGCTGCTGCACGGAGCAGCGTCTGTTTTTTTCCACAAGGGGCGGGAGAGGGGGAGGAATTCAAAGTGAGAGTGGCCACACAGAAGTCACGTGATCTACTGTACAGATGTCCCAGAATGTTCCTCAACTCATCTGTTCTCAGAAGCTAAGCAGGGGCAAACCTGGATAGTGCTTTTATGGGTAACCACCGTGTGCATCAAACAGGTGTTACAAGTGGCAGCGAGGTTACGTTGTGGGCAGTAGAGGGCGGTGCGGCAAATACATTGTTGTACTGTACTACGCTTTGGAATCTATGCTCCCTGCCTTCACCAACCCACAGATGCATGGATGATCCACCAATCTGTGCCACAGACGTGGAGAATTACAGGCGTAGATCATCACTACCTTCATTAAAGCCTGGCTATCTGGGTGACTTTGATCACGTAGGCTTTCGTGACCAATGTTACGATTTATATTGAATTATTGGGTTAGATCATTTCAGTAAAATGCGTGTCGTAAACCCTCTTCGACTCGACTTGAACAACATTTTCCGATTTCTGGCAACTGCCTGATGATGCTGGTTGTAATCACCAATGAAACGTCCGTACTCAATTGGTAAGTGTCATTAATTGCTCTCCAACACACCGGTGGTGCTGCTGAAGCAGTGATAAATCGGCACGTTTGTTCATCACGCGGCAACTTTTATGAATTGGCTGTGTCAGGTGGAGGAGGGTTTAGACCACACATCGTACTCACGCAGCGATCTGACCCAAAAACCAATTGCGAATCAGGATGACTTCGGTAGTCTGCAGTCGAGGAGTTCTAATGCGATTTCTTCTGTAACCCGCAATCCCGAATAACTCTCGTTCGTGTTCCCAGCCTGCCGGACTGGCACATCGTGGAGATCGAGGTGAGGGGCATGGGGGATCCTCCCTTCAGCGTGACGACCACTCGGCGCAATCCCGCGCTGCCCGGCGCTGTAACTGGGAATGCAACTTACGCTTCGTTCCTCAGCAGTTTGCTGGGTAGGTCTCATCACCGGCTGGGAATTGACGCTGTCGGTGTGATGATATACTGCTTGAACAAAAACAATGTGTGAATCCGTGCCCAAACGAGCATTGAATGGTGCTCGTCTATGTTGGTGGTCCTGAGCCAGTGATGGATATATCTGCATTCCTTTGCCAGGGACACTTTTCTCAACAGGACAACCATCGATGACTTCCCACCAAATGGTGCGACCCCAACTAGGTGGTGCTCATTTTTATCATCCCAATGCAGTGACATTGATGCTGCTACTATTTCACACCTGATGATGATTGCTTATGTTGCAGTCGAAACGTCGTGAGAATTTTTATTGTTTTATATTTCTTTTATTTTATTATTTTCCTTCTACGTGACTTTACCGAAAGAACCAAGAATATGCTGCTCCTGTTGTTGATGATGTGACTGATGATGCCTGCTTGTTAAATGATGATATTCATGACAATGATGGTGGTGAAAGATTTGAACTCACGACCTCATGATTGAGAAACGTGCGCATTATATTTTCACACACCTTCAGTTGCATTTCTCTTGGTCCATGGTATAATAAGTCCACGTAAAGTATCATCTTAACGACAAGTCTCACTGAAGGTGCACGTCTACAACCAGCTACTCAAATGGATGCAAGACATCACAAAGCTTCTCCTCTGCTGGACGCACCGCCGATTAGGACAGTTGTCAATGTACGGTGCGAAAGAGGTTCAACATACGTACGCACATATCGTTACTTTGATTCCCCTGCGTGTGTTGCAGGAGCCAAGGGCCACGGAGGCCGCGTGTGTCTCTGCTGAGTCTCGGCAGCTCACAGCTGACAACCTCTTGGACCACCCCACAAATCGCAACCACCACACCTGAGCTATACGACACGCCGCTACTACAATAATCGTGCTGGATGAACAAAATTATGAATAGTAATAAAACGCAATGCCTGTGATCAAACAATCTGGAATGTGTCCAATCTTGTCCCATTACGGAAGCCAAGCAGGGTTGTGCCCAGATGCTTGGACGATGTTGTAAGCTGTTGTGAGGCTAAGTGGTGGGCAGTCGAGGGCAATGCAGCAGGGTCCACTGTATTGTGCTTCTATGCCTCCACGGCTCGCAATGATCAGCGTGATAACGGTCAAATAACCCCCATTACTCGCATGTCACTGTGTCGTGGGTATACCATTGAACAGATTAGTTGAGTATAAATATCCATTCGTTGCTGTGGTAGCATGACCTTTTGTTTGCTGCGTGTTTTCATTGAAATTAATTTGACACCACAGACAGGGAGTCGGACTTTACTTGAGAGCTACGTAACAACGAGAACCCCATGGGAAGAAGGCCTTGAGGGTGGCTCTAAATGTGCCGGCAGGTCTTGGGTTTAACGCGGCGGTGTTAATTGCAAGGCCCGCAGGCCACTGGCGGCCCCTGATGGCCTTTAGTGCGGCCCCTGACGTGTGGCCCACGACAAAACACAACGAGTGAAAAGAGCCCTTGCGGGCGCTGTGGCGGCCCTCACACTGATGATGTCCTATTGGGGAAAATTAGATAACACTGGTTTAACGGGAAGGTCTACACTTCTTCGGATTTTTCCCAGTTGGTTTGATGTCGTGACATCCCGCGAGAAGTTGGCTGGCATAACGTTGACAAGAACGGGGTAGCCATTTGGTGGGAACGCGTTGCAGTGTGCCCGTTATTGTTCGAAGGATGCTGTTGATCTGGTCGTCCAATTTCAGTGTTGGTGCTTGATGCCCAGACTGAAACTTTTTATATATTTACCAGGTAAGGCCTACTGAGTTATATTGCTCTTTTTAGGAAGTGACATGACCACAAATGATAGCTTAACGAAGTGGTTTGTCATGTGGAAATGTATCGCAGTCAAATACTCTTAACGCATGTTTCTAAAGGTGGGGTGAAAAACCGGAGGAGCCGGAGAAAAATCTACGGGGAGAACACGCAAACTTCAAATATACAGCAGGCGTCAGGGTCTGGATCGAGCCCACGACCTCTTGCATACCAGGCGAGGTAGTTAACATCTCGGCACTGGACCAGAAGAGGGCGGCTACACGTAGAGTTCATCTGGCGGCTGCCCGTGTTGTTGCGGTCAGTTATCGAATCAGAATCCCCTTTCACGTGTTTTTTTCGCACACCTTTCCGATCTGTTTTTTCAACGTGATGCTTCTGGCTAATGTTGTGCCTAATTATTTAGGGTAAGGCTCGTTTTTTTACAGGGTTACCAATTAAAGTCACGTCCAAATGGCCGAAGGAAAGTTGGTTGGACGTTTTGATATTCGTTTGATATTCGCAATGAAAGCACTTAGAATCCGATACAAATCATAGAGCACTCGAACGCTTTTAATCCCATAAGAATAATCCTGCAACACGCCATATTGCTATGACGCCAGAACAAAAGCACTGAGCCACTCCATTCCAACAGTAATGTGAAGGAACCCCTTCGGTTTCCAACTGGGTGTTTATGTCGCGGTAATTGATCACTATCCAGGCTTTACCATGCTTGGCTTCCGATATCGGGCGCACTCCATGTGATTTGGTCAGAGGCACAATTTCGGAAACCAATGAACTACAAGATCACCAATAAAAAAAGAGACCCCCAATACAAACCATTGTGCAATTTGCCTATACACTAGAGTACTCTCTCATTGCGCCACAATATTTAGTGGGAGTGCATTGAGCAAGGCGTGCACAAGCAAATAAAAAACCCCTAAACAAATGTGTCAATAACACTGCCTTGAAAGGAAAACAAATACATAATCGGCGGACCTGTCGGGCAATGACACTTCAAAAAGCAATCAGAATTGTAATACTTATTTATACTGGAGGAATCCGATAAGCTATCAGTTCAGAACGTTGCAACAACAATTTATTTAGCCAATGCTTTTTTACACGTGACTTTTATACATTCATTTTCTACCGACGTGACTTTACCGAAATAACCAAAGAGTATGGAGTTCTGCAGTCATGAAAGCTTCAAATCAAGATTGACTTTTATACAGTTAGAGCAAAACAATATAAAAAAAACACGATAGGAGTGCAAAGTTTAGGAAATGTAAACAAATCACTTTAAAATATATATGAAAATAAAACTACATTTACTACCATAATGAGCCATGAATGTGTGTCCCGCGCGTAACGTCATTCCCTCATTAATAATATTCTCACTGTTATTCTGTGTTCTTTCGGTAAAGTCACGTAGAAGGAAAATAATAAAATAATACAAATATAAAACAATAAAAAACGTAGAAGGGAAATAATAAAATAATACACATATAAAACAATAAAAAACGTAAAAGGGAAATAATAAATTAATACAAATATATAACAATAAAAAACAATGTTTTATATTTGTATTATTTTATTATTTCCTTTCTACGTGACTTTACCGAAAGAACCAAGAATATGAATCCCTGCAGTCACGAAAAATTCTCAATGTTCTCAATTGTGGGGGGGGGGGTAACCACCCGGACCACGTGCGGCACGAGACGCCCGGAAGTGCCCCAACCCACGTGCTCCACACGCCCGACCGACCGACCGGCCGGCGAAACACGTGGGGGCCGCGGAAAAACCCAAGAAACGGAATCTCCGCGCATGCGCAGTCGGGGACCCCGCCGCGTCCGTGATGGAGGCCGCGAAGATTGTAGCGGCCTTGAGCGGCACCATCGACTCGAACCAGCGCGCGGCGGCCGAGGCTGAGCTCGACAATGTAAGGGTTTGTTTCGCCTCTGAGTCCCCCCCCTATATATTCCACACCTTGACAAACCATCACGGCAGGTTGCTTTTCGCCCGACCGACTGCGGGTGTACGCAGTCGCCGATAGCCGCTTCACCGCACACTGACCCCCCCACCTCTACTCGCATGGCGGGGCTGCCCGTGGAGGCTCGCCTCGGTTGGGCAGAGGCGCTAGGCGAGCAGCGTGTCCACTCTGCCGGCTAGGCCCTACAACGTGGTGTATGTTGCCCGGGGTTTCGCGGTTTATTTTGCGTCTCCCGGTGAAATGTTTCGCTTGGTAACGTGCGTCCGATTTGCGAGAGAGGCGTGGGATGGCTTATTGTATGCGCACCGTGCAGTGGTTTAATGTAGCGTGGGGTTATTGACGCCGTGGATTCGCTGGGGAGGAGAGAACGCTTAACATGTGGCCGCGCGGGGTGAATTAAAACGAAGGGATTAGTGGTATTTCGTGTTAACTCAAATTGCTTTTAAGAGTATATCGGTCGTGATTACATAACAATGCTATGAGGCCATTATAATATTTTTGTAGTTATTCGCAATAACATTTATCCGTACTTCATTCTAGCGCTGCTAGATGAATGGTCTTCTTGACGCCCATGCTTAATGCTCAACCATTCTTACCTAGTGGCCAGGGTCTTAGAACCCCAGTTTTATATTGAGTGAACAATTTGGGGTTTAGATTTATACGTATTCAAATATCAATTATTTTTTTGACTAGTTAAAGTTACCATTTGCGCGCGTATACATTATTAATAGTTTGCATTCATTTCCGTTGGCTCTGTGGTGCTGCGATCAGAGGAACTTAACGGGCAATCTTCGGAAGACTTTAAAGAGTTTTACGTTTTCAACAAGAGGGCAACTCGACTGGCATTTCTTAGAGCAGAGTGGGAAAGTGGTCCCATCAAGAGACTTGATTGATGGGATAACTTTGCTGTAATCGCCAGCTTTTTCAACTTGTCATTTGCACACTACAAAATAAAATAACGTCGAATGACCATCGCTGACAATCGGCTGGCACCACCATCTTGCCTTGGTGGGCAGGGAGATGATTGAACTCTTAAATAAAATTCGACACCCTTGCAACAAAAAACCCCCCCAAAAACACAGTGCTGACTGTTCGTGCCAGGGTTTAAAAGCCCAGGGTGCCCTGTTACATTGTTAAATGTGTGTACAGTACCGTCTAGTCGAACAAATGAGTTGGGGAGCAAAGTTGGCAGCAGTATATAAAACGTGTGCATTGCTTTCATCACGAATCAACACTCGCATTGTAACTTGGAAACATTTGCCTGTAGGCAGTTTAGTTTGTTCTGAAAATTAGCCGTTGGTCAAAACTGTCTATACAATTGTATATGCATTGCTAAAAACTAACAGTATATACATTGGTAATGATGATAGTAGGAGGCTGTAGAATATATATATTTTCCTAATTTAACATTTTTCAGTCTGATGTCTGATGAAAGACTCACAGTTGGAGTGGAATAACTGGAGTGAAGGCTGCTTATGGAGTGGTTGCTGTACAGCTTAAAGGCATTATATAATCCAAGCATTCCATAATTAAAAACAGTCTAGCATGTCCCATAAATGTTCTTTAAACTATCATGTTTCAGTGTTAATACAATACACAGGGCATTATTATGCCCCGTTTCCTTTTCACTACGTTAATGTTTTACAAACTATGAGTAGAATTGCTGTACACAACCCACGACCTACTGAGTGTTGTGAAAACTTTAAACTGCAATACCCTTTAGTTAACCAGTTTTGTTTTATCTCACTGAAATAACCTGATAAGCAGGGTAAAATGTTGGCAGTGCTTCTGTATATTACCAGTTTCAAGAGCCGGAGGAATCTTGAAATACCATCAGTATTTTAAAAGTACACAGATTTCCAATTTTTACACCCTCCCCCATTTACCTGACTTCTGTAAGAGTTCATCTTCATCAGCTATGATTAATCCACTGCTAAATTAAGTTTATTTCTACATCATCCCTCAAGATTGTATGATGCTATAATCCATCTCGCGCATGCATCGTTGCGTTGGGCATGCTTTGAGGTCCAACCTTTTTCGTACATTCCGTCACTATTTTCGTTAATTGATCACCATCCCGTCTAGATATGTCGTGCCCAAACCCACTTTCATGAAGCCGGTATGTCAGTGGAACCCCCAACACGTGTGTCTCTGTTTAATACGTAGGCTTTCGCGACCAATATAATAAAAGTTTTTGGGTTACATCGCGTTATTTATAAGTGTGTCGCAACCCTCCACCGCCCGATATGGCCAATCAGTAAAAAATTGTGTGGGCTAAAGTAGTGAACTATTTGTCTTTTGTTAACGTGACAAACTTTTCTCAAAACCAGAAGATTGGAGAAACTCCGCATTAAGCGGGTTAAATGTATGTCTTCGCTGTAGTGATGTCCCGATCAGATTATGATAATAAAATTAAAATATTTACTGGAGGAAGATACCTATATTAAAATTAAACGAGATCCAACCAATACTTTAGAACGCAAGACTTCTGCAATCATTGCAAATTCATTAATCCCCAACACTGAGCAATACCAAATTAAGCCACTGGCCTCAAAACCACCAAGATTCTATGGGCTACCAAAAATTCATAAAATCGGTATCCCATTACGACCCATAGTAAGTACAATAGGCTCTGCCACATATAAATTAGCAAAATATGTAACTTATCAAATACAGGCCTACATTGGAAGGACATCTTCATTTATAAGGAATTCAGAATATCTTGTCAATGTGATGTGACTTAACCCTAATGATATTCTGGTAAGTTTTGATGTAATTACTCTGTTCACCAAGGTTCCATTTAACGAGTCACTTAAATTACTTGATACACTGGTAAAAAAGACGGGTTTACCAGAAGATATTCCAAAACTAGCTGACCGTTGTCTAAATAACACTTATTTCTTGTGGAGAGGTGACTTTCTGGATTTGAAGTTTTCGTGACTGCAGGAATCCATACTCTTTGGTTCTTTCGGTAAAGTCACGTAGGTAGAAAATAAATCACGACGAAAGTTCCCACCTGATGACGGACGCTTGTGTTGCGCCCGAAACGTCGTGATTTATTTTATTTTATACCTACGTGACTTTACCGAAAGAACCAAAGAGTAGAGGTGACTTTAAACAAAAGGAAGAAGCAGCAATGGGCTCTCCTTTGTCTCCTGCTATAGCAAATCTGTACATGGAAAACTTTGAAACAAGAGCACTTACCTCAAGTACATTAAAACCATCTTTTTGGTTTAGATATGTCGATGATACTCTGATTGTCTAGCCCAGGGGTCTGCAACCTTTAAGACATAAAGAGCCACTTGGACCCGTTTCCGAAGGAAAAAATAAACTGGGAGCCGCAAAACCATTGCAACTATTAAAACAAATATAACACTGCATATATTGTTTCTTACCTTATTGCTATATACAGGATCGTGCAGTCAGCTGTCAATCTGAATAAAAAAAAGGACTTTTTCACTTAACAATGTAAAATATATTTTTGCAAATTAATAGCTAAATTACCTGGTTAATGGGATTTTTGCTCCTGAACCTCAGTGCACAGTGTCTGCACATCAGGGCTGTAAGACGTCACCTTCATTTTCACACAGGCTTGCAAGCTGTCATCTGTGAGGCGTGATCGATGTTTGTTTTTAATATAGTTCATGTTGGAGAAGACCTGCTCACATACATATGTGGAGCCGAAGATCGACAGGACTCCAAATGCATACTTTTTCATGTTTATATAAGTGTTGGGGATGGCATTCCATGTTTCGAATACAAGTTTGTCCTGTTTGGGAAGGTTTTCAATATCACTCCATTTATGATTCTGAGCCAGAATGGCCTTCTGACGGGCAACATCCTCAAGAGTAGCGGTCAAGCATTTGAACTTGGACACCCATATATCTTTGTCGGCTATATCGGCCAGTTCCATCTCAAGATCAGGTTGACTTACACCTGCAAATGCAGTCATATTCAATAGGGATGGATCGATCGCCAGGGGAGTGACAGGGAAGGATAATGTCGTTTTTTCCTCTCTGAACTCACAGAATCGTTTCCCAAACGAACTTTGCATTGTGGTGATTGCAGACTTGAAATATTCCAAATTTATCGTATCATGACTTTGTTTGAACTCTCTCAAAGAGGGAAAGTGAGACAGTGTACCTCTCTGTAAATCTTTGACAAACACTGTCAACTTGCGCTCGAATGCCAAAACCTCCTCCAGCATGTGCAGGGCTGTGCCTCCTTTCCCCTGAAGGGTTGTATTTAGCGTGTTTAGATGTGCTGTCATGTCTTCCATAAAATGTAATTTTTCCAGCCACTCTGGCTGTTCCAGCTCAGCAAAGGTGAGCTCTTTGCTGCCCAGGAAGGTTTTTACTTCTTCCAAACATGTGACAAAGCAACGGCAACGTTATTGCCTGTCACCGGGCGGGCAGTGTGGAGCTGAGCGGCGACCTGTCAGCAGCGGCAACGCCAGAGCAGGTGTCACAGTGCGCCTCCTCCCCTCGCTAGCATCCGCCCCGGAGCCGCGGTCAAGGTTCAAAAGAGCCGCATGCGGCTCCGGAGCCGCAGGTTGCCGACCCCTGGTCTAGCCACATGGTAAAAATACATGTAATGAATTTTGAAATCATCTCAATGTGCAAAACCTAGCCATTCAGTTCACCATGGAAATGGAGGTGATCGTCACACTCCCCTTGGATATTTTGCTTGGATGCGGTCAAAATGGCAAAATAACACACAGCGTCTACCAAAAGGGAACGCTGATTCGCATCATCACCCAATACAGAAATCCTCTCTCATCAAGACGTTCTTAGTTTAACACGTAGGCTTTCGCGACCAATATTGTTCATAATCAACGATTTTTGGGTTTAGATCGCGTTATTTATAAATGTGTCGTAACCCTCCACCACCCAACACGGCCAATCAGTAAAAAAGTGTTACGTTGACAAAAGACAAATAGTTCACTGCTTTAGCCCACCGGTGTGTTGAAGCGTGAAACCACAACATTTACAATTTGAGTACGACGTTTCGCTGGTAATTGCATCCAGCATCATCGGGCAATTCGCCAGAATGGCATCCAGCATCATCGGGCGAATTGCCCGATGATGCCGGATGCAATTACCAGCGAAACGTCGTACTCAAATTGTAAATGTTGTGGTTTCACGCTTCAACACACCGGTGGGCTAAAGCAGTGAACTATTTGTCTTTTGTCAACGTGACACTTTTTTACTGATTGGCCATGTTGGGTGGTGGAGGGTTACGACACATTTATAAATAACGCGATCTAAACCCAAAAATCGTTGATTATGAAGACGTTCTTACATCGGGCAAAGACAGTGTCAGATGGTCAAAGTTTAAGGAAAGAGATTAAACATTTTAAAGAAGCACTAAGACGGAATGGCTACAATAATGCTCAAATTAAGAGCATTGAAGGCCAAATCAAGATCGAACAACAATACTGTTGAAAGTGATCGGATTATCAAAACAATTAACATACAATATATCTCGGGAGTTGACAAATTAGCCCGTGTTTTGCAAAAGCAAAACATTAAAGTAAGATTTGGTACGGTACACAAAATAAAAAAACTAGTGTCATGTACTAAAGATGAATTCCCGAAGTTATCAACAGTAGGTGTATATCGGAGCGATTGCTTATGCGGTAAGTGTTATATTGGACAGACGAGACGTAACATTAGCGTAAGACTAAAAGAACACCAAAGGAACATTACATTATCTCAAACACAGCTGTCAGCAGTGGCAGAGCATGCTTGCCAACAAGGACATTCAATTGATTTTGATACCGTTGAAGTGTTATGCAGAACTAATTATTACTGGCCAAGATTAGTTAGATAATCAATTGAAATTGAGAAGAATTCAAATAATTTCAATCGCTGTGATAGCTATAGACTCAGTGCAGCCTGGAAGCATATTATTAAGTAATACACAACACATATTGCAATTCCTTACAGGTGAGTCACATGCTAAGTGGCTGATTACTCACTCATCTATTACATAATTGTATACACCTCCGCGTCTGATCTCGAATCATGATGGGGTTCAACAATGATGTAATCCTGCACTATTTAAGACCAGAAGCAGGTGGATGGCTTCACTATTCTCGCAAATCTCCAGAAGATGCTGGATGTAATTTCCAGCGAAACTTCGTACTACTCAAATTGTAAATGTTGTGGATCCACTCTTCAACACACCGGTGGGCTAAAGTAGTGAACTATTTGTCTTTTGTCATCGTGACACAACTTTTTACTGATTGGCGGTGTTGGGTGTACTTAACTCCACGACTGGGACACCAATCAATCCGAAATCAGTGCTACTCCGCCATGTCGAAACCCAGCTAGGACGATTGTGCTGAAACCCTGAACGCTCTTACGCACCGTAGTGCATCGTGTACAGCTCGTCGAGATGAGTCGATTGCCGCATCGCCGACCATCAGCAGACTAAACATGACTGCATCACGGACATTATGCGAGAGCCGGGGTACTGCCATAAGGCTCGTATATCAGGTGATGCCCCTTGGTGGACTACGTTTGGGACAGCAAAAGGCAATGCAGGAAAATCCGTTATTCTGTCCTTCTATGCTCCTATATGTTTGTAACCTGCCTTGACCAACCTGAATCGGTGGATTGAAACAGTTGTAAAGTTAGATGATGATGATATATTCATATAGGCTTCTGGTGGTACCGTTGTTTTAATTTCTTTATTATTTAAGTTGCTCAATTATCTTGTTTAAACCATTAACCAGCTGATTTTCACCCACATCGTCTTCCTTGGTTCTTAGTGATATGTGATTGTCAATACAGTTATTTGCCGAGTGCTCTGTCTACGAGAGACAATCTTGCACATGGAGTATTAACCACAATGTAATTCATTGTGCTGCTCTAGCTGCTCTAAGCTCCACTCGCACCAGAATTTTAATGAGGTGCTTCATTGAGGGAGGGAGGTGGAGTGTTAATGTTCTGCTGCACCTAATAAATTTGTGGTCACTCCGCCCAGTGTTTTTATCCCACAATGCGTCTTTGTTTACCTCATTAGTGTGAGCTAAAGCCAACATTCACGTGTCCCTGGTGGGCTGATGTATGTGCAGAAGTTGGGTAATTTGTTCAGCGTAGGTTCCATGAGTGCTGCCCTGCAGGTGTGTAGGTGGCTTGCATTTGTCCCAAGTCGCGTTGTGGTGACAAAGTTGTCGATTTGCATGGTTGGCGACATATACGGTGCAAAAAAAGTTGTACATACATTAAACCACTTATCCCAAACCTGTGTCCCCATTTTGTTTTTAGAATTCATGGATGAGCTACAATGTGGCTATGTCTATTGCAGAGACTTCATTATATGTTTTGGTATTTTTTTTAATTAACATGAAGTTGTACTTGGTCGTTTTCTGTGGCCATGCCTCTTGTTACAAGTTATACATTTTAGACATTCATCTTGAACCTTAAAATCCTATAGGTGTCTCAGTCTTTGTGTGTTATTGCATCCTTTGGTTTGTGTGTGCATATCTGTTCATATAATGTGGTTATTTAGCTGCCAGCTGATAAACTGAAAAGTGCAGAATCGCATGAGAAGTTACGTTTGGAATTCGAATTTATTTGATTTGTGACACGGATGATCCCACTTAGCCATGGTGCGTGAGCACAGCAGCAACAAAAAACAAAAGACAACACCAACATTGCAGAGAATGAGTTCTCCACAGGGTCCTCAAGGAATATTGCACAGCTAACAAATGAGGTGTTTGACGATCATAAACGAAACGATGAAATATAAAAAAAACTGCAAGTGTTGCGGCAAGATGCGCAAGAGAAAACGTATGTACAGGTGCAAGTAAGGTCTATATTTTAATTCTAGATTTGAAGTTTTCGTGACTGCAAGGATTCATACTCTTTGCTTTTTTCGGTAAAGTCACGTAGGTAAAAATATAAAATGAAATAAATGAAAAAAAAGAAAAAACTAATTAAGTTATTTTTTTCCCATATTCATTTTATATTTTTACCTACGTGACTTTACCGAAAAACCAAAGAGTATGTATATATTTTAGTCTAACAGTTACATAAACACACAAAGCGAAAAACCTCGATGCAATCGGTGCCAGAATAAAGTTGTGTGCAAGTCAGCTCTGTGTTTTGACCTAATAGGGGTATAAAGTGGAGGGGGGAACTGAGTTGTAGATGAGCAGCAAGGGTATTCCAGAGAAGTGGAGCAGCATCACGGAAAACTTTTTACCAGAGGGGAACACCTCCAATAAGACATCCTGCCGGTGTATTCACCAGCGGGCTTTGGGAAAGCCACAAGAAGAGATGATTGTTGGCAAACAAAAGAGGGAACACCCCAAGGAGACGTTGCCCACAGAGATGGAGCGACGAAAGCAGCTCTTATGCAGTTCTCTAGACTGTTATATCGCGAGGCTACGAGGCATGGCCACAATTTGGGGAGATCTTGGTGCAGGAAGGGATAGATGTAAACGTATTGTACAGAATCTAAGTGTGAACGACAAGGGACGTGTACATATCTGCGGGTTGTTGTGCTGTTGCTCGCACGATCTGTGAAATTGCAACATCCTGCGTATTTTTTTTTATTTTCGAGCTAGACAGAACATACTCGTCGATGCGTTACGTGTACTGTTTGAGGTGCATCTTCGTTAGCCCCTCTCCTTGAAAGTAAATTCTTTTTTCTCCATGATTTCATAATGTACACATCTGCATAAGTGTACAGCATTTTCAGATGTGATCACATTTAAGTGGTTTATAAATGTCAATTTTATTGATTCCTGCTCAAAAGTAATCGCTGCTCTTTCACAGGCTGTCGTTTTTTTGGCTTGGCATGACAACGTTGAGCTTTAATTACACGTTCTTAATATAGTAATAGATTATGGGTAACCTTAACGATATAGGTTGCACAGCTAATATGATTGACTGGATCTCGTCCTAATGTTGTTTGACTAGTTTCAAATGCAACAATCTAAGTTTTGTATTGTTTTTTTTGGGATTGTCATTCAAACTTGCTACCCCTCCCCTACTGGACATCTGTAAAAAAATAACGTCATAACTCATCGAATTCCTCCTGCAGTCAAAATAAAGATTCTGATAATTGCTTCATCCATTTGGTTAAATATTTTTCAACTTACCAGTGACCTGTAACAATTTTTCGTGTTAGCCACTTGTTTACTTTATAGTTTGAATTTGACTGTCAGTGGTGGCGGGTCTTCATGACATGAGGTTTGCCAGATCATTACGTGGCCTAACCCATGAATAGATCAGGAATCGGATAATGCGTAAAGCTCCACCAATGCGTTCTTGGTTTGTACAGCACAACCACAAAACAACCGACGTGGTAGCTAATGGATACGTTCTCATTTCGGGTAAAGTAACTAATAATGCAGAATTTCTCATTTCTAAATTGCGTTCACCACTTTATAATTGCGCTTTTTTGTTTGCGATCATTTATCACATACGCTGAGACATCACAAGCATTCCGTGAGCTGAGCCATGGTATAAACTATTTGTGTTCAAACAGCTGCATCAAATTCCATCGCACTCATTGGAGGCAGGCCAGACACTAGGGCGTTTCTTGTGTGTGTAGTCCTGCATTTTCTGTGTACATTTTTTGGTGCATCCTTTGTCATGAACATCGACGTACGGTCCTTGTCTCACGACACATCCAAGTTGATGCTTACTCAGATATGTTCTTTCAATTTTGTTGTTACAAACGTAACAGTTTCATATTTAAGTATTTTGGTACTTTCCACGTAAAGTTGTGAACACGTTGGCATAGAAAAATTCTGTACCGAGGTTGCTGTATGCTTTGATAAGTTAATAATGGTTTAACTTGTTCAATGTCCATTCTTTGTCTTATCATGCCAATGTGCTCTGTACAAGTCCCAATACGAAGTTGCCATTAAAAGTTGGGTTACCGTAAAAAATAGCTTCTTAGCTCAATGGGCCTTTCTTGAATAGACCAACTGTACTGCGCATTCTCACAAGAAATCCCATTTACAGGTTAGCTCAAGAGTAAAAAAACTAAATACAAATGACAACTTTTTTCTTGAAGTCGTTAATAATGTTGGAATGGATGAAGGTTGCTGCGAACATAACCTAATTCCTTGCCATTCTTGTGCCCGCCCACAGGCCTGTAAGATCAACGAGTTCTCTCCCATGCTGCTACAGATCGTCATGTCGGAAGCCGTTGATCTGTCCGTGCGGCAAGCAGGTGAGTGCCTCGCGTAACCCTCGCAGTGAGTCGCACTCTTTAAGAAATATACAACCCCCAAAAATAAATATTTTATTACCTCTCGTCTGCTGTACATCCGAGCTACGCTGGGGCCGTGCTAAGCTAGCCCCGTGCGGTGCCAGCTTGTTTTTCAACTGCAAAAGCCGAGCCGTGCTTCTGAAGTCACGCACAGTGATTGCTTTGTTAGCTCCACCGCTGGCCCTGAGCCAGATTCAGATGTCTTGTTAGGCCACCGCATCACAGTTTGTTCTGGCTCAGCAGAGGAAAACAGCCAGTGGAAAAACATCGGTCCTGTGAGTATCCTGCACCGGCTCGGCTCGGATGTGCCATTGGAAAAGGGTTGTTATATTGTAGGCATGAACCTGGGCAAATCTTTGGTAATAAGGAAATAGAATATAAAATGAGGGTCATCGTTTTTTTTCCCCAGCCCTAATTAAGAGTTCACCAACAGAACTGTCCTCTTGAGCGTGACTAAATGGGGGCGGGCGTTTTTTTTCTTGCGTCCGTGACGCACCCAGGCGCCATCTACCTGAAGAACAGCGTCAGCCAGTTCTGGGAGGAGCGCAATGTGGCGGCGGCGTTGGCGGCCGGCGAGGTGGCGCCGTTCTGCTTTCCCGAAGCCGACCGCGCCAAGATCCGCGAGGTCATCGTGGAGGCCATCCTGCACGCGCCCGACATTATCCGGTGAGCGCCTCCGACGAGCACTTCACTCGGAGCTGATGCAACCAAGCCACGTGGGGTCTTGAAACTAGAGCTCTGAACCTGACGGTGTAATTGGATAATGCTAAGTCACAGTCTGTCAGTCCATGGGTAAATAATTCAGTCTGCTTTGCAGCTGTACACTGTACATACCGCTGGTAATGAACCGATGGCGGGTGCTGTATTGAGTATGCCGGATTGTCGCTGTGATGTATTACACGAGTAGTTGATGTACTGTGGAGGGGACCAGCCCTCCTGAGGCTTGGTGTCACCAATTGAGTGCCACCCTTTTACTTGTTTGAGCAGTGGGACACTTTTACTTAGCTGTGATACACTTTGCAAAGTTCGGTTGTCTTTTGGCACTTTTATTAAACACATACTTTTTTTAGGATGGTGCCCATCTATATTTGAAACCTGTGATGTCAATTCTGCATTTCTGTGGCAGAGGCCGGGCTCTCCATTGCGCAACGGGCGTTGACTTTCCCAGAAGTGCGCTTGCTTTTACAGCCCTTTGTCAGTCGACCGATGGATGAATACCTCCCCATACCATGTCACTCATGAGGCTTTTTGACCATTCTTCATGCCGGTTAGAGCAGCATGTTGATGAAGTGGAGATGGGCAAGGAACAGCTTTAACATTGCTTACCATTGATGCTAGCCGTGACTGGGATTAAAACTCGGGCCGCCGGATTCATAGCGCGGCACGCTCACCCACTGTGCCACCAATCACCATTATTTGCAATATTTTAATAATATTGTGGATATGAAATGAGCTCAGGTTTCACATAAACACTTTGCTGTCGTGTGTAATTGATACATGAACCCCTTTGACTCGGTGCCGCCTCGACTCATGTTCACACTTGCTGCACGCGCACTGCCTTCTGCCATGCTGCTTTACACCGCTGACCGTCACGGTGATGTACACGTGGTGTCTCGCAGGGTGCAGCTCACGACATGCATCAACCACATGATCAAGAGCGACTACCCGAGCCGGTGGCCCGGCGTCATCGACAAGATGAGCCTCTATCTGCAGGGCGATGACAGCCGCTTCTGGCTGGGCAGCCTCCTCTGTCTGTACCAGCTCGTGAAGCTATACGAGTGAGTGCGCACACTGCCGAAGGCCGCGAGCGCTCGCAGACGGTCGAGGCAGCGGTGCGTTTCCCACACTGATGTTATTTCCACGTGCTGTGAAATAAGTGGACGTATGTTGAGCCTCTTTAGTACCTTACGGAGTCAACCGTGCTATTGGGAGGTGCGGGGAAGGACAACATTAAACACAAAGCAGTTCTATACAGAAAGCAGTTCCTTCAGCTCGCACTCGGCTGCAGGCGCGGCACTGCCTGCAGTACCTGGTCATATGGCTACCTACTATCTCCTGCGTGCTTAAACGCAGGGATTGGTTTTACCCCCTTCCCTGCTGCTGCTCGCCAGAACGATGGCGTGGAGGGGTCATGAGGTGCTTTCTCTAATTGGGTCCCCCTCGCGCTCTCCCGCTGCTCTGGCAGGTACAAGAAGACGCAGGAGCGAATGCCAATGCTTGCTTCCATGCAGCTCTTCATGCCCGTGCTACAGCAGCGCTTTGTGCAGCTGCTGGCCGACTCGTCAGAGCAGTCCCTGCTCATCCAGAAGCAGATCCTGAAGATCTTCTATGCGCTCGTGCAGGTGCGTGTCCTCGGCATTGTATGACGGACGGGCTTCTGCTGTTGGCGACACTGAGCTACGTCTGGCCAGTGAAGGCTGTTGGAGTTGGCCTGCGTACAGTTACTTTTTGCCGAGCTGCAAGGAGATTAAGGTTGGGGGAGATGAAATGGAGATATGTGGTCTGTCAGAGACCCGGTGTCAAGAGATACACGAGTGAGATGAAAGACAAACGGCAGATTCAGGCAAGAGGTAAAGGTTCGTGAAATGTAAGAGATGAACAAGCGACAGATGAGTGAACTGGGGTGCAAGAAGCACGGATTAGGGGGCACGTATGGATGGTATAATAGCTTGCCATGTGGCCCACAAGAAAGTCCTAATATTTCGATTTAAAGCTTTCGTGACTGCAGGGATTCATCTTCTTGGTTCTTTCGATAAAGGACGGCTGATTGCGTTGTGGCCGAAACGTCATGATAATTATTGTATTATGTTTTATTTTTATTATTTAATTTTTTCCCTTCTACGTGACTTTACCGAAAGAACCAAGAAGATGAGTCCTAATATTATTGCGGCCCACCAGATAATGCGCTTGGAAGAATCCAGTTTTTTGAGATGAATGGGAAAATGCAATGAAGCTTGAATGAAATTTGGTTTAGGTTATCTACCTTGGCGTGCAGTGTGCTTGGGTTTTTTTCAATGTTACAGGGCATTAATCTCTGCCCATGGAAACGCTTTGTTTAGTTTCTCACATCACTGGTTTACAGTTTACTTTGCTTTATTATAAGCAAGTAATTTTTTTTATACAACTTCGTAAACACGTGCAAGGTACTGGAATGCAGGCCTGGTAAGTGTATGAAGGGTGATCGACTTATTGGAATTGGGTGTAGTATACTGCAACCATGAAGATTCGGGATTTGTGACTTGCATCTGTGGACTTGTCACACCCAGGATGATTTAAAACAACTGTGAAATACTGCAGTTATAATATCTTGCTATAAATTTAGCCGTGCTTTAAGAATAATGTGTTTTGTTGGTGAAACAGTCACTCCCATTGTTAAACTGGATGTGTTTCTCTTAATGAGTGGGTTAGTTCGGTAAGTGAATTTCCACGTTGATGTGTCGGTGTCACCCAGTCATACGTCAAGCCGAAATGAAACGACTTTCCGATTGCATTCTTGACGTGTTGCGCAACATCCCATGTTTAAACACTGTATCTTTGTTGCTTCTGTTATGCAACATGTTGGCACACTGCCAAGCAATTAAACTTAGTGATGGTCATTGTCTGTGCAGAATAAAATAGAGGACAAGGATGCCCACCCATGCCCCATTGCCATCCCTCGTTGGCTTGGCGTTGTATCATGGCCCAACGGCAGTGAATTTGCTGCTTGTTGCAGAAGTTCACGGTTCAAATCAATGGGGTGTAATAATCGTAATGCGACTACTAAGTGCCGTCTGCTTCACCGTGGACGGTAAAGATCCTCTAACATTATTTGCAAGCAATAGATGGCCGTTGTGTGCGAGTGTCAGGATGCACATTTTCCAGATTATAAAGTTACCCAGAAAATACTCATTTGGGATTATACATAGCAAGCATTGCCTCCTGGCAGTCTCATGCACCAGGTCACTCTTGCGAAGGAGAGACAATCTTTGTCTCCGAGTTCTTACCTGGTGAATCAAAATAAACGTGATACTTTATTAGGCACGGGAACCTGAATAAGTAAACTATACAGGCATTTTAGAATCGTATATAATGCATAAATCTGTTAATGAGAAGTTACCTGGGCATAACTTTGCTTGTTAGTTACCTTCCACGAGAATGTATGACCCTGGACTTTAATCAGTCTAACTCATAGGGCAAGGCCAGTCTAGAGTAGTTCATCACTTTAAGTCTCGTGCTAAACAACTATACGAACGCCACTGAGGGAACTGATTTACTCGCCGCCCATATAGTGTGATGTTCTAGAGTCGATGGCAAGTTCAACCCAGCGATCGGTGACGAGTAGCTACTATAATATAAGCACATGAAGATTGTTTCTTTTTTGTATATAAATAGCTGTCATTAGTCCAGTTAAATTATTTTAACTCAACATTATCACTATCCCTGTTGCAGTGTTACAATGTGTGTATCCTACTATTAACAGATAGATGCAGGGCTTTATTAAAATCCAATTGTTGCTTTTTCCCCACCAGTACTCCCTTCCTCTGGAGCTGGTCAACCAACACACGCTCACGCAGTGGATGGAGATCTTCCGAGCGGTCGTGGACCGTGATGTTCCCCAGGTGAGCTGGACCAAGTTGTTAGATTTGTTTGTATTTTTAGCATCGGCCTTGTTCGCTCCACTGCTGAATGAAGGCCTTCCCAAACTATTGCCATCTAGCAATCCTTTGATGTAATAATTCACCGAGCCCATGCACACGAGTTATTTCATCACTCCATCTCTCTCGGTCAGTGTGCGTTCCCTCCCTTTGCTGACACTCCATCGTTAGTCTAGCAACGTCTCCTGCCCAAGCCCAATTACTTTTCTCAAAAGCTTGAATGACCTCTAATCCATACGTTAAGCTTTCTCTCAATGTTTAAATATTGTTTTTGTGCTTTATTCATTGAGTCAGAGATGGCTACCAAAGTCATGCAATTCTTCGACAGCCAGTCTTGCAGAGCAGGTGGCCTGCGCTATTCATCTGCGAGTGGCTCACTCTGCAAGTGATCTGTTGATTAAGAATTCAGAACTGTCCTTGACCAAATTAAATTTACCCTCACATTTTCTGCCCTTTGTGCCATCGTAGGAGACTTGGCGGATGCCATGAAACCAATTTGTTATTATTAGGGCAGTGTCATCATTGGTCGAAATGGGACCCGTTTCAATTCCATGAATTCTAATTCTTGACGGTTGCTCGTACTCTGCAGTCACTCTATTCTGCGTGCCTCTCCAGGAGGCGTATAACATCGACGAGGATGAGCGGCCAGAGCTCGCCTGCTGGAAGTGTAAAAAGTGGGCCATGCACATCCTTGCCCGACTCTTTGAAAGGTACGGGCGCTTCCTCGTGCTGACATCTCATCCGAAATGCATCTCTCTTTTGCCGCTGCTGCTGCTTCTCTGCTTGCCATCAGCTATGTTAAGTTACCACCGGGTCCACACAGACAGGTCGATGAGCTCCACTTGTTTTACTGTCATCTCCTGGCCCTCTCAACATCGTGGGGTTTGGTTTGGGAGTTTTTGATAAGTCTCTTTTTTTCAGTGATTCGCCGACCTTTTGCCTCCGTGGCGAAACCGTGCCACCACGTCCATGCAGCCAACATCAAAGTTTACGTTCAGCCCACGCTTGCGTCGCGTTCCTGTCAATAATCGGTGAACAATGCAGGCGCACGCGTACTATGCAGCGTTACAGCAACACATCCTTTGTGCTGCAGTTTCGCCCAGTCCTGGGTACGCAAACGCACGGCCGACTTTTATTCTTATGACGTGCGGTCACGAACCTCAAGTGATCAAAACAAAACCGACACATGCTTGTAGTGGTTTACTTAGCAGTAGTGTGCGTGTGTGGGAGAGACAGTTGGTTCAGTAGATCGTGACTGGTGCTTTTATATGGTCTGATAATAAGCCACATTCATTTAGAGGTATATTTTGTTAATTATGTTCCCTTTAACTCTAATAAACTGCTTATTTCAGGCTTTCAAAACACTGCTCACTCATTAAAATGAGCAGAGTTGTCTAGGAGAAGTTCTACATTCTCCAGACAAACGAGAGATGCAAACAACCGTACAGATTGGGCGCTTATTCGGTGAACACGAGCACTGGGAAGAGAAAGGTCCTGGCTGCACCATGCCTTTGTGTGCTGGCCTGAGTCGGAGTCCGGTAACAGGACCAATGCTTTACGGGGGGTGGGGGGGCGATCTTTGTCGTTGCGTGCCGGCCCCTGGGGGTTGGTGTGTGCGGTGTGCCGTCCGCGTCTGGTGCGGTGAGCTCCCGGCGTCCTGCCGGCGCTCGCCGCGTCCACGCCGACCCCCGACGGGGCCCAGAGCAGAGCGGGTGCATAGTACTGGCCGGGGCACCTTGACCCACCCCGGGCAGCCTCCACCTACCCACACACTCAGCTGCAGCAGCAGCAGCCTCCACCTACCCACACACTCAGCTGCAGCAGCAGCAGCAGCAGCAGCCTCCACCTACCCACACACTCAGCTGCAGCAGCAGCAGCAGCCTCCACCTACCCACACACTCAGCTGCAGCAGTAGCAGCCTCCACCTACCCACACACTCAGCTGCAGCAGCAGCCTCCACCTACCCACACACTCAGCTGCAGCAGCAGCAGCCTCCACCTACCCACACACTCAGCTGCAGCAGTAGCAGCCTCCACCTACCGACACACTCAGCTGCAGCAGCAACAGTAGCAGCCTCTACCTACCCACACACTCAGCTGCAGCAGTAGCAGCCTCCACCTACCCACACACTCAGCTGCAGCAGCAGAAGCCTCCACCTACCCACACACTCAGCTGCAGCAGTAGCAGCCTCCACCTACCGACACACTCAGCTGCAGCAGCAGCAGCAGCCTCCACCTACCCACACACTCAGCTGCAGCAGCAGCAGCCTCCGCCTACCCACACACTCAGCTGCAGCAGCAGCAGCCTCCACCTACCCACACACTCAGCTGCAGCAGTCGTAGCAGCCCTCGTTGAAACGTCTATACTTAGTTGGCTGCATATAATGCTGTATATCAGGTACGCTTCGTATCACAAGCTTTCAAATGGTGTTTAATGTCTTGATATTGCTAGAGCTGACAGGGCTAAGGTCCTCCAGTCAAATATAGATGCAAAACATACTTCCAGATTTGATCTGCTTATTTGTGAACATGAACACCGGGAAGACAAAGGTCCCGACTGCACCACGCCCTTGTTTGCTGTGCCGTAGCGGCCTATAATAGGCGGTAACAGCTTTGTTTGCCAACAGGACTAGCACCTACCGGGGTTTTTAATCCTTGTGTGCTGGCCTGTATAGGTTGGTGTACACGGTGTACCATCCGTGTTGACACTGACCAGTGGAGCCTGATGTGGGTGCATAGTCCTGCTTGGGGTGTGTTTACTCCCCAGCAGCCTCCGTGCACACTCGGTGCACAGCAGCAGCTGCCACCTTCATAGACGAAACACGTGATAGTGCCATAGTAATGCTGCTGTTTAAGTTCTTGTTTTTGATACACGTGAATGTGTGACTGAGAGAGGTCCGTGTGCTCGCCATTGAAGCCAGTTCCTGCAAAGTGGATAGTAGAACTCCCGCACGGAATTAGCAAATGGGACCGTGTACAGTTAAGCAGATTTCAACGAATTTGTCATCATCTTGATTTGCAGTACGAGTTCATTTTGTTGGTATCGTATGCCTCTAATGCTGCTGTACAAACATTTTTGCAACTACATCACAAGTCAAAAGTGATTTCTTGCTCACACGAGCTTTAAGGCAGTGCTCACGAACTCTCCACATGAACCCAGCAATCCTACTAAATCTTAATTGTTTTAATTAAATATGACATGCTGCGTGGTTTTAAGAAATGAATGGTGTAGTTCCATGTGTGGCGATTCCTTCCCGTCACTCTCCCGTACCTCTTCGCCTGCAGGTACGGCAGTCCGGGCACAGTGTCCAAGGAGTACGGAGAGTTTGCAGAGTTCTTCCTGAAGGCGTACGCTGTCGGCATCCTGCAGGTTTGTGTGTGTGTGTGGGGGCGCGGAGCTGCATGCACATGTTTTCTGGGTGCTTGACTCAGGCGGGGCATGAACCAATAAAGCTTCGTGCTTGGGGTGCAGTGTCAGATGGTTATCTATGCGGTGAAGTGTGGCACTTGCCCTTGCCGTCATGCGCCGTGTGCATGGTACTGATAATAGCACTTGCCCCGAAATGATTTTTTTTATTGCAACACAACGCGAGCCCGGTACAATACTCCAATGGCCAATGGAGGGGAACAGCAACCCAAATTCGGCGCCGTGGGGAAATTGTACTCGCTGCTCCACCCAAGTGGAGGACCACGTGCAGGGACATGAACATCTCTTTGGGGAGGAGAAAGGGGGAAGGGGAAAGATAACTAACATACTGAGGCGAGACAAGGGGCTAGGGGATTGGGGGAGGTGGGGCGAGGCCCCAAATGTCTCTTAAACCTTTGTGTGTGAGCACATGTGTGAAGCTCACAACCACGAGCTGAGTGGCTAAAATACAGCAGGTTGGTACAGGAGTGCAGATTGTGCAGCTGCCAGTCACATCAGTAAGTTAACCCTTAACACATGGCTCTGTCGTCCCATAATTTGCCATCCAAGCCTTCAGCTTTCTTCAGAAGACGAAAAAACTTGTCTATTTATGTGTGTATGATTTGTTTGTGTGCGTGTCTGTGCATTGTGCGTACCTCTGTGTGTTAGCAGCAGCGGTACAGTGCTGAGAGCACAACATTACAATCTTAGTGACGTTGGCTAGATTTTTCACCACGTAGATGGGTGGCAAGTGGAATGTGAACCTGTTGTCTGCGTCCCAATTGGCCTGCTCTGCCTAAAAATTAATGTCTAGACTAGCGTGAACATCATCACTGGGGCGGTAAATGCAACCAGGCGTAATGCTGGCTGCAGCATTTCCTCATGCGTCGTGCCTACCTTGACCAGTGCTCGCTTAACAGCACTTGCACCTGTGCTGAGCAATGGTTGTATGGGGGGTAAACTTTTGTTCTTTTGGTAAAGTCACGTAGAGAGAAAAGTAATTAAATAATAGAATACGACGATTCGATTGCAACACAAGCTACCGTCATCAGGTAGAAGTAATTTTCAGAGAGACAAAACACAGACACACAGACAGACACACAAGCAGAGAGAGAGACAACACAGACACACAGACAGACGCACAAGCAGACAAGCAGAGACAACACAGAGACACGCAGAGAAAGACACAGAACATAGACAAACAGAGACCCAATGCCTTTGTGTCGAGGCCTTAGAGAGGGGGGGGGGGCAGAGAGAGAGGTGGGTCTGCTGGAGCAGCTGATGGAGCAGCTGATGGAGCAGAGAAATTAGCATGTCAATGAAAGACCCAACAAGACTGGTACATTTTAGAGAGAGAAATAGGCAGTTTTTGAAAACAAAATGTAGCAATTTTTTTGGAAATGTAATGGAATGTAACAGAGTTGGCAAAAGCACAGTTAACGCATAGCCTGGTTGATTACGATCTCCAAAGATTGCTAAAATTAGAAGTTAAGTGTGAAATTTGACAAACAGAGACACACAGAGGTGTGGAAATCCACCCCGAAGCGGCCGGGGGAGAGAAAAAAATGAAGGCCTCGACAGAGGCATTGGGTCTCTGTGTGTCTATGTTGTGTGTGTTTATGTTGTGTGTCTCTTTGTGTTGTCTCTCTCTGTTTGTGTGTCTCTCTGTGTGTCTCGGTGTCTGTGTTTTGTCTCTCAAATTTAGTTCTACCTGATGACGGTTGCTTGTGTTGCAATCGAAACGTCGTCTTCTATTATTTAAATTTTTTCTTTCTATTTGACTTTACCGAAATAACCTGCAGTCACGAAAGCTTCAATTGAAGTTTGGGTAATCTTTCGTTGTTGCGTGCCGGCCCCTGGGGGTTGGTGTGTGCGGTGTGCCGTCCGTGTCTGGTGCGGTGAGCTCCCGGCGTCCTGCCGGCGCTCGCCGCGTCCACGCCGACCCCCGACGGGGCCCAGAGCAGAGCGGGTGCATAGTACTGGCCGGGGCACCTTGACCCACCCCGGGCAGCCTCCACCTACCCACACACTCAGCGGCAGCAGCAGCCTCCACCTACCCACACACTCAGCTGCAGCAGTAGCAGCCTCCACCTACCCACACACTCAGCTGCAGCAGCAGAAGCAACCACCTCTCATAGACTCCACACGGGACAGCAGTGATATCTCAACTGGTCCTGCGGTTTCCCCTAGTTAGACTCGGCCTGACACGAGTACCTGGTGTGGTCACCTCAATCGGCCTTTTTATCCACACTTAGGGACACACCTTTTTAAATGAGTACCTGGTTGCGGCGTGTCAACGTTAGCACTGAAGAGACGGAGGCAGCTGTGCGTGCTGCTGGTGACACCGCTCCCCCCACCCGTCCCCTCCACTCATGCTTCATGCCTGCCTCAAGAGGCGCTCGCGACCCACACTTTTCCCGAACAGTGTCGTTATACGGGGAATCTGTTGTGTGTCTGTGTGTGCGTTCGCTTGCAGGTTCTGCTCAAGGTACTGGAGCAGTACGTGCAGAAGCGGTACGTGCCGCCGCGCGTGCTGCAGCAGACGCTCAACTTCCTCAAGCAGGCCGTGGCCCACGCCCTCACGTGGAGAACGCTCAAGGCCCACATGCAGGTCTCTTCCTCCGGTCTAAAGAAAGATTCTGATTCTTCCATTTGCCACCGGCTTCGCTTCTACACAAAACCGTCTCCGCCGATAGGCCTAGAGCAGGGGTCGGCAACCTTTCAAATAAGTCATTTTTTTTGTCTTTGACCAAAATTGTTCAAGAGCACTCCGCAGCGCTTGTTAACAAGTGTGCACCACTACGCCCAGCTAAACCCCACTTGCTCGCTCGTTTTGAGCTGACTGATGGAACGGGTTCTTGTTTTCTCTGTGCATGCAGACGGTTGTGCAAGAGGTGATCTTTCCGCTCATGTGCTACACGGACGAAGACGACGAGCTTTGGAATGACGATCCTTACGAGTACATCCGCCTGAAGTTCGGTGAGCCGCTCTCTTGATCGTGTGCTGCTGTTATTGATTCCCCCAAGGTGGTACGGTGGTGCTGACTACACCGTTAGGCAGCCTTAACTCGGTTGAAAGGGCACGGGCGTAAATGCTCGTAAGGGGTTGACATCGTCTCATCGTTCATGTGGGGTCGATCTGTATTGAGCAGCAGCACTCTCTTGCAGTCGGCGGTGGTTGTTATATAGAGATAATTTCTTAAATGTGTTCTCGGCACGTGCAAGATTGTTAGGAATCGGTGAAATTTGTACTGTCCGAAACTTAAGCCACCATAATGAGACGTAGGTTCTGTATCTGGAGTTTACAGATGGCATGGTGTTTATGTTCAAAAGCCATTATCCGTTGAAAATTTCTCAACGATGAAACCGGTGTGCATTGTTGATCGAGTCGACGGATCCTACCACCTCAACCTTTTAGGCCTCCGTGTATAGTAGTCCCTGCATGTTCTTCCCTAACAGACTACCACTGTCATGCCGATTGCTGTGCATCTCGTGATACTGATGTGGATGTACATTGACATGCGTCGTCTCTGCTGTGTTCTCACCAGACGTCTTTGAGGATTTCATTTCCCCGACCACCGCGGCCCAGACTCTGCTGTACTCTGCGGCTAGCAAGCGGAAGGGGGTGAGCATTGCAAACAAAGCCACAGCGTGTTTCTTGTCTCGTTGAAACCGTCCTGCTCTGTAGCCCGCCCAGGCGTTTGTTTAACCCCTTTCCCATTCTGAGACATGTGCAAGTTGCAGGGTGGGGGTCCCGTTCGCCGCTGAATCTTGCAGCTCTGTGTTAATTTAATTTAGGCGTAGCGCCAATTTTTTGAAAGATATTGTACTCACCGCGGAGAACTGTAGCGACACGACCCCGACTTTGCCCCACACGCCCTCCCGCATGGCTATGTGGGAGCCTCGGTATCACTAAAGTTATTTTATTTTACATGTACGTCGTCGGAACAGAACCGGAAGAAAAAAAACTAGTGACATCCAAGTGCGTCATTGGAATGGGAAAGAGTTAAGCAGCCCAAGTCCTGAGATGGAGTCGGTTTGAACGTTGTCCGCTGCTGTCCCTCGTTCCCAGGTGCTCGAGAAGACCATGGGCTTCTGCCACCAGCTCCTGACGAACCCCGCGAGTGACCCGCGCAGGAAGGATGGTGCGCTGCACATCATTGGCTCACTCGCCGAGGTCCTGCTCAAGGTGGGTGTGTGTGTGTACCATATGACGATCTAACGCCATGTGGCTTTGAGCCTCTGGCTAACGCCGCTTCGGGTTTGGTTGCCGTCTGTCATCAGTGGAACTGTGACTCTTTACTGTGAGGCCTTGTATTAATATGAATAGTTAATATACTGGTTGTGATTGGTTTATTAAATGATTATGACGGCAAATTCGGCCGTGGTCACCTTGTGGAGAGATCTGGTATGTATGTTGAACTTCTTTCGCACTGTACGTAGCCAACCGTGCTAATGGAAGGTGCGGGGGAAGGACAACAAACTAAACATGAAAATCAGTTCTCAACAAATTAACTTTTAAATCTATACAACTTAAAAGTGCATAGCTTCAGAGGCTTCCTCATGTCCTTGCGTCATGTTGGCATGTGACTGCACGTGTGACCTGTGCCTTGTGTGGATCATTTAATCCTGAATTGTTTGCCTGATGTGGTGTTAACATCAGCATTGGGGAGGCCAAGGCGGCCGGGCGTGGTGCTGACGTTGGTGAGAGTGTACGTGTGTGTACGTGTGTGTACGTGTGTGTACGTGTGTGTAAGCGCTTGTGGACGTGTGTGCTGCCTACAGAAGAAGCAGTACAAGGGGCAGCTGGAGATGATGCTGCAGAGTTTTGTCTTCCCGCTGTTCAGCTGCGAGCTGGGATACATGAGGGCGAGGGTGAGTTCTCGCACCCAACCAACCATAGCGATTCGATGTCTTCACCGCCTACGCTTGGTTGCCCGGGCCAGGACCCGGCGACATCATCTGCGGTATTCAGTGCTTTCCCAGTCCTCCATCCGGGACTGGTAGCAACCAGTCCCTCACCTCTGGCTTTGGTTAGCGACTCGCTGCATGAATTCTGTGCGTATTGTGAATCGGGCTTGTTCTCTTGTTAGTGTGGTAATGGCGTCTTGCAACGTTCCACCAGTAGGCGTACTCTTTGGTTCTTTCGGTAAAGTCACATAGGTATAAAATAAATTAAATCACGACGTTTCGATTGCAACACAAGCAGTCATCATCAGATGGGAAAACCACAGCAAGAAATGCTTTTGCTGAAGTGGGAGAGAGAGTTGCCGTGGTAAGAGGTTATATAGGTAAGAAAGGGGGAGGAGCAAGGGAGGAGAGGGAGGGGTGGGGGTGGGGGTGTGGGGTAGGGGGAGGGGAAGCGCTTGCGTGGTGTAGTAGTACCTGGCAGATATGATAGACGACAACCACTACAAAGCAGTTAGGGTTTTACCTGGTTAATTACATCCTTCCAATGATTTCTCAATTTGTATCCATCTTCTTGGTTGAAGTTATGTCTATGTTTACATATCTGGATGGCTTCATGAACAAACCTTTGATGGTAGCCCGAATGTTTGCAGAGTATCTTGGTCTCGAAAAAACAATATCATGAGAGCCCACAGCATTATAGCAGTGGTCAGCCACGGCGGAGGAGTTCTTCTGTGTTTCAGATCTGCCTTGTGCTCGCGAACACGGTCCGAGATGTTGTTTGATAATTTATATTTTGATGAGGCACATAATATCCTGCGCTCACGATTATACATGCATAGAGGTAGTTGCATAAATATAAACCACTTACAAATGATGGAAATGAAATGCCATTTCTATTTGTGATAGATTGAACGAGAGGCAAACTGGACAAACAAAATAGAGAAAAGGGAATTGATTAATAAATCTAATTTAGATCCCGAATTGTGATGATTGAATCGTGGGCGGGTGAGGAATGGTAATTTGTCTATCCCATCAGTCTCCGTGCGGAGGTCACTTTCATGCAGCAAATGATTTAACATTCTGTTTAAATCCTTAAAATTACAAAATCAGATCTCGGAAGCTGAGCAGAAGAGAACTGAGCTCTGGGCATTGTTAGAATGGGCAGCCACCATACATTACAGGTGTTGGTACAGGCTGCGGTGCAATGCGTGCCTTGCTATGTTTTATTATCCTTCCCTCGCACCTCCGATTCGCACGGTTGGCTACGTACGGCGCAAAAGAAGTTCAACATATGTACACGTGTGTGTGTGTGCGCGTGTTTGGCGGCGCAGGCGTGCTGGGTGCTGCACTCGTTCAGCGACGTGCGCTTCACCAGCGAGCTGAACCTGCGCAATGCCCTGGAGCTCACGCGCAAGTGCCTCATCGAGGACAACGAGCTGCCCGTCAAGGTGGAGGCCGCCATCGCCCTGCAGGTGCTCGTCTGCAGCCAGGACAAAGGTGAGATCTGGTTCCGCCCCCTCTTCCCCTCTCCCCTCTTCCCCCCCTCCCCTCTCCCTTCTGCGCAGCACGCGCCCAGACTCTTGTCGCTGCTTGGCATCATGCCAAACAGATCCCTGTCCCACGAACATTGGGACTTGTGATACGAAAATGGCCAGACCTGCACGTTATTATGTGAACAGATGTATGTGTAATTCTATGCCTGTGTTTGCACATGTGCTTGTGTGTGTCGTGTGTACGGGCACATGCCTGTCTTTATATTTGGGGAGCGGTAGTGTAGTGGTTACCGCACTGCGCTATGAACCCGGTGACCCGAGTTTGATTCACTTTCGTGGCCAACACCGCTGACGATTATTTGAACCAGACCTGGACCTCCCCACGGTCGACTCGGCCTCAAATGGGTACCTGGTGCAATGTGTAAAAACATAAGCACTGGGGAGACAAAGGTGGCCAGGCATGGTATTGGCCACCCACCTCGTGTGCCATGCTGGCCTTCATAAGTATTAATTAACAGCACTTGGCCCAACTGCTGCGAGCATAGGCTACACCAGGGAACCTTGTGGTCTCCTATTGTGTCTGCGTGTGTTCTAACCCTAGTCCCGTGCCCTCGCCTGCACGTGCCTGGCCCGTCGTGTTTGCATCCCCCGTGTAGCCAAGGACTACTTGAAGGCGTTCATCGGGCCGGTGATGCAGGCCCTGCTGTACATCATCCGCGAGACGGAGAACGACGACCTGACCAACGTTGTGCAAAAGATGATCTGCGAGTACAGCGAGGAGGTGACGCCGATCGCCGTGGAGATGACGCAGCACCTGGTGAGAACGCAGCCAGTGAACCGTGGGGCTCGTAGTGCTGACCGTGTGGCTTGCAGCGGTGGGGGGGAAACGTTGACAGGAGGAAAACGTTGGATGTGGGAATGTAATGATTGTTGCACTCGCGGTGAGTCCGTTGAAATATATTTTATTTATATCTGTTTCGATTTAAAGCTTTCGTGACTGCAGGGATTCATATCCTTGGTTGTTTCGGTAAAGTCACGTAGAAGGGAAATAATAAAAGAATACAAATAAAACAATAAAATTCTCACGACGTTTCGATTGCAACACAAGCAATCATCATCAGGTGTGAAAACCACGGCAAGCTTGTGTTGCAATCAAAACTTCGTGAGAATGTAATTGTTTTATTATTATTATTTTATTATTTCCCTTCTACGTGACTTCACCGAAAGAACCAAGAATATATATATGCTTATTCTAATTTGATGCCATTGCTTTGGTTAATTGTCGGAATGCACGAACAATTGTGAATGACAGATGCAGGAAAATAAGGCGGAACAAACAACAAAGCACAAATGAGATGAAGCAAATGAGAAGATAAACTAAACACAAAGTGCCGACTACGAACGAGATCGATGGTGCATATTGAGAGGGAACAAATGAGGCCATGCATTGAAAACTGACTGCAAACAAGACCACTCGTGAGACCAAAATATAATTGATTCTTGAATCGAACCTTTTGATTCATCAAAGTAAATTGTCCTCGATTTAAAGCTTTCGTGACTGCAGGGATTCATCTTCTTGGTTCTTTCGGTAAAGTCACGTAGAAGGGAAGTAATAAAATAAAAAAAATACTTCCCTTCTACGTGACTTTACCGAAAGAACCAAGAAGATAAATTGTCCTCATTATTAGCAGTCACTTGTGGTAATGGTGGTGGTGAACTCGATAGTGAGCACCTTGATTATAGAAGTAGTGGACTTTGATACCGGCAATAGTAGATAACCGTGTTAGCGATGCTTTCTGATGGTGATGAAATATGATAGTGGCCCTGCTTCATTGCAGCGAGGCATGGTGATGATGGTGGTGCTCCTGGTGGTGAATCGTGGCGGTAGTGAGACCTGGCGACGTTGCTGATGGTGGTTGACCGTTTTCTCTTCCACTCCGCTCCCCACCAGGCGATGACGTTCACCAAGCTCATCTCGAACAACAACAACGACGACGGCAACGAGGAGAAGGCCATCACGGCCATGGGCATCCTCAACACCATCGACACCATCCTCACCGTGATGGAGGACCACAAGGAGGTACGGGAACGCGCGCACACGCGGTGCCGGCAGCAGCGGACAGTTTAACCGTCCACTGCCCCCGCCGTGCGGTGTGTGTGTCTGCCGAGTGCCGGCGCCAAGCATGGTTGAGCCCGGTTCACACTTGGATGGGTGATCGTCAATAAAAAATATTGTCACTGCAAGCAAAGCGACAGTCACAATAATAAGACGAATCTATCAGTCCCTCCAGAAAAACGCGGAGTTTTTTGGTGATTGTTGCGGGCAAAAATCGTTGATTATGCGGCACGTTTTCTTAAAAAATGCGATGGAATATGCGGGATATTTATGCAATTTTATGCGATTAAATTGCGGGAACTTGCAACAATTGCGGGAACTTGCAAAAATTGCGGGAACTTGCAAAAACTGCGGTTTGATGAAAAAGAGAAAAAAAAGTGATTCCCCCAACACCCTATTCACTAGGCTACTACTTTAATGTAAAGAGTCATTTCTTATTACTTCCTATGATAAGCAAGCATACTACATCACAGAAAGTGCTGGGAATATTTAAGTTCTCATCTTGTTTTATTTCAGACCTTAACAAACAGATGGCTCAAACTTACAAAACATTGAGTCGAACAAGTTCTGTAGCTTTACAAAATGAATATGCTACAACTTCTGTAAAAATGAATAAATAAAATATAAAAAAATAAAATGTGTGCTTCCTGTTTTACAGAGTTAGCTATGCAAAATAATTTGCCCCCACTGTCATGTAACACACTGGGGAACTGCTTTGCGCGGTCTTTTGCGCTTATGTTTGTTGGCAAATGAGAAAGATTTGCGGGCTTCATCATGGTTTCATTGGCATCGCGGGGTTTGCAGCTTTTCAATGATGTCGCGTAATGAGTGACGTCACTTCATAACGTTCCCATGGCAACAAGGGAAATGGCTGCGCTTGTGTGAAGTAAACGCAAAATTTTTCAACTTTCTGCTAAGATATATGTGACTTTTTGCAACGAAAATGCGGGGATTATGAAATCATGCAAGCCCGCATATTTTGCGCGCGGAAATCTGCAATTTATGCGGCGAAAGTGCGGCGTATTTGAAAAAACGCGTCCCCCGCATAAATATGCGAACTTTGGCTGATTTTGCGTGAAATCTTGCGATCGCATAATCGCGTTTTTCTGGAGGGACTGATCTATAATTAAGCTGTTAAGGAGACAACATCTCCCTGCTTAACGACAGCTGCTCATCGCTGTTAGTGGTCGTGGTATCGCTGGTGAACATTTTTGTAGTGTGGGGATCAGTGTCTCTGTTGGATAACTTAAATTGCCGTGACTCAAAGTGGAACTATTTTTTGTCATCCCTGGAGGGGATGATGGGCTGAGTCTCCCCCAATCTTGGAGTTGAACTCGCAACGTTTTGATTGCGAGCCGCGCGCTTCGCCACAGAGCTATCTTGCCAGACTGTGGATGCATCCATCGTTAGCATGTTTCACGTTTCACACCGTCAGTCAGTCCCTGATGCTGTTTGTTCGGATACAGTTTGGCTCTACACGCAGGCATGTCGCTGATACATTCATTGCGACTTCCCTGGTCCTTTGTGCACAGATCACGCAGCAGTTGGAGGGAATCTGCCTGCACGTGATTGGATCGGTCATGCAGCAGCATATCAGTGGTAAGGCTGTGCATTCCTAGAGACAGCAGAACCATGCACGAAAGAGCTGCACGTGTACAGCACTTAGCTCTGGATGAGTGCCTTCCCATGCCATGCAGATAGTGGGGCTTATTTGACCATACTTCTCCCTTCTGGATAGTGCAGATTGGTGAAGGTGGGCAGCATAGACTGGGAGCATTTGAGTAGAGTAATGGCCATCTGCTGCTCAAAACTTGGCCAACGGGGCTGACATCCCATCCTAAGGTCATCTCTTGTGCTATTGCCTTTCCACTTGCAATCGGCTCACCAAGCTACCAACCTCTGTTATGCACAGACAGGGACATGAACCCACTTGCTACACTGCCATCTCTTGCTAACCTTATAGCAAAGTGGGTTTGTGACTTCATAAGTCTCCAAGCAATCCACAAACCCTCGCCTCCGAAACTCTGGGCCACAGCTGGGCGCCACCACAGCCATACATCCAACATGGGCAAGTTTGTTCGACCCATGGTCACGTCATATTAGCCACTTAGTGGTGAAGACGAGCACTGGGAAGACAACAAAGGTCTTTGTCACGCCACTCCCTTGTGCGCTGCGCTGGCCTTGATAGCTGAAAGTCTAATGCTTCACGGCCCCTGGGGGTTGGTGTGTGCGGTGTGCCGTCCGTGTCTGGTGCGGTGAGCTCCCGGCGTCCTGCCGGCGCTCGCCGCGTCCACGCCGACCCCCGACGGGGCCCAGAGCAGAGCGGGTGCATAGTACTGGCCGGGGCACCTTGACCCACCCCGGGCAGCCTCCACCTACCCACACACTCAGCTGCAGCAGTAGCAGCCTCCACCTACCCACACACTCAGCTGCAGCAGTAGCAGCCTCCACCTACCCACACACTCAGCTGCTGCAGCAGCAGCCTCCACCTACCCACACACTCAGCTGCAGCAGCAGCAGCCTCCACCTACCCACACACTCAGCTGCAGCAGCAGTAGCAGGCCTTGTGAAACGACTCCGTTAAGTTGGACAGAAAGATGTTGATAGAGAGGTGGATCTGGGAGCTGAGACACTGGGTTTGCATAATGGCAAGCACTTTCGATTAGATGCTTTCTCAAGCGAGGTGGCGGTCTCAACCTGGTTGGCAATGACTGCCCTCTGCTGCCCACCGTAAAACACGCAGAGCTCATCTGCCGATATTCATTCTCCTACATCCCCCGGGCACGCATTGAGACTGATGTTGATGAAGAGGAGCTATGGGTGGGTGAATATACAGCAACTAGCCTTTTGCCTGTCCAAGGGCGGGTGAATATTTCAGTAAATCTGAAATATAAAATATAAAATTGTTCAGCTCATGATTATTAATGAGGGGGGGGGGTTGCCCCATGTTGAGTGACGTCACCCGCTAATGGTTATTGGGGAGGGGTGCTGCATGTGGAGTGCGCGACCTTCTTGTGCGTTAGTGTAAATTTCCACGCGGGCATGAATATTAATGAGGGGGGGGCCTCTTTTGCGGTGACGTCACGCACGGATGTAGCACTGTGCTGCGTAGATTTAGTTTTTACCGTCACTTTCTGTAAAGAAACGTCATATTTGAAGCGACTTTGCGTAATAAATTATTTAATTCAGATCGACCTTCCTCTGCGTTAGTGTAAAAATCCACCCGCTCATGAATATTAATGAAGGGGGGGATGGGCCTCATGTGGAGTGACGTCACACGCGGGACGGACAGACATCTCTGGGTGATTCTAGTAGGTAATGCAGGAAGCCGGTATTGTTGTGAGCAGACCCACACACGTGAACACCATTGTATGTTGGTTAGTGGACGAGGGCACTTTACCTTTTGAATTGTGGACCATTGGGACCCTGACGTGTTGGTTGAAGTGAAGGGGAGCCGTGCCGGTTTGAGCGGCGGTGAACGGCCGGGTGACGCGGTGTTACGCGCGTGATTGCGATGCGCAGAGTTCTACGAGGAGGTGCTGTCGCTGGCGTACAGCCTCACGTGCCAGGTGGTGTCGCCCCAGATGTGGCAGCTGCTGCCCATGCTGTTCGAAGTCTTTCAACAAGACGGGGATGACTGCTTCACAGGTATTGGGTTTCCTCTTCGGAACCTCCCAGCAACGGCCTAAGTGGGGGGGAAGGCTTAACCCAATCCCAGCTGGGTTCTCCTTTATACTTGTGCCACCAATTAGCACGGTTGGCTACGTATGGCGCGATAGAAGTTTAACGTATGTTTACTCACTGAGGCTGTGTCTGACACTTGTGTGAAAATTCGTTTCCAAAGTATCTATTGATGGTTTGTAATAGTTTAAAAGTGATGAAAAATAAGAATAGGGTTTACCACACAAAACATGAAAAACAAACATGCTCTGATAATTTCTGCATTATCTTTGGTCCCATACAAAGGTCCCATAGATTTAATTATTGAAGCTCGCTTTGTATGCGTCAAATACTTGTGTAATAACGTTTTGCAATTCTTATATATATTGTATGTAATACGGTTGTGGGATCTGTTCAACCACTAGAGGCTGCTACATAGATAATGAAAAAAATATAATCTGTACAATCATATTCTTGGGTCTTTCGGTAAAGTCACGTAGATAGGTTCAAAGAAAATAGCAAAAAAATAACAAAAAACGACGACGTTTCGATCGCAACGCAAGCAGTCGTAATCGGTAGAAAAAATAGCGGGAAAGCTGCTGAGGCAGGATGTTTTAAAGGTTGGAAATGGGTGTAGCCCAAGGGTCATAAGCGAAGTGGGCTAGTGATGTTAATGTGAGAAATTTGCATGTCAATGTCAGGTCGTAGAGCTACCGCCACATGGAGAAAAACGAGCAACGGGTGGCTGTGTTAGTGAGACATTTAACCTGTTAATGTAAAGACATTTAACCTGTTAATGTCAAACCAGAGAGTCGAAATAACTAATGATAGTCCCCGAGTTACGATGGTCCGACTTACTATATTTCGATTTTACGATGGCGATACGACAAAATTGTAAAATATTTTAAATTTTGCGCGGCAGGCAAACGCAGCAGCTTACGAGGTACGATATTGTACGTTGGGACGCTGCCGGGATGTACGCATCTCCCGCCTTTCTATTGAATTGCAGTTCATATAGGAAGGCTAAGAATTTACCTTGTTTTTTTACTTTACATTTTACTGTGCAATACAGTATCGTAATTAATAAATACATACAGTATATAGTTTATACAGTACGGTACTGTAAATTGCTCTGTTTTGCTAAATTATTACCATTCTTTAAGACTCCTGGGTAGGCTAGGCCATCTTCGACTTACGATATTTTTGACTTACGATGGGATCGTCGTAACGCATCTCCATCGTAAGTAGAGGACTACCTGTACTAACATCGGAAGGTAGGATGGAAACATCACAGCCAGTTATGACTTAAACCGTCTCGTATTCGCCGGCACCAAACATCGCGGCTGCTTTGTGTTCCAGAGATGATGCCCGTGCTGCACAACTACGTGACGGTGGACACGGACACACTGCTCGCCAACCCCAAGTATTTGGAGGTCATGTACAGCATGTGCAAGAAGGTGCGCAGTGGGGGGGGGTTCCAGCATATGGGTTTAATGTTGAGTGCAGAAGATTTGATTTGTGATTGTGTGCGTGTGTATGATCACGTTGATGGTGAGCGGTGGTGTCGTTGTTTAGTGCACTGCGATACAAACCCGGTGACCTGAGGTTGAATATTTAAACTTGTCCTGGTCCTCTCGGAGGTCCACTCGGTCTCATATGAGCACCTGGTGTGGTGTGTAAAACATCGCCACTGGGGAGACAAAGGTGGTCGGGCGTGGTGCTGGTCACCCACCCCCTCATGTTTGCGAGCACCTTTGTAGGTGCTCGCGAACAGCACTTACCCCAACAGTGTGTTGAAGTCTACGGGGGGGGATCTTTTTCCTTTGCTTTTCTGTTAAAGGGTGAGCCCCAGCCACGGCTAACATCAGTGTTGAGTGATATCAGAACCAATCAGAATCTGAATCCTTATTCATACTGGAGGAATCCGATAAGCTGTAAAGCTCTTTCACAGATGTCCAGTAGAGGCGGGTCAGAAAGTTACAACGGTGCTTAGCGCCCCCACCCCAGGTCGACTCATCCTAAAACGAGTACTTAACCAGCGCTTACTGCTGTGCTTTAGCGCATGTTGTCGCGCGTGTACCGTGTGACCCCCCCAACCCCACGCGGTTTCTGCGTTGCGCGTTCGCCTTGTGACAGATCCTGACGAGCGACGCCGGGGAGGACGCCGAATGCCACGCCGCGAAGCTCCTGGAGGTCATCCTCCTGCAGTGCCACGGCCGTGGCATCGAGCAGGTCTGGCCTCCCAACACTCGCTCCGTTCTTCACCCACCTATTTAATAATGCACGTTTTTTTTTAACCGGGTAAGGCCCACTGATCCTATACAGGTCTTTTTCAAAAGTTACCTGGTTATCACACATGATAGCTCAACAAAGTGACTTATCGCGTGGAAATTTACCGGGGCCACGTACTACACACGCGCGTTTCTAAATGTGGAGGGAAAAACCGGAGGATCCGGAGAAAAATCCACGCGACCACGGGGAGGGAGACATGCAGACTCCAAATATTACAGGCGTCTGTGTCGGCAATCGAACCCATACCGAGGGAGTTAACATCTCGCCACCGCTACTGCATCGCTGCACTTGCCGTGTCCAGTCTGCGCTCATTCTGCCTGCGCTACTGACGGTCCCTTGCTCGCCATTGTTGTGTTGTTCATACACGCCTCTTCTCGGGCCTGTTGCTTCAGAATCTTTATTTATCCTGGAGAAATCCGATGAGCTATGAAGCTCTATTTGACAGATTCCCAGTAGGGGCACGGGCTCAGAAAGGGACAACAGCAAACAACACAAAAACATTGGGAGTGCGAAGTATAGGAAAGGTAAGAAAATGTAAAGTAAAAAAAATAGATAAGGTTATGTAAGTTCAGATTGCATAGGTACACCACTTCCGAAGCTTGGGCAAGGCAGCATAACAACAGCAAAAACAGTCCCTGACTGTGTACATCGGCATGCATGGCAACTTTGTCAATCCACCGCTGGATGAGGGCTTCACCGCACCATGTAGATCTTGAGGGTTGTTTGACCATACTTCACCCTGCTGGTCATTGCGGTTAGGCGAATGCGGGGAGCATAAATGCGTGGTGATCACCCATCCAGGCACTTTTTGAGCTCGCCCCTTGCTTGCCTTCCGAGAGATAATGAGATTAGGCCCATTCCTGGTGATTTGATCACATTCCATCTGTTGAGCACTGAATCTAATTTCTCTTGTAGATGGCAGAGGTCGCAAACGGGTTTTGATTCCTTACCCGTACCCATTCCCGGCCACACCAGGGTCGCGTACGGGTACCCGTACCCTACCCGATACCCGGCCGGGTACGGGTAGCCGGGTATCGGGTAGGGTACGGGTATCGGGTACCCGATTGTGACCTCTGGTAGATGGGCATGTCTCGTGTGTGTGCGCTCTTAAACGTGTATTGTCGTCTGTTGGTGGGGAGGTATTGATCTTCTGCGTGCGTGCTCGGTGCGCTGGATGTGCGGGTGCAGTGCATGCCGCTGTTTGTGGAGGCGGCACTGGAGAGGCTGACGCGGGAGGTGAAAACGAGCGAGTTGCGCACCATGTGCCTCCAGGTGAGAAGTGCTCCACACTGCAGACTCATTCGCGAGCGCGTTTTACAACACAGTGCTGACTGATGTGTTCTCATTCGGCTATCGCTTGCTTATAAATGAAGTTGATCAAGACGTTAAATTATGGTATAGCCCACGAGTCTGTAAAGAATATTAACAAGGGCCATTTTTTTCAAATTCGGTCAAAACAAACTCAATATTTCAAGAGCCGCAATGCATGTGAATACCAGATGGTCCTGAATGGGTAACGTCATGAAGCAGTCATTAAAGAGTCGCATGCGACCTCCACAACCACAGGTTGACGACCGCCTGATGTAGCCAAACAAAACGAAAGATTTGTTGCTGCATTTCCCTCTGCCACCCGCCACGTAGCCCCTGCAGCCCATAACAACAACCAGCTGCCCAGATCTGACGAGTTCAGATACAACGTCCCGAAATGTACTCTTTGGTTTTTTCGGTAAAGTCACGTAGGTGAAAATAAAATCAAAATAAAACAACTAAATTAAATCACGACGTTTCGGAAGCAACACAAACCTCCGTCATCAGGTGTGACTGCTCCAGCAAAAATTACTGTAGCGTATGAAGAGAGCTTCGTATTTAAATAGCCCTCTTCATCCTTGCAGTCACGAAAGCTTCAAATCTAGAATTAGTCCCGAAATGCGTTCATACGGCTCCAAATTCTCTTGTGTTCATTGACGAGGCTGAACCCGGAGGAGACGCGGGGAGTGTTGCTGACGCCCCCCCCCCCGTGGCTTATCTGTGTGTGTGTAGGTGGTGATTGCTGCCCTCTACTGCAGCCCCACGCTGCTGCTCAGCACCCTAGACAACATGCACTTCCCGGCTAGCAGCCTGCCCGTTACGGCGCACTTCCTCAACCAGTGGCTCAACGACACCGACTGCTTCCTGGGGTGAGGCACCGCAGCACCCCCCCCCCCCCCACGTGTTCCCTCCCAGCGCAGCAAGCGGGAGCCACGCCCGGGTCCGACTCGGAACCCGTGCTGAGACGTTGAGGCTGTGCTGCCTCCTCTAGCTCCCTCTCGACAATACTCGCCTGCGAGACGTGTTCTGATGCATCGCTTCGCGGGTTAAAATCGTGCGTTTTAAAATCGTCCACTCGTATTGCGCGCATCAAATCGACGCCGTACGTAGCCAACCATGCTTATCGGTTACATACGTTGTTTACAATTTATGCAGATTATCTGCAAATGATTAACAATTAGGCTAATGACATGACCAAGACTATAAATAAGACAACACTAGAAACAATACAAATGAGATTGTGAAAATGGAACGAAAATTTACGTGTTTTTTTTTTAATTGCATTGTAACCACAAATGGTGCCATTTAATCAAATTGCGGTAAATCATTATGCGCTGCTCTTCCACTCATCAATTCCTTCTGCCCTCTGGGTTGGATAAAATTGGTCGCGCTTTGTGCCGCTATTGCAATTCAGCGGTGATTCTTCTAAAGAGAGGTTGATGCCCACTGCTCTTTATGGCTCTTTTTCAGAAGCGACCTGGCCGCAAATGATAGCGCAACAAAGTGGCTTATCGCGTGGAAATTTATAGCAGCCAAATATAAAACGCAAGTTTCTAAATGTGGAGCGAATAACTGGATGACCTGGAAAAAAATCCACACGACCACGGGGGAGAACATGCAAATTCCAAAATACGTGTGTCAGGGTTGAGATCAAGCCCACGACCTCCTGTATACCAGCCAAGGTAGTTAACATCTCGCCACCGTGGCATCCCGTGATCTGGTGGGTCCCAGTCGCCGGACTACGAACAGGGGGAGCAAGTGAGGGCTTCGCTATTCTGTCAAATTGCCCGATGATGCTGGATGTAATTACCAGCGAAACGTCGTACTAATTTTTTTAAATGTTGTGGATTCACTCAACACCGGTGGGCTAAAGTAGTGAACTATTTGTCTTTTGTCAACGTGACACTTTTTTACTGATTGGCCGTGTCGGGTGGTGGAGGGCTACGACACACTCATAAATAACGCGATCTAACCCAAAAACGTTTCTTACGAATAATACTGGTCGCCAAAGCCTACGTGTTAAACTGAGGCGGAGGATATTGGACGTTAGGGGTGGGGCCAGGGAGGGGGGGCCCACTTTTGACTCCCTTGCACCACCAGGAAGACGCATGCTGACGGCGCTCCGCCACCGCCCCATGCTCCTTCCCCCAGGCTGCACGACCGCAAGCTGAGCGTGCTGGGCCTGTGCTCGCTGCTGCAGCTGGAGCGGCGGCCAGAGATGGTGATGGCGGCCGCCCCCCGGCTGCTGCCGTCGCTGCTCATGCTCTTCCAGGGCCTGAAGCGCGCATACGCCTCGCGTGCCGAGGACGAGGACAGCGACGACGACGACGACGACGATGACGACAACGATGAGGAAGATGACAACGGTGCGCAGAGTTTGCGTGCGTGCGTCTGTTTGCGTGTGGTTATCGCACTGTCGGCATCATTGACAAGTGATAACAGAACCGGTCCTGGGCTCTCCTCCCCTAGCTCCACTCCACCTGGTACAGGTGTGTAAACAACAGTGCTTGGGAGACAAAGGCGGCTTATTCATGGCTAGCCTTCATAGGTACTCACAAACAGCACTTGCCCCAATCACCTATATAGGCTGTACGGTGGATTTTTGTTCTTTTTGTAACACTGGACTACACACATCGGTGTGGTGTAGTGCAGTGTTATTCAACTTCATTTTTCTTGAAGTCATAACGTCTGTACATGTGACCACTATTGTGTTCCTCCCGTCTCCAGCTCTTGTCATCTCTCTCTTGTTTATCTCACTTTCATCTCGCTAATCTTGATCTCTGCTCCATAGCTCTCTCATCTCTACCTCTTATTTCTTTCATCTCACCGAACCTGCTGTATCTCTTTAAGTCTCTGCGAGCCAAGACAGCCTTAATTCCTGGCCAGGCGCTTCATTATCAAGTGATGTCACTGGTTTTCAGTGTCACTTCAGACAGGCTCCCAACCATGATTGTGGACGCGTGATTACATCGTAGGGAGTGGCGGAGGTGTACTGTGCTGTGAACCCGGTAACGTGAAGTGGATTCCCGACTAATATCAGTGGCGAGTGATGTCCGAACTGGTCCTGGTGCCTACCGTAGTGTGGCGTGTACATGAACATTGAAGAGACAAAAGGTAGCTGAGCACGGTGCTGGCCTTTATTTTGCCGTACTGACGGCGGTAATGTATTTCAGGGGTTGGGGGGGGCGATCTTTGTCGTTGCGTGCCGGCCCCTGGGGGTTGGTGTGTGCGGTGTGCCGTCCGCGTCTGGTGCGGTGAGCTCCCGGCGTCCTGCCGGCGCTCGCCGCGTCCACGCCGACCCCCGACGGGGCCCAGAGCAGAGCGGGTGCATAGTACTGGCCGGGGCACCTTGACCCACCCCGGGCAGCCTCCACCTACCCACACACTCAGCTGCAGCAGCAGCAGCCTCCACCTACCCACACACTCAGCTGCAGCAGCAGCAGCAGCCTCCACCTACCCACACACTCAGCTGCAGCAGTAGCAGCCTCCACCTACCCACACACTCAGCTGCAGCAGCAGCAGCAGCCTCCACCTACCCACACACTCAGCTGCAGCAGTAGCAGCCTCCACCTACCCACACACTCAGCTGCAGCAGTAGCAGCAGCAGCAGCAGCCTCCACCTACCCACACACTCAGCTGCAGCAGCAGCAGCCTCTGCCTACCCCACACACTCAGCTGCAGCAGCAGCAGTAGCAGCCTCCACCTACCCACACACTCAGCTGCAGCAGCAGCAACCTGTCATAGACTCCACACGGGACAGCAGTGATATCTCAACGGGTCCTGGGGTTTTCCCCTAGGTTGCCTCTGCCTTAGATGAGTACTTTGTGCGGAAGTGTAGCAGTTAGCATGCTGCCCTACGAACCCAGCGACCCGAGGTCGATTCGGTTTATGGGAAACACCATCGACTATTATCTGAACTGATCCTGGGCCTCCCCTAGGTCGACTCGGCCTTAAAAGAGTACCTTGGTGCGGTGTGTAAAAACATCGGCACTTGGGGAAACAAAGGCGGCGAGGCATGGTGTTTCTGGCCACTCGACCCCTTTGCGTGCCATGCCAGACTTCGTAGGCGCTCCACATAAGGCGCTTGCCCCAAACGGTCTGCTAAAGGCTCCCCGGCGGTGGGTGTGGGCGGGTCTTTGTCTTTGTGCAGTGGAGCTGGGCAGCGACGAGGATGACGTGGACGAGTCGGGCCAGCGCTTCCTGGACACGCTGAACAAGAAGGCGAGCGGGGACGACGTGGCCTGCGAGGACGACGACGATGACGACGAATGGGACGACGACGGCACGGAGGAGACGGCGCTCGAGGGCTTCTCGACGCCGCTGGACGAGGAGACCTGCGAGGTGGACGAGTATCAGGTGTTCAAGGTCACCCTGCAGAGTAAGCGTCCACCTTCTCCAGCCGTTCCCACGCGTCGGTGGCTCCCGCGGAATTAATCGACTTTGATCGCGATAGCATCGCGCGCTGTACGTAGACTGACATCATAACGTCAGTGGTGATGCACCTTCGGGGGGCGTTTAAAAACGTCAGCACTCGGGAGAAGAAGGCGGCCGGGCGTGGTGTTGCTGGCCAAGCCGACCCTTCATGTGCGGTGTCGGCCTTCATAGGTGCTCCTCCAACGGCACTTGCTCCAAAATTATTTTCAAGGGAATCCGTGAAAGTGTTTTCAAGGCTTCGGGTATGGTGCTGGTCAGATCACCCTTTCCTTTGCTGTCCTGGTCCCCAGTCGGCAAGTGCCATCTTTAGTCGTTGCGTGCCGGCCCCTGGGGGTTGGTGTGTGCGGTGTGCCGTCCGCGTCTGGTGCGGTGAGCTCCCGGCGTCCTGCCGGCGCTCGCTGCGTCCACGCCGACCCCCGACGGGGCCCAGAGCAGAGCGGGTGCATAGTACTGGCCGGGGCACCTTGACCCACCCCGGGCAGCCTCCACCTACCCACACACTCAGCTGCAGCAGCAGTAGCAACCTCCACCTACCCACACACTCAGCAGCAGTAGCAGCCTCCACCTACCCACACACTCAGCTGCAGCAGTAGCAGCCTCCACCTACCCACACACTCAGCTGCAGCAGTAGCAGCCTCCACCTACCCACACACTCAGCTGCAGCAGTAGCAGCAGCAGCAGCCTCCACCTACCCACACACTCAGCTGCAGCAGCAGCAGTAGCAGCCTCCACCTACCCACACACTCAGCTGCAGCAGCAGCAGTAGCAGCCTCCACCTGCCCACACACTCAGCAGCAGCAGCAACCACCTTTCATAGACTCCATAGGGGACAGCAGTGATATCTCAACCGTTCCTTGGGTTTTCCTCTAGGTTGCCTCAGCCTTAAACAAGTATTTGGTGTAAAAACCACAAGTAGTGGAGAAGCAAGGGTACCTTGCCCCCCCCCCCCCCTCCCTAATACCACCTTGTACATCATGTTGACCTAAATGTTTTCGTTAACAGCACTTGCCTTACCAGTCTCTGCGGGCTACACGGGGTAAATCTTTGTTTTGTGATTGCATATATTTCTTTGTTTTGCTGTTGTAACTTGCTGACCCGCCCATACTGGACACGTGTGAAAGAGGGCTTCCATAGCTCATAGGGCTCCTGCAGTCTAAATAAAGATTGTGATTATGATTGTTTGGTGGAATAGTGGCCGCTGTTTGGAGCTCTGCGGTCTGAAGCCGGCGGTCTGATTTCAATTCCCGCCTGTGGCTAACGTTGGTGGCCTTTCCCACCCTTTCGCCAACCCGCACTGGCCAGCGTGGTGAAGTATGGTCAAACAACCCCCAATGATTGACCAAGGTCTGGGAAGGCCTTCATCCCGAAGTGGGTTGACAAAGGGCTTGTACATACCTACATACGCTTGATAGAGTGGGTTTTTTATGTTCTTTTGAAATTGTATTCCGCATCCTCTACGTGTGTCACGTCAAAGTGAAGTCTTTAGCTTGGTGCCTAAATTATGAGGTTTTGTGCTGTGGTGCTCATGTTTGAGCCAAGCCAGAGGAAAGAGGCTCTTGCCATGGGAATGTGGTGTTTTAACCTTTTGCTTAGGGCTACCGACAGAGGTCAGTGCTGCCCCCAGTGTCCAATTGAGCAAAGTGATGCTTTGGCTTGACTTTTTCTGCATTGTTGGCTTAATGACGAGATAAAGGAATGTGTTTGGAGAGCTCACAATGATTCAGAGTGACATTATGTGGTGTCAGGAAAATGACACAACTGCGAGGTTACTTCAATGGGTCCGTTGTTCAACATGCCGTGGTGTGAATTTGTGCCCTTTGTAGAGGATCACACTTGGGGTGTTTGGCCAAAACTCGAGAAAATCAAGAAAAAATGTCCAGGCCGGGTGACTCCGGAGGCTAATCCTGCGTTGGAGCACCAAGCAGTCGCCACTGACATGTCATGAGAGTTTGAACCTGGGATTCAGTCATCCGTGATTAAAACCATGCTCTCAAGCGTAGCGAGCTGTTGTTCTCAGTCTGGTTGTGAATGGTTTCGAGCAAAAAAGCAGTCGGATAATTTCGGTGCATTTCCAGATGTATTGCCACGTGCCAAACTCCTCTATATTCGGACCAATGAGAAGTTGCTCCACTCGTTGTGGATGAAAATCGGTGATGCAACCTCATGAGTTCTGTTACTTCACTTTTCCGTTCCTAACCGTGCACCATGCGCCGCTTTACCCTCCTCCCGCAGGCATCGAGAGCCAAGACCCGGCCTGGTACCAGGCCCTGACCACCGGGCTCACGGACGAGCAGCGAAAAGCCATCCTGGACGTGCTGACGACAGCCAACCAGCGTCAGGCTGCTGCAGGTATCCCCACTGGTCCCTTCCCCCACCATTTAGATCACCATTTCCTCCTCTCCCGCTCCCCTTACTCCACTAACTCTCCTCTCTCACTCATTACCCTACCAAGTGGAAGCAGTTGGTTCATCCCTGCACTTTATAGCAGGAGCAATATATCACTTTTACCAAGATTTTACAAAAACTTTTAGAACAATTTTTTTTTTTTTTAAATACAATATTATTTTGAAGATCTGATCAAGCTCGACAAATATGGAAAACAATGACGTTTGGGAGAGTTGTGCTAAGCATGGACATAAATACTTTATCAGATGTAAGGTGGGATAGCAGAACATACATATTGCAACATATTCAGACGGTTTACACGCCGAGTGCTGCAACTCGGAAAGAGAACAGGGAGAATAGCTGGATATGTCAAAAAGCGAGTTAAAGAACCAAAGAAGAAAAGTTTAGGACGATAGCTGCCTCCTCACCGAGGTCCTGGCAGGGTTCATTCAGGAAGGCCCAGGGAGTGCAGCTAAGGAAGGGCCATCGAGCATAGATCAGTGTTCTTCACTGCAAGGCCCGCTGGCCACTGGCGGGCCTCTGGTGGCCTTCAGTGCGGCCCCTGACGTGCGGCCCCCGACAGTACAAAAATGTGACAAGAAACCCCCCCACCCCACCGTCGTGCTGAACAAACCCCAATGGTTTTAAATGTGTAGTGGCTCTCCGTCTGAAAATTAGTGAACAACACTGGCATAGGCGATAAAGGAAGCGGCTTTACTATCCTTGTTTGCACGTGGCTTGTAATCCATCGGTGTGGAGGCAACGGTTGGTGGCGCACACAAATGTTGCGAAACTCCCTTCTGGTGGTCATTGAGGTTTCCAGGAGAAGTACAGCAAAACATAGGGGCTCCAACCAATGCATGTTTTATCAAAGCACGTTGGCATATTTTGCCACAAGGTATATGTGGTTAATGCAGATTTGATGCCTTGCAATAGGGGTATATATTTGGTGTTCTTAACACCTGTTCTTTTGCCAGAAAGGGTAAAAGCATATTCATATTTTTCATCACTTATTAATCGATTGATAACACCGTAATATATAAAGAGGATTACAGAGCTTGGACAGTTGTTGCTGCCGGCTCACCACGTGGCTGCCTTCCTGCTTTGCGATTCCGTGCGCGTCGGAGTCGTTGTCTCTCTTCGAGAACGAGTGAAGACAGTGCGGCAGAGGTCTCAATCGGGTACCCGATACCCGTACCCTACCCGATACCCGGCTACCCGTACCCGACTGGGTACGGGTAAGGAATCAAAACCCGTTTGCAACCTCTGCAGTGCGGCGCGTTGTAAGTTGAATCTACTATTTAGGCTTTCTCCGCTCCGGTTTCGTCCCTCTTGTGACGTATCGGCAATGTGTGCTGGCTCCTCTCGCCCCTTCGTTTGTGTGAACGCAGAGTCGAAGAAGATCGAAAAGGCTGGTGGGTACAAGTTTGATAATCTGAACGTGCCTACTACCTTTAACTTTGGGGGGCCCGGCGCTGCTCCCAACTGAATTTGTTTGGATTCGTAACTTTAAATAACTCAAACAAACCACCCTCCCCAACCCCCAACAAACTGACAATTTCGAACGTGGAAGCTGAAAAGAAGCCTCAACACTCGCCCTCTGGTCCACTCGCAACAACCGGATTTTCGACACTCACATTGCATACCCGCATCAAGGAAGAATTTAAAGGACAATAGTTGTGGCAGAAAAAAAAGGTAAATTCATATTTCACTCTTCAATTGACATTCATTCATTCAGCTGTGAGTGCTTAGAGGAAGCCAGGACATGTGAAAAGGGATTTCTTGAAATAAGACTGTGATTGTTCATGTTGCCAAGGACTTGTTGATTGTGTAAAGTTGTCACGAACCCATCCCTGCTCCGGAGATAGGGCTTGTACCAGAGCTGGATATCGATATTTACGGTATGGTTGTTTAGTTTACACGGACGTCAGAGGCACGCACGTTGCAAATGGGGGATATAGTGTGCTTTTGTTGCTTGTTATGGGAAAACAGTTGCATTAAAATAGAAAATGTTCAAAATGAAATTCACGTAATTTCACCTAAATCTCTCCATTTTTTGTTTGCTCCATTTGTAACAAAAGGCCCAAGTTACAATGACTGTTACATCTGAAAGTGTTGATTGTCCGCTGTGGCAAACTGTTAGAATAATGCAGAGAAATGTTCTATACGGAGTTCCCGATTTACATGCTGCTTGGTTTTCACTCCCGAGAATTCGCAAATTTTTCAGGGCAGGGCCTGGTGCAGCGGTCCTCTGTGCTCGTACACAATTTGTCGAGCCCATTCCACAAAACGCCCGCTCGGATGGGGGAAGTGCATCCGACGAGAGTCGTGCGATTGCCCCTCGTTGCAGAGGTTTGCGATTCGGGCTCCGTGCCCCACCCTGCTTAATCCTGCGGGTGTACCAACCGTAAATATACACGGCCCGCCTTCACTGTGGATGTTTAACCCTTTCCCATTGCGATGACATAAGTGTAGGCCATAAATCTTTATTTCCATTCTGGTCCGGAATCGGAAGTAAAAGGCCATGCTGGGGGGAAGGGCCTGTGGCACAGTTTGGCGCCAACTGTCAGAGTGCGGTTGTGTCGCTACAGTTTTCTTCGGTGAGTACAAAGTCTTTAATAACAATGGCGCTACGCCTTTCTAAATAAAATTATCGCCGAATCGCTTGCGCGTCCCGAGATTCAGCGGTGAACGCGACCCACCCTGCAACTCGCAGACATCTAGGATCGGGAAAGGGTGAAGATCTCCGTGACATTTGAAACTGAGCAGCCCATGTGCACCAAGGTCATGGTACAACTCAAGTCATGGTACAAATTCAAAACAATTACTGTTGACTGCTCTGTCGTCGTTGCCGACGAATTCCCCGGGATAAATTCCAGCAGGGCTTTGGAATGATCAGAGATGAGATGATCGTGTAAGGTGCTTTTTGAGTTGTCGGTGTTCAATCAGGCGCCCTATAAAAGCAAAGGCCTTATCATTAACCTCGCGCTGTTCCTCAACCCACAGTAGGGAAAATACATCTGGCAATGTCGTGTCGTGCTACCGGAGGGAGACACTGGGCCCCGCTGCATTATGGGACGGGCGTGTTGCGTACGGAGACGAGGGGTGGCCTTCAGTGAAGGTTGAAGGGAGCATTCGGTGCAATTGCCCGCACCAGTGGCAGGCACGTCGTGATGGCGGAGTTGTGAATTGAGCTCCCGTTCTTCAATGACCCTTAAAACGTTTGCTTCTAGGTCTGTAAAAAATATGCATAACTATTCCCGGACTGTTTCCTTTGTACTAACAGTGCTTTGTACTATTTTTATTTGTACTGACAGCTGGGTCGACAATGAACTGTTTTTTTTTTTAACCTCAATTTCTGGAAAACTTGCTAGGTTTGCAAAAATGAATCTTGGTGAATGTTTTTTTCCCCCCTCCTATTTGCCGATTGTGGCGAGTTGAGGATTTTTCCTTTTCATAAATTTTGTTGAGTTCAGATGCCGCAGTTATTTAAAAAGACGAAAATAATTCCTTCAGAAATTGCAATATTTTATTGTTTTGTAAATTGTAAGTAAACAGAATGTGACTGGGGTGTTGTACACACACACACACATGCGTATTTAAAACGATATATATTTCAGAGAAAATTTACCAGCACTTAAAATGTTAACTTTTAAATCCCGTAGGAGACGGAACATTTTTCAACGTCACCTTGGCTGGCTGGATTTGGCAGTAGGAATGTGAATGCTACGGAGTAACATGCTATGCAGTTCAGTCAATTGGTCATCGGTGCGTTTTGCCTCCCGGTATATATTTTTGCTCAACGGTTTAAGTGCTGGTGCAACAGTAAACATTGTAGCAGAGGTTTTTTTTGTTCGGAATGTATTGATCACAAAGTTATATTAGAAATATAATTTTAAAAGCTAAAGAAGTGTAAACAGAAAAAGAACATGAATTAAATACTGTACACTTACCATCAAGGTTTATATTGGATTGTTTTGGCTGGGGAAAAATGTCATGCCACACAGAAGGTGTTCAACATGTTATGGAAGCGAGGTTGTCAACATTTCTTACTCTTTAAATGACTCAATTGCAAACACCGTTACGGAATTTTTCATGTCCCGTCGGCTGCAGTCCGTTTGAACATGCAATGCAAATCACCTCCACAAATCGTTTGCAAAGTGAATAAAAGTACATGCAGTGCAAATGCAGTTTGTGGGCATTTTAATTTGTAATATAAGGAAATGAGCGCGAGCGAGAGATCTGGTGTAGCGGACGACACTCCTCAAACACTTGTTTCCATTCCAGTTCGTCGTGATTCACCCACTTCTAATAGCAGTTGGCCTTAGGTGATTGTGATCTGTGGTTCACGTGGTCGTGGAGGGATGCACTTTCATCGGAGTGTTGGTTTGGCCATCGGGAATGATTTCTGCCTCGGAAATACCGCAGTGTATCGCCATGATCCCCTCGCTGCCCTCCGATTCCTCGTACCCCCGATGAGCACGGTTGGTTACGTACGGTGCAAATTGAGTTCATACATCGCTGCATGACACTCGGTCCTCTCTATCGAGGCATTTTAGGTCGCACTCGTACACAAAGTGCCTGCCACAATCTTCTTGGTTCTTTCGGTAAAGTCACGTAGAAGGGAAATAATAAAATAATAAAAATAAAACAATAATTCTCACGACGTTTCGGCCACAACGTAAGCAGCCGTCCTCAGGTGAAGACCAGGTCTGTCGGGGAGACAGCGTCTGAATGCAAAAAAAAATGTATTTCCCTTCTACGTGACTTTACCGAAAGAACCAAGAAGATGAATCCCTGCAGTCACGAAATGCCTGCCACAAGTGAACCACAATACTTTGCCGATCTCTTCAAGGAGCATAAACCATCGCACATTCAGGTCATCCACGCAGCGGCTTTTTGGCGAGCCATCGAATGTAGACGGTCACACCATTGTGCGCTTTCGGGTGCGCTCCTGTGGCCGTCTGGAACGCTCTTCTGATATTAGGAAGCCACTGGAGCTATGCACTTTTAAATCTAGATTTAAAATTGATTTCTTTAGAACTGCTTTTTGTGTTTAGTTGCCCTTCCCCCGCACCTCCGATGAGCATGCTTTTCTAGGGACGGTGCGAAAGAAGTTCAACAAATTGGCAGCATACCGATATCTGCCTCCTGATGACTCAAATGCAAGGTGGACAGAGCATGTCGCTGAGCTCCTTGGTGCGGCAGGATTAGCAGGCATGTCCAAAAATAAACTACCACAAGGGCCTATAGTGGATGCTTTAGATGCTCCCCCCGGCAATGGAGTAAGTCGTGAAAGCGGTGGATGCAATGAAACGTGGAAATAGTCCAGGAACAGATGTATCCCGGCAGAGCCGTCTGCTCAGGGTGGCTCTGGTATCATCTCCCGTCACAGGGTGTTCTTTAAGGTGTGGGCGACAAGGTTTTCTTGATGTAAACCTTTGACATGAAAAATATCACCCTGTTCAAGAAGGGCAGCGGCAATGATTGTAAAGGTACCATCACGAATGTCGTTATATTAGATATGTACATCTTTATTTCTTGGTAGCAGCAGCAGCTGTACGGCAATGACATGGGGTCGTAACTGCACGGTGTCCCACACGCCCAACACATTGCACCATACAAGTAACATTCAGCGTTCGAGGTATATACCCACGGGGATTGGAATACTGTCGGGCAATGTAACTCATGCGTTCGCATGCATTGCTGTTGTGGCGTCAAGGGGTTGTTTGACCGCTCTGAATAGCCGTGGGGTTTCGAGTTCTCGTTTCATTGCTTGTTGAGAACGGTGGCTTGGATGAGGAGTCACAGACAAGTCACGATCACGATAACCCTACGAGCCATGCTCCGACACCTGGTCCCGCTTCTTTGATGATGTCTGCAGTTATTCTGTCTGGTTCAGGCGATTTCCCTCGCATCATATGACGAAGGGTAAGGTTGATGTCTTTTAAGTGTGATCTGGAATTTCCTCTTCACCTGAAAAATATGATTTTATACCTAGGATATCGAGATCTTCATAAAATCCCTCCTGATTTTCACATTTCACAGTTATAATTAAATTTCCCAAAAGCCTCCATTTATCGATTACAATCAACCTTTTCCCCGCTCTCTCGACTCCCATTTTCTTACCACGACGTCTTCGAGCATTTTTGGAAGCGGAAACGCGTCTCACTCTCATTCTCACATGCCCTACATGCTAATCTCTCACAATCTCTGCAGTCTGTTTCTTTCACCTGAAGGCGATCGCATGTTGTTGCGATCGAAACGTCGTGATCTATTATTTTTATTTTATAATTTTTAAATTTCTATCTACGTGACTTTACCGAAATAACGAACGAGTAACGAACGCAGCTCGTGGATGACGACGATAGCTGCCAAGACGAGAACGTGGGCTTGGAAACGCGACGCACTGCCGAGGGAGACACGAGGGTGGATGATCGACGCTCGCCATGGAGCCTCAGCCGAAGGAAGTGAACACGCGCGAGAAGATTTCCCACTGTGGAGATGGGAGGGATAATATCCGCATCGCCGGCGGTGATATCGGCTCCTGTGCAGGAGCGAAATTTAATTATTTCATTAAGAGACGCCGAGGGAATGGTTATGACTCGGGGAAGGCCTTCACCAAGCGGTAGATGGATCACGGCTGGCGATGGGGACGATTAGCCTCGTGTATGTGGCATGTTTGAGCCTGAAGGACTCTTCACTCTGCTGCCCGGATCAAAACCATCGTGATCAAGAGCCCTGGGGTCCATGAGTCAAGAAATGGGTTTCCTCTGCCATTGTGATCACACCATCAAACTGTGTCACTTTTAAATTAGCTCTCTGCTATCACCCTGTCCTGCCGTTCGGTGGTTCGACATTTGGACTGCGTTGAGCGGTGGCTCCCAACCTCTGATCTGCGCGCCGTGGGAAGTGATCCGTGGAATTGCTACAGACGCGACTACGATTTAAGAGTCGTGTTAATTTTTTAATATTTTTTTTATTGGCGCATGGAGGTCTGTGAAAAAAATGCCGAAGGTGTGACAGTGGTCCCGCAGGACCAAGAAGGTTGGCAAAGCACTGGTGTAGTGGAAAAACCCACGGGTGACCTGGGGCATTCGTCTGCCAGTAGGGGGCGATGCTTGCTATGCATCGACGCACTTGAGTCATTTAGCGGTCCAACTTTCTAATTTGACATATTTGGACCCTGACGCCAGCACACAATGGTCCGTTCTTGTGATAGACATTGGGGCATCTTTAACGTCCACTTTGAAGCAGACTGCGGGGATCTTTACATACAGCATGGACACTTCGTACCCCATAACGTTACACGGGGTGGGAATGGAGCCAAGTAAATTCTTGACCGACCAGTTAAACGGAACCTGTGTGAACAGTCCTCGTCGGTGAAAACGTGGTGGACGTTGTTGACCTGGATATATTGGCACTGTTGTGTACAGGATATCCACATACAAACTCTTCCGAATTTGAATGTGTTTAGTTTAAAATGTACCCAAACATATCCACTGTATTTCTTATGACAGCTACAGCTGCCTACTTTACTTTGCCATTTCTACCAAATTGACTGGTAGGCTGTCGCTTTTTTTAAATCCTTTTATCATGCAGAGTTTTGTTGTTGTTCAAATTGAATCATATCGCTTTGTAAAATTCTTGATTTTTTTTTTTGACGCAATGTTTACCTGCAGTCAAAGGTTTTAAAATGTAAAAACTCAGGAGCCTACCAGTTAATCAGGTATTTAGGATTGGCACGTGTGCCACTGTGGTTTCTCTCCGGCTGTGGACATGCTCTCACTCTCTCAGGTTTTTTCGGTAAAGTCACGTAGGTAAAAATAAATCATAAAAGTAAAAATAATAGTAATAATAGAAATAAAATTATAAATCACGACGTTTCGGAGGCAACACTAGTCTCCGTCATCAGGTCGGATCGTCACAGCTAGATTACTGTATCAAGTGGCACTTGATACAGTAAATCTAGCTGTGACGGTGTCGAAACCGACTTTCAGTTCTAGATCTCCACTTGCGGAGTAGATTCACAGGAGCATGTCCACATTTCAGGAATAGCTGCGAGCATGTTAACATCTCGCTAACTAAAGACACTGGGGATGTAGCTGGTCTGTGTACCTCGGGGCTAGAGTAATGAATAATGTAACAGAGCATTCATGATTTACCTTTGGGCACCCAGAGGTTAGCAACTAGTAGAAAGACAGAGCCACCCAGTAGGCATGCAACTTTGGGCCAATGTTGGCATTTGGTTGGAACTGTTGGGCTAGCGTTTGGCCCATCAGTTTCAAGTTTACTGGGCAAACGGTGGCGAGGAAACAGTGCGAGCAGACGTTGGCGTCTTCTTGGTTCTTTCGGTAAAGTCACGTAGAAGGGAAGTAATAAAATAATAAAAATAAAACATAATAAAATAATTCTCACGACGTTTCGGCCACAACGCAAGCACCTGAGGACGGCTGCTTGCGTTGTGGCCGAAACGTGATAATTATTTTATTATGTTTTATTTTTATTATTTTATTATTTCCCTTCTACGTGACTTTACCGAAAGAACCAAGAAGATGAATCACTGCAGTCACGAAAGCTTTAAATCGAAATTCAGACATTGGCGGTCGAGTGCCGATTTTGCAACAGCAGTGGGATCGGGCAGAGGGAAGCGATAGCAAGAGTATGATGGCGTTATCGGCACTGTCCACGGTGACCTTTCGATTACGTACGGGATGTCTCAAACTGGTACATCTTGGTGGAATTTATCTGATCTGCGCTCGGCTGGGGATATGGATTTAAGGGCCATAATGTGAGTCGTGGTCATATTTTGGGCAAATCAACATTTTATTTCTTTAACCTTTTTTTGTGTTCGTCTGAGGACCCCGCGTCTGGAATGTGCTGCTTCTTAGGTGCGATTGGAAACTGAGCCGTGTGGTCGACACGCAAACCCCTATTAGGAGGCGTGGGTCCGTGGCGAGCCAATCGTCGAATTCTGAACGCAGTTTGTTTTCCCTGCTGCTGTCGGAGCCGCTCGTCGTCTGCTCAGGACAACGTGAGCGTCTCGGAGCCACAACGCGGAGGAGGAACAGAGAATTGGGTGGTTTGCCAAAAAAGCGCTGCCTGTATAAAAGACAATATCGATGTTTTACGGTGAAAAAAAACTCCTGCAGGAGCACAGTTCCCGTGCTCGCGGAGGGACAGCGGCGATCTGCGGTGCCGTTAACAGAGCGATATAATCGTACACCCGACTCCATCGCCGATCAGAGACCTGCCCCCCCCTCCCCACCCCCCCCATATATAGTCATTGTGGATCGTCATGATAAACAAACATTGAAATTGCCGGGGGTTCATCGTAATTTGCGTGTTCATCGCTGCGTCGATTAAATTGCCAATCTAACCGTGGGATCGAGCAATGATGTGATGACACGCACCGCCTTCATTTGATTGGCTAATATCAGCAAAGATCGGTGATTTAGCCGCAGTCCGCGTTCATTGATACCACAGCGCCCAAGTGCTGCGGGTTCACTGAGTGCATCGTCGGTATACCACGTGGTCTGCTGGTGGTGGCGTGACCTTCTGCTCAGAATGTTTGTACATGAATACTAATTAAGCGTTAATGCCATTGAAGTGTTAATTTAGGCACGAGGTGTTAGTTTCATTTTTTGGAAAATGTGGGAATTGAGTGCTTAATTATTTGCCCTGTACCAGATACCCCCCTATCACCAGAACGTCTGCTGTCCCAATTAATAATCATGTACTGACGTTATTGTTTTATATTGCATCCTTTATTGCGTCTCGCCCAATCTCCGAGGAGTCACAGACGAGCTTGGAAGGCGGCAGTCATCGATATATTAAGATGTTTTAGCCAATCATTGAGTGTTTCTATCACGTGGCAGGAAACCACAGGGCCCGGTCAAAATCCGCGGGTGCGAGGGGGCAACACTGTATCCCACACAGAAGCGGACAGGCGATGTTAGTCCGCACTTTGCTCGACCGCATCCTGTTGGCGAGCCCAATTCTTGGCGTCACCTCGACGCCCAAGGGAAGGGAGTTTGTAACCTCGTTGTGGTCATCCTCCAAACCTGCCTCGACAATGCGGGGTCATAGGCCACATGCGTCGCCATCGCTGCCCGGCTGTCTGGCTTCGAGTGGTTTTACTCAATCTGAGGTCAAGGACACAAACACGCGTCCACGACAAACTGCGACCACGGAACGAGGACTTTCGCCTCTCGAACGCGCACCGCAGGTGTTCTGAGCTGGCTCTCCGATTGTGAATTTGATTACTCTTTGGTTCTTTGGGTAAAGTCACTTAGAAAGAAAACGTCTCCGTGTGTGTCTCTCTCCGAGCATGCATTCGTATTCTATTATTTCTTTTCTTTTCACGGGACTTCACCGAAAGAACCAACGAGTAATTCCTGCAGTCACGAAAGCTTCAAATCAAGTTTGTTAATTTGATGATAATAAAATGCAGTGTATGCAGTGTACGTTGCTTAAATAACATTTTGCGACGGTAATATTTTTTTAAATATTTGCATCTGTCGGTTACCCGTGCCACCGTGCCACGCACGTGGAGTAAATGCACACGGGTGCACGATGCTTACGATGCCTTCGATACAAAGACGTAAAGTGCTTTCGTGCGGGCTCCTGAATGCCCCCCAAGTGGTGAAAGTAGAAGTACATCGGTAACAACGCGAGGGAGAAGGCGCGGGAGATGACACGAGGGGGGAGGGGGGAAGGTCACGAGCATTCGGAAGTGGGAGGGTGACCTTTCAAAAGTAATCCATCTCTGATTACCGATTACTTGAGATTTTAGAAGAAACGTAACTTATTCTCTCGCGTTCTTGTTGTCGTCGTCTTCAAAGTAGCACAGTGTGACGATTTAGACGCTTGCACGTGACCGCTTCCTTCAAACGAGTGAGCGATGAACGGATTTATAATGTTTGTCGTAACACAATTATAAATGAGCATTCTCCCTGCATGATATCTGAAGCAGCAGGGGGGGGGGGGGGGTCACATTTTCAAATTGTGCGCAGATGTAATGAGACTAGGGAAGGTGGATTTCCGGTAGGTCCCAGTTTGTGCCGTATTCAGTCTGTAACAAGATTATCGGTACCTAGCCCTGTGCCGGTTGATTACACTTGGCCGTCAGTTTTGACAATACAATTCGTGCCAGCAGCTCACGGCCATTTGGAGGGCAGCAGCAATCGCAAGATTGCAAAGCACAACTTTGAAAGCCGCACAAAATACATGTCACTTTTGAAATCTCGACTGATGCCAGCTTCTAAAAGCCACCGGCCCAATGCTGACGCGTGATGTCGCTCTCCTTGCACCGTGGGTATGGAACAGACACCGCATGAAGCGAGCCGTGCCACGCACGCGCCGACATTGAGAACAAGGGCCACTGCAAGTGAGAAACATTCTACCCCCTCGCGTTAGCGAAACATTCCAAATGCCTTAGGTCTGAAGAACTCCCCAACAATCAAGTTGCCAAAATATTCCCCAGACCCTCACATTTCAAACATTCCTACACCCTCGTGACATTTGAAAGGGTTTGAAATGTCTCCCGTTTAAAAAAAAAAACTCCAATATTCTCAAATAATAGCCGGTTTTTCTCTCCCAAACTCTCAATTTAAAACACTTCCAATTATTCAAATTGAAAAAGAAAACCAATCCAAACCTCTCAAGCTTCAAAAACTCCCAAACCGTCACGTTAGAAAGTTAAAAAAAAATTCTCCAAACCCAGAAATTTGATAATTGTCCAAAGTCTCAAATTTGAAAAACTCCCCCAAATGCTCGAGTGCCCCCACCCCCCTCACCCCCCCCCCTTACCCCACCCCCCCCACCCCCCTTATCCACCAGCGCGGTGTTCTTCATCGCAAGGCCCCGGGGGGTACCACTGGCGGCCCCTGGTGACGCTCGGTACCCCTCCCTTCCCACGTGACAACTCAACCCCTCTGTCGTCAACGTCGTTGTGCTGCTGTCAAACCCCGCAATGCTTTCAAATGTTGTGGCGGCACCTCACGCAGAACAACTACACCAGTGAAGAACAACGTGATCAGTGAGAGGAACAACTACACCAGTGAAGAACAACTTCACCAGTGAAGAACAACTGCACCAGTGAAGAACAACTGCACCAGTGAGAGGAACAACTACACCAGTGAAGAACAACTTCACCAGTGAAGAACTGCACCAGTGAAGAACAACTTCACCAGTGAAGATCAACTTCACCAGTGAAGAACTGCACCAGTGAGAGGAACAACTACACCAGTGAAGATCAACTTCACCAGTGAAGAACTGCACCAGTGAAGAACAACTTCACCAGTGAAGAACAACTCCACCAGTGAAGAACAACTCCACCAGTGAAGAACAACTCCACCAGTGAAGAACAACTTCACCAGTGAAGAACAACTGCACCAGTGAAGAACAACTTCACCAGTGAAGAACAACTTCACCAGTGAAGAACAACTTCACCAGTGAAGAACAACTGCACCAGTGAGAGGAACAACTACACCAGTGAAGAACAACTTCACCAGTGAAGAACAACTTCACCAGTGAAGAACAACTTCACCAGTGAAGAACAACTGCACCAGTGAAGAACAACTTCACCAGTGAAGAACAACTTCACCAGTGAAGAACAACTTCACCAGTGAAGAACAACTTCACCAGTGAAGAACAACTGCACCAGTGAAGAACAACTTCACCAGTGAAGAACAACTTCACCAGTGAAGAACAACTTCACGAGTGAGTGGAACAACTGCACCAGTGAAGAACAACTTCACCAGTGAAGAACAACTTCACCAGTGAAGAACAACTCCACCAGTGAAGAACAACTACACCAGTGAAGAACAACTGCACCAGTGAAGAACAACTGCACCAGTGAAGAACAACTTCACCAGTGAAGAACAACTCCACCAGTGAAGAACAACTCCACCAGTGAAGAACAACTCCACCAGTGAAGAACAACTACACCAGTGAAGAACAACTGCACCAGTGAAGAACAACTTCACCAGTGAAGAACAACTCCACCAGTGAAGAACAACTCCACCAGTGAAGAACAACTGCACCAGTGAAGAACAACTTCACCAGTGAAGAACAACTGCACCAGTGAAGAACAACTTCACCAGTGAAGAACAACTTCACCAGTGAAGAACAACTTCACCAGTGAAGAACAACTTCACCAGTGAAGAACAACTTCACCAGTGAAGAACAACTGCACCAGTGAGAGGAACAACTACACCAGTGAAGAACAACTTCACCAGTGAAGAACAACTTCACCAGTGAAGAACAACTTCACCAGTGAAGAACAACTTCACCAGTGAAGAACAACTGCACCAGTGAAGAACAACTTCACCAGTGAAGAACAACTTCACCAGTGAAGAACAACTGCACCAGTGAGAGGAACAACTACACCAGTGAAGAACAACTTCACCAGTGAAGAACAACTGCACCAGTGAAGAACAACTTCACCAGTGAAGAACAACTGCACCAGTGAGAGGAACAACTTCACCAGTGAAGAACAACTTCACCAGTAAAGAACAACTTCGCCAGTGAAGAACAACTTCACCAGTGAAGAACAACTTCACCAGTGAGAGGAACAACTACACCAGTGAAGAACAACTTCACCAGTGAAGAACAACTTCACCAGTGAGAAGAACAACTTCACCAGTGAAGAACAACTTCACCAGTGAAGAACAACTTCACCAGTGAGAGGAACAACTAAACCAGTGAAGAACAACTTCACCAGTGAAGAACAACTTCACCAGTGAGAGGAACAACTACACCAGTGAAGAACAACTTCACCAGTGAAAAACAACTTCACCAGTGAGAAGAACAACTTCACCAGTGAAGAACAACTTCACCAGTGAAGAACAACTTCACCAGTGAAGAACAACTTCCCCAGTGAGAGGAACAACTTCACCAGTGAAGAACAACTTCACCAGTGAAGAACAACTTCACCAGTGAAGAACAACTTCACCAGTGAAGAACAACTTCACCAGTGAAGAACAACTTCACCAGTGAGAGGAACAACTTCACCAGTGAAGAACAACTTCACCAGTGAGAGGAACAACTTCACCAGTGAAGAACAACTTCACCAGTGAAGAACAACTCCACCAGTGAAGAACAACTTCACCAGTGAGAGGAACAACTACACCAGTGAAGAACAACTTCACCAGTGAAGAACAACTTCACCAGTGAAGAACAACTTCACCAGTGAGAAGAACAACTTCACCAGTGAAGAACAACTTCACCAGTGAAGAACAACTTCACCAGTGAAGAACAACTTCACCAGTGAAGAACAACTGCACCAGTGAAGAACAACTTCACCAGTGAAGAACAACTTCACCAGTGAAGAACAACTTCACCAGTGAAGAACAACTTCACCAGTGAAGAACAACTGCACCAGTGAAGAACAACTTCACCAGTGAAGAACAACTTCACCAGTGAAGAACAACTTCACGAGTGAGTGGAACAACTGCACCAGTGAAGAACAACTTCACCAGTGAAGAACAACTTCACCAGTGAAGAACAACTCCACCAGTGAAGAACAACTACACCAGTGAAGAACAACTGCACCAGTGAAGAACAACTGCACCAGTGAAGAACAACTTCACCAGTGAAGAACAACTCCACCAGTGAAGAACAACTCCACCAGTGAAGAACAACTCCACCAGTGAAGAACAACTACACCAGTGAAGAACAACTGCACCAGTGAAGAACAACTTCACCAGTGAAGAACAACTCCACCAGTGAAGAACAACTTCACCAGTGAAGAACAACTGCACCAGTGAAGAACAACTTCACCAGTGAAGAACAACTTCACCAGTGAAGAACAACTTCACCAGTGAAGAACAACTTCACCAGTGAAGAACAACTGCACCAGTGAGAGGAACAACTACACCAGTGAAGAACAACTTCACCAGTGAAGAACAACTTCACCAGTGAAGAACAACTTCACCAGTGAAGAACAACTGCACCAGTGAAGAACAACTTCACCAGTGAAGAACAACTTCACCAGTGAAGAACAACTGCACCAGTGAGAGGAACAACTACACCAGTGAAGAACAACTTCACCAGTGAAGAACAACTGCACCAGTGAAGAACAACTTCACCAGTGAAGAACAACTGCACCAGTGAGAGGAACAACTTCACCAGTGAAGAACAACTTCACCAGTAAAGAACAACTTCGCCAGTGAAGAACAACTTCACCAGTGAAGAACAACTTCACCAGTGAGAGGAACAACTACACCAGTGAAGAACAACTTCACCAGTGAAGAACAACTTCACCAGTGAGAAGAACAACTTCACCAGTGAAGAACAACTTCACCAGTGAAGAACAACTTCACCAGTGAGAGGAACAACTAAACCAGTGAAGAACAACTTCACCAGTGAAGAACAACTTCACCAGTGAGAGGAACAACTACACCAGTGAAGAACAACTTCACCAGTGAAAAACAACTTCACCAGTGAGAAGAACAACTTCACCAGTGAAGAACAACTTCACCAGTGAAGAACAACTTCACCAGTGAAGAACAACTTCCCCAGTGAGAGGAACAACTTCACCAGTGAAGAACAACTTCACCAGTGAAGAACAACTTCACCAGTGAAGAACAACTTCACCAGTGAAGAACAACTTCACCAGTGAGAGGAACAACTTCACCAGTGAAGAACAACTTCACCAGTGAGAGGAACAACTTCACCAGTGAAGAACAACTTCACCAGTGAAGAACAACTCCACCAGTGAAGAACAACTTCACCAGTGAGAGGAACAACTTCACCAGTGAAGAACAACTTCACCAGTGAAGAACAACTTCACCAGTGAAGAACAACTTCACCAGTGAAGAACAACTTCACCAGTGAAGAACAACTTCACCAGTGAAGAACAACTTCACCAGTGAAGAACAACTTCACCAGTGAAGAACAACTTCACCAGTGAGAGGAACAACTACACCAGTGAAGAACAACTCCACCAGTGAAGAACAACTTCACCAGTGAGAAGAACAACTTCACCAGTGAAGAACAACTTCACCAGTGAAGAACAACTTCACGAGTGAAGAACAACTTCACCAGTGAAGAACAACTTCACCAGTGAAGAACAACTTCACCAGTGAAGAACAACTGCACCAGTGAAGAACAACTTCACCAGTGAAGAACAACTTCACCAGTGAAGAACAACTTCACCAGTGAAGAACAACTTCACCAGTGAAGAACAACTTCACCAGTGAAGAACAACTGCACCAGTGAGAGGAACAACTACACCAGTGAAGAACAACTTCACCAGTGAAGAACAACTGCACCAGTGAAGAACAACTTCACTAGTGAAGAACAACTGCACCAGTGAGAGGAACAACTTCACCAGTGAAGAACAACTTCACCAGTGAAGAACAACTTCGCCAGTGAAGAACAACTTCACCAGTGAAGAACAACTTCACCAGTGAGAGGAACAACTACACCAGTGAAGAACAACTTCACCAGTGAAGAACAACTTCACCAGTGAGAAGAACAACTTCACCAGTGAAGAACAACTTCACCAGTGAAGAACAACTTCACCAGTGAGAGGAACAACTAAACCTGTGAAGAACAACTTCACCAGTGAAGAACAACTTCACCAGTGAGAGGAACAACTACACCAGTGAAGAACAACTTCACCAGTGAAGAACAACTTCACCAGTGAGAAGAACAACTTCACCAGTGAAGAACAACTTCACCAGTGAAGAACAACTTCACCAGTGAGAGGAACAACTTCACCAGTGAAGAACAACTTCACCAGTGAAGAACAACTTCACCAGTGAAGAACAACTTCACCAGTGAGAGGAACAACTTCACCAGTGAAGAACAACTCCACCAGTGAAGAACAACTTCACCAGTGAGAGGAACAACTACACCAGTGAAGAACAACTTCACCAGTGAAGAACAACTTCACCAGTGAAGAACAACTTCACCAGTGAGAAGAACAACTTCACCAGTGAAGAACAACTTCACCAGTGAAGAACAACTTCACCAGTGAAGAACAACTTCACCAGTGAAGAACAACTTCACCAGTGAAGAACAACTTCACCAGTGAAGAACAACTTCACCAGTGAGAGGAACAACTACACCAGTGAAGAACAACTCCACCAGTGAAGAACAACTTCACCAGTGAGAAGAACAACTTCACCAGTGAAGAACAACTTCACCAGTGAAGAACAACTTCACGAGTGAAGAACAACTTCACCAGTGAAGAACAACTTCACCAGTGAAGAACAACTTCACCAGTGAAGAACAACTGCACCAGTGAAGAACAACTTCACCAGTGAAGAACAACTTCACCAGTGAAGAACAACTTCACCAGTGAAGAACAACTTCACCAGTGAAGAACAACTTCACCAGTGAAGAACAACTTCACCAGTGAAGAACAACTGCACCAGTGAGAGGAACAACTACACCAGTGAAGAACAACTTCACCAGTGAAGAACAACTGCACCAGTGAAGAACAACTTCACTAGTGAAGAACAACTGCACCAGTGAGAGGAACAACTTCACCAGTGAAGAACAACTTCACCAGTGAAGAACAACTTCGCCAGTGAAGAACAACTTCACCAGTGAAGAACAACTTCACCAGTGAGAGGAACAACTACACCAGTGAAGAACAACTTCACCAGTGAAGAACAACTTCACCAGTGAGAAGAACAACTTCACCAGTGAAGAACAACTTCACCAGTGAAGAACAACTTCACCAGTGAGAGGAACAACTAAACCTGTGAAGAACAACTTCACCAGTGAAGAACAACTTCACCAGTGAGAGGAACAACTACACCAGTGAAGAACAACTTCACCAGTGAAGAACAACTTCACCAGTGAGAAGAACAACTTCACCAGTGAAGAACAACTTCACCAGTGAAGAACAACTTCACCAGTGAGAGGAACAACTTCACCAGTGAAGAACAACTTCACCAGTGAAGAACAACTTCACCAGTGAAGAACAACTTCACCAGTGAGAGGAACAACTTCACCAGTGAAGAACAACTTCACCAGTGAAGAACAACTCCACCAGTGAAGAACAACTTCACCAGTGAGAGGAACAACTTCACCAGTGAAGAACAACTTCACCAGTGAAGAACAACTTCACCAGTGAGAAGAACAACTTCACCAGTGATAAGAACAACTTCACCAGTGAAGAACAACTTCACCAGTGAAGAACAACTTCACCAGTGAAGAACAACTTCACCAGTGAGAGGAACAACTACACCAGTGAAGAACAACTTCACCAGTGAAGAACAACTTCACCAGTGAGAGGAACAACTTCACCAGTGAAGAACAACTTCACCAGTGAAGAACAACTTCACGAGTGAGTGGAACAACTGCACCAGTGAGTGGAACCCCACTGGTGCAAGGGGCTTTCTGGTTCAGTTTAACGCGTGGGTTTTCGCGAACAATATTATCCATAATTGAGGTGGTGGGTTTTTTTTGGGGGGGGGGAGGGGGGGGGGCGAGGGTGTATGGGGGGTTTCAGATCGCGAACCTTCCGCTTCGCTCACAGCCTGGGCAGAAAGTGCGTGGCGGTCATGCGCGCGGTGACTCGCCTGCCGTTCCTCGCGCGTCCGCGCTTGCCGAGCGCCACGAACGCGCCGGCGTGCGCGCTCGACTCGTACGCGTTGTAGTTGTTGGGCAGCAGCGTCTCGCCGAACTTGCACTCGTCGGAAAAGTACGGCTGAGAGAGAGAGAGACAGGAGGAGGGGGGGGGGGTTGGTGGTGGTTGCGTGTGGGGGAGAGAGAAGAAGGGGGGGGGGCGATGTTAGGTGCTGGCGGTGGTGGTGGTGAAGGTGGTGACGGTGGTGGCGGCGGCGGTGGTGGCGGCGGCGGTGGTGGCGGTGGCGGCGGTGGTGGTGGTGGCGGTGGTGGCCGTCCTTGTGGCAGCACAGAAAGTAGGTAGGTAGGGTCGTGGGTGGAGTTTGGGTGGGGGGGCGGCACGGGGGGGGTGGCACGGGGGGGTGGCACGGGGGGGGGGCAATGCCTCCCCCTCCCTAAACTGGGCACATTTATTAATTTATTTTCAATAGTTTACAATCAATATAAAAAAATTGTACATACAAATATTACATTTTGACTTAAAGCTTTTGTGATTTCAGGAATTCATATTCTTTGGGTCTTTCGGTAAAGTCACGTGGATAAAATAAAACAAAAAAACTACGACGTTTCGATCGCAATACAAGCACAAGTGGCAAGCGTAAGGGGTCCACGCATCCCCGGCTGAGAACCACTGGTTCAGATGGAGTGCTCTTGCCAATAACATCTCGTTAGCCCAACAGAATTGTTTTAAACAAGCTTGACTCGTTGCTGAGACCCAGAAAGTTGAGACCGTTCCAGAGTTTGCTGGCTCAAAGTAATGCTGCTGGATAATATTGCTTCTGAACAGGCAAGAGGCCAGTTTACTTCACATATTAGCAATTATATGTCGAGACAGAATGGAATTATTCTTATATGGGTTTTTTTTCAGTCTAAAAATGCTGATTGTGAAATGTAACGCAGGTGGCAAGCGTAAAGTGGTTCACCGAGCAGATGTCACTGATGCGGTGTTGCGTTCTAATTCCCGTAGACATTTGTCTCAAATCATCGGCTCGAAGAGGCTCAATCTTGATTTGAAGCTTTCGTGACTGCAGGAATCCATACTCTTTGGTTCTTTCGGTAAAGTCACGTAGGTAGAAAATAAACCTTTTAAAACAGTCTACCTCAGCAGCAGACCAAGCTTTCCCACCTGAAGACGGACGCTTGTATTGCGCCCGAAACTTCGTGATTTATTTTATTTTATTCCTACGTGACTTTATCGAAGAGGCTCCCTGTTCATCTCCATCCATGGCCCAGAGCCAGTGGCAGGCATTCTGTTCTCCAATCACGGGGAGCAGTAGATCCGCAAGACAACTGTTGTCATTTCTACGTCGACAAAATGTTGCTTATCGTATCCACTGGAGGGTGATTCTATTCTTGCTTAAAGCAAAACGCGTTCAGCAGCTACATGCCAATGTCAAGGTCTGCTAGACACGAGAGGGCTCCAGGGGAGAGTTCGTGTCGGAGTGCAAACCACACACGGTTCGTAGTTTGCGTTCCTTCAAGGCCACCGTGGCACGACTGTGGCTTGCCTTTGATTTAGAGTGATGATGAGTTGATACAAAATATCAACCAGAATTATAAAACTCAACCTTCCGGTCGTGAGGCTGACCTGTTACGTTGACTGCGTGGGTTGTTTTGAACGTTACCCCCTCGTATGTGTGGGGTTTCTCCAGGCACTCGGCTTCTGTCCCACGTGTTGCAATGCACGGCGATGGATGTTGTACTCAGTGAGAATGAGCATCCTCGGTGGCATGATGTGAATGGCTTCGCTGCAGTGCAAGGCTTCAATGCTGCATAATACATTACGACACATTAATGGATTACGAGTAGCGCTTGTGGTTGTCCTATGATGCACTGGTTCTGACCAAAGGAATGTGGAATATCCACCTCTGGTTTAGCTGCCAGAGAAGATGAGCCTCTTTCCCGTGGTCTCTGTGTGTGGGGAGGCACTTTGACTAAACCTCGACCAACATCCGGAAATTTCCACCAAACTCAAAAATGGAACTGCCTTCTTTCTCACACTGATTCTAGATTTGATACAGTAAATCTAGCTGTGACGGTCCACCTGATGACGGAGACTTGTGTTGCCTCCGAAACGTCGTGATTTATAATTTTATTTCTATTATTATTTCTATTATTTTTGTTATTTATAAATAGCAAACGTGACGAATAGAAACGTCACTATTCACCCCACCCACCGCAGACATTCTACGGAATTGTAATTTTTGAGGGTCACGACATGATTCAATGTCATTCTATGGGTCCCTATATTAATATATTTGACTCTATGTCAGTATACGCTTCTCTATGCGAGTCAACGGTGACCGGGCTGAGCTCATAAACTCGCCACACTTGAGAATCCGGTTTAATGTACGTGTGTTGAACTTCTTTCGCACCGTAATTAGCCAACCGTGATAATCAGAGGTTCGGGGAAAGACAGCAATGGGCAGCTGCCTGGCTTTAAACCCTGTGGGGTGGAGGCAGTCTCAGTGGTGGAGCCAAATCAGCGCTCTGAACTTTGAACCACCCGGGCAGCTATGACAATCGATTTTAATCGATTCGATCGCCGCGTCGTCCGATGCCCACCGATGAAGGGGGCGATGGAGCCACGCACACACTCACCCTCGCGTAGAGCCACACTCACACTCACCGTCACGTAGAGCCACACACACACTCACCGTCACGTAGAGCCACGCACACACTCACCGTCACGTAGAGCCACACACACACTCACCGTCACGTAGAGCCACACACACACTCACCGTCACGTAGAGCCACACACACACTCACCGTCACGTAGAGCCACACACACACTCACCGTCACGTAGAGCCACGCTCACACTCACCGTTGCGTACAGATTCCCTCTGCTGCTCATGGCGAGGAAGAGGCCGCTTTTGATGCCGAAAATGCTGACGACCCCTCGCTGCACGGTGGAGATCTCCAGGAGACCTAACGGAGCAGATCGAACGCTATCATCGTCACGTTTGGTTGCCGCGCCAATCTTATAGCGCAAGGCGATTGCGAAGGCGGGCGCTTTGCTTTTCCAGACGGGTATCATCCGCAGCAGTCTTGCGGTAGGGGCCGATGTTGCTGTATGTGTGACTTCACCAAATTAAATAATTATTGAGCAATTTGGCAAGCGTTGTCCGTCACACTCTTAGGTTTTTTCGGTAAAGTCACGTAGGTAAAAATAAATAATACAAATAAAATAATATAAATAATAATAGAAATAAAATTATAAATCACGACGTTTCGGAGGCAACACAAGTCTCCGTCATCAGGTGGGACCGTCACAGCCAGATTTACTGTATCAAGTGAGGCAAAACTTCAAGAGACAAGCTTTTAAATACAAGTTAAGGGGGGAGGAGGGGGGAGGGGGTTATCTGAATGTGGTAGCCAATGAATGGAACGTGTTGGGGGGGTGGGCGGGGCTCAAAGAGAACAATAGGTGCACATGTTGTTTTACCTGGTATTGGTTGACAATCCAAATACAAAAAGGAGAGTACTGTTAAACGCTGGGGATGTCCGTCACCCCGGCCACACGTTGCCCACTCACGTTTGAATAACGTCACAGGGTCATTGAACGAACACGCTGAAGCACACTGCGTGTATTTGCGGTCAATACGCCTGCAGTGTGAACCAGCGCTGCCAATTGTCTTGAACTATGAACCTTGACAACATGTGGCTCTGCCGTGTCACCATCCCAAACACAAACGCAGAGAAGGAGCGCCCCTTACAGTCGACAGAGCCGTGTCATCGGTGTCATGCACCTGTTAGGAGTAGTCACATCTGAACTCATCAGACCTCAACAGATGATCAGGATATTAACTGAGTTCTATGTGGGTGGGAGACTGGGATTGCACGATACCAGAGTACGGTAAAGTCATCGCTTAACGCGTGTTCACACAAACGCTTCCGCTATAACGCGGTTCTTCCATTAGAGAACACTTGTCGAATAACGTGGGACACGCGCCGTGATCACGTGGGACACGCGCCGTGATCACGTGGGACACGCGCCGTGATCACGTGGGACACGCGCCGTGATCACGTGGGACACGCGCCGTCATCACGTGGGACACGCGCCGTGATCACGTGGGATACGCGCCGTCATCACGTGGGACACTCGCCGTGATCGCGTGGGACACGCGCCGTGATCACGTGGGACAGGCGCCGTCATCACGTGGATACACGCGCCGTGATCACGTGGGACACGCGCCGTCACAACGGAGTTTCCGAGCGGTCGACGACGAACGACTTTGTTGAGGTGACGCGGCTGAGCGCTATGATCGAGTACGTGGGACGACATCGTGACGCGGCGGCGTACCCTGAGTTTGTGTGGCTGTGTGCGCGCAGTACATCGTATCTCGCCAAACTTCATCGCTACATTATTTATGGAGAAATTGTTTTTGCTGAATGCGTTTTTCCCGCTTAACGCGGCACTTTGAAGGCAGCGAGGACTCACTGTGTTCTTGAATATTTCTGTGCGGAGAGTCACACAACCCCTGTGTGTGTAGGGGGTGGGGGGGTCCCCAGGTTATTTAATTTCCTCCAATCGGCAAAACACGAATTCATGAAATTGGGCGAAACATCCCAATTCCCGCGAAATCAATTTTGAAAAAGAGCCTTTCGACTTGATGAGATGTTTCCACGGATGAATGAAGAGCGGAGCTCACCACGTGCTCAAAGGGGCATTGGGGGCGGCTTTGGGTTTATTGCGCGCCGCAACGCGAGATTTGAACAATCCGAGACCTGCTCGAGGTGACAGCCACGAGAGGCTAAACATAAACGGACAAAAGGGGGTTGTGCTTCATCGGCAATAAACTAAAACAACATTTAGGATCTGCCGGACTTTTACCGGCTTCTGGGCCGATGATTTCCAGCAGAATTAATTTGAGCAGAACTCTGGTCGTACTTTGACTTTCTGACTCTCGTCAGCATAGTCTGGCCTCTTCTTGAAAAAGCCCAAAAAATACCTTGCTGGAAACCATTGTCGCAGCAGTCCCAAAAGGCCGATGGGACCTCAACGTTGATTTATTTGACGGTAAATATGACCTTGTCTGGGTTTATTGTTTTGAGTTTAATGCCCATAATCTACCGGGGTGGCACGCAACTATTTTTGTGAGAGGCTGAAAGCTCGGTCCGTCTCGGGCTCTCTGGAAATCAGGCAGAGATCATGGTGCGATATTTAAAGCATCGGAGTGGGAGGGGGTAAGCAGAGAGGGAGAGAGAAGGAGAGGGTGAGAGGATGAGACAGGGAGGCGTGGAAGTGAACCGAGGGTCGGCCACTTAGTCACCATAGCGATGCTGTGTTTGGCAAAAAACACAAGGGAGTTGAGAGCGTTAATTGCTCTAATCCACAAGGCGTGAGGCCTTTAAAACCGTTGACATATCCGATTATGGCTCGTGTTCGATGCCAGCCACACGTCTTGTGTCAAATTGGGAATTTTATGAGCATTCATGCACTTTGCTTTTTTGTGTCTTTGTGCATATATATAGATGCCCGCTAGCAGAACTTACCCCACAGTCTGTTAGAGGCTATACGGGGGATCTTTTTATCTTGGCAAGCACATGCCTGTCTTTATATTTGGGGAGCGGTAAAGTAGTTGTTACTGCCCTACAAACCCGGCAACTCAAGTTCGATTCGCTTTCACGGCCAACATCTGAACCGGTGCTCGGTGTCCCCTAGGTCGACTCAGCCTCAAATTAGTGCCTGGTGTCGTGGTGTGTAAACATCGCCACTCGGGAGACAAAGGCGGCCAGGGCTTGGTGTTGGCCACCCACCCCCTCGTGTGCGTGTGGCTGCCTTGATAGGTGCTCACTAACAGCACTTGCCCCAATAGACTATCCGGGGGATCTTTGTCTTTGTGTGTGCAAGTGATATCGTCCGTACGTGCACGTCTATATAAGTGTAGGTGTGACATGTGCCAGTGTGGGCTGCTCTGTGTACATCCGCGGTTACCAACGGCCACAGGCATCCCGTACACAGCACGGCGCAGCGGTCACCAAAAATACACCGAGACCAGCCGAGCGCACATTCATCATCATCACCGCCACCGCCGCCACCGCCGCCGCCACCGCCAGCCTCTGGCAAGTTCACGCGCGTGGAGGCACTCGCTGGTGGACGCCTCGTGCCGTTCAACTGCGGCGAGTGAGCCATGCCCAGAGAGAGAGCGAGAGCGAGCGGTGCTAACAACCTCCAAGTGGTCGGAGGGGGAGCGGGCGGGCGGGGGGCTCTCAGCCATCGAAATTGATAGTCCAAAAATGTTGTTACGTTATCTCGCATCGGTGTGGCGGCTTTTCTTCAAAGTTTAACAGTTTGGCGGACGCCAAAATTACTCAATTGGGATTATTATGCACAACGGTAAATCATCGCCCCACCCCACCCCACCACCCCCGACTGGCAGAACCAATGCCCCAGATCACTCGTTGCGAACGAGACTCGGCCGGCCCTGTTGAGTCTTCACCGATGTCAAACTAAATCAGCGGAACCCCATAACCGTGAAACAGAAATTGTGCCCCTGGCGCATCTGCTTCAGCTCGGCGAATCGGCGCCATTGCTGAATCTCGGCAGTCGTTGCAGGTGGCTGGATTAAATGCAACATTTTTGTAAAAAAAAATTAAAACAAATTTTTTTGGTCCATTGTGCGGTGGCGCACAATGGACCGGAGCAGGATTGCTGCTGCCTGCTTCGACATTCGCTTAAAGTTTGTGTCGCGTCAACTTTCGTGCCACCCACCCCGCCGTCCGAGTGGTGGGGTGGGGGGGGGCACGACAGTTGAATACTGGACATGTGTGAAAAAGAGCTTCACAGCTCATCAGATTCCTCCAACGTAACCAACCGCCCCACGCCCCACGCCCCCTCGCGGTGCGGTGTGACCGCCGCTCGCACACTCACTGTAGGGGCTCTCGCTGTGCACGCCGCCGACGTGCCCGTCGGGCAGCACCTGCAGGTGGTAGCCGATGCCCACGTTGCAGTAGAGGCGGCGGACCCGCTTGATCCCCGCCAGGTAGCCGTGCGGGCCCCGCCGCTCCAGCCGCTCCAGGGCCCGCTCTGAGCCGCCCACCGAGAAGCCTCGTCCGTCACCCGAGAGTCCCAGGGCAGAAGACGACGACGACGACGAGAAGGATGAGTTGGAAGATGCCGGGGGATACCTGGAGTTGTATCGAGAGCCCACGAGCCAGAATTGTCGGGGCACGGTGGCGTGGCCGGAGGAGGTCGCGAGCGGGTGGCACTGCGTCATATTTGGCGGCGCGCACGTAACGAGACACGCTGCTACTGCCAAGTGGAGAACCGGCTGAGCTCCACCCATCGTGGCACGTGGATTGTTGGCCTGCAGGAGGGAAGATTGGTTGATGGGATCCACCTAAAAATATCAGCAGACTGAAGCCGGCCTCCTCTCTCTCTCTCTCTCCACTCTCTTTCTCTCTGTCTGTCTCCCTAAGTCTCTCTCTCTCTTCTCTGCCACCACCACCGCCACCAGCACCACTGACACTGCCGGACTTATTATAGCAACAATAACAATGCCTCAAAACTCCAGAATGTGGTCCGGTCTCAGATGCCTGGCCACTCCAAAGGGGACCGAGGCCGCACGTCGGCAGTGAATGGACGAGATTGCAAAAGAGAGAGAGAGGAAAAAGAATTGCCTTGCGTTGACGTCGTACGGATTGGAGTTGAAACGGTGGCTTTCCGCCAAGACATTGGTGGTGACACGATACCGTGGATGCAAACTGCCATCAGTCAGCCCGCCCTATTTATAAGGAATCCGTCTCGCTATTGAATGACGTGGGTTAAATGCCATTTCTGCTAAATTTACGGAGCGGCTCTGGGTTCGGAAAGAGAAAAAAAGTTATTCTTGCGGTGCGCTGAAACGAGTTTGTTGTTGTTGTTCACCCCCTTAGGTGTCTCCCCCCTCGTGCGTCATCGTGAGGCACGCTGCATTTCGCGGGCCACCCGCTGCTAACTTGTGGCCCCAACAAAGCAGCGTGCTGTCAAAAAAGAAAACCCGACGAGGTTTAATCAGGTATGAGATCAACAATGCAGGGCACTTGTTTCCGCCCCCGCCCCTTCTTTCAAATGCCCGGAGAAAAATCCGTGAAATGTCACAGAGTCGCCTCCGCAGACGTTCGATTGCCGTTGCAGTGCGCGGGTGTGCGCTGAGTCGCGGGAACGATTGCGTCTCAAGGCGAAATCTCTCCATGTGGCTGCTTGCTGCTGCCTGCTGCTGCTGCCTGCTTGCTGCTGCTGCCTGCTGCTGCTGCTGCCTGCTTGCTGCTGCTGCCTGCTGCTGCTGCTGCCTGCTGCTGCTGCCTGCTGCTGCTACTGCTGCCTGCTGCTGCTGCCTCTTAGCTCGTCGCGGGCGCTCCGTTTCCGTCAGGCGCTTTGCGCCGCGTGGCCGGGGTTGTGTCAGGGCAGCAACTCGGCCATCGCAGGGATGAAGAGCGGCCCACGATTGAAATTAATTCGCGCGATATTGGTGGGTGGGACGGCGTGGGGAGTGATGCGACGGTCATTTTAAACCACCACCCGTCGGTGTTGAATATCAAATGCGTGCCCACGTTTGCTGCGCCCTGAACGCATACCATCCGCAATCAAATCGCGTTAATTTATGCGGCTGGGTGGCGATGTCGTCGTACATAAACTGCAGTTGGAGAGACGTGAGTTAATTTCCTGTTTGAGGGCCGCCGGCTCAGCCCATTATCCCTCCGGCTCAGCCCATTATCCCTCCAAAATCAATAAAATGAGTACCACTTGGAGAAAGGCTGCAGTGGCTGTTCTCCAGACATACTGGGCCCCACCTAGGAAATGTGGAATTTCACCTCCCCCATGCTGGTTTGAGCAGGGAGAGGCGTGCATTTTGTTCCGTTTGTAATTTATGTCGTCAATGGTTCATACGTTCGCCGCTGATTTATTTAAAGCTTTTATTTCTGCCGTCCAGTTTGCATAAAATATCTTCACTGCAGTCACTGTCAGGAGCCGTGGTGAGTGAATTTCACCTTGCCTGACTCCCCCGCTGATTTGTATTTTGCTACTTTATGGAATTTCAGTGGCGCTGTTCCATCACCATGAAATGTTGTGATACTTTCAGGGTGCCGTATTTTAAAATCAAGACCTTGGTTTGTGAGAGCTCGGATGACCGCATCAGAATTCCATGGAATCAAATGCCTTTTTTCACAAGCCACGGAATAATTATGACATTTGCTATGAAATTGTGTTTAATAGAATGACTATTAGTATGTATTTGGTCACTGGTAGAACAACGATTTGTTTAAAAACATATAGCAGCCCGCTCTTCATGGTTGGTTGGCCTCGAAATTGAGCGTCTCGTATTAGCGTCGTCATCGCATACCTTTCACACTTTGGTGAATGCAGCCCTGCTATGTAGAGGCCCGGAGCTCGCCACTGACGTCGGTTCAGGCGGGCGGCCCTCGCCGGTCAGGTGGAGTCCTCTCCTCCCCTGGGATCTATGAAATCGCCACCGTTTCCTCGCGCACCTCCCACCGCCGAACTTGGGACGAGGCCAGACGCAGAGGTCATCACGGACAGTCGCAACGGACCCCAGAGCTGTCCACGCGAATTGATGGACGACGGATGGATTATAACAAGCAGCGTTATTGAATTAACGGCGGCGATTGAGGAACCTGACAAAGAAGGCCGTGATGTGGGGTTAAAGATGAATATGAGCAAAATAAAAGGACAATTCTTCCAGGGACACGGCTGGAAAATGAAAAGCGGCATGCCAATGTGCCTTTAAAAAATATGTTTTTCAGTCGGTGCATATTACCCGCCATGACACGGATTGGAAACATTGACTCCGACAAAGAACGTGGAATTAATTATTTAAAGTATGCGAAGCAGCATGGAGAAATGCATGCTGGGAATAGCAATGAGAAAAAGGAACCATGTGGATCATAGAACAAATGGAAATTAGACATCATATTGACATAAATAAAAGTGGGCTTGGGGAGGACATATCACTAGAACGGATGATAGCAGATGGATGAGACTGGTCACATAATGGTATCTCGAGGAGGAAACCCACCCCTTGAGAGGACGACCACCGTGGAGATGGGACGATGAAATCAGCTCTTGCATGGGAGTGACACGGATTGTGGCATCGCAAGAGCATGACAGGCGGCAACCTTGGGGAGGCCTTCATCCAACGGTGGACAGAAAATGGCCAATGATGATGATGACAAATAATGTAATTTATTGGTTAATATCTATGGTTTGAATTAGCCAATACAGCAGCACTTTATAATGACCTACTCCTTTGAATGATGGTGTCACATCGCCGCTGCACAGCAGACGCTGCTGGGTGGTGTGTTCGTGTAATCGCCAACATCGCGCAAAGTTGCCTCTTCAGATGCCTCTGACGCATATTTACGTGAGCTTCACAAATAGAACCACGTGAAACACAGCACTGTGTGCCCTGTGGTTATGACGATTGCGAATTAAAGTGAATTGTACCTCGATACCAATCAAAACAAGCCAAGTTGTCTCCGTGCTTTAGCCAAGCGAATGCCGATCGCACTCATCGGCATTTGATGGTCTTGAACCGGTGGTGCAAATTCAGCATTGCCATGACGGGGACTGTGGATGAGTCACAAAGCGATAAACTCATGTTTTATCTATCACGGAGAGATGATGGGCTGAGTCGACCGCAGAATTGATCGTGCAAGCACTGAAAACTGCGATGCCAATTCGGATGCTGCTGCAGGACAACTTGCCTCAATGTAAATGTTGTAAAGTAAATTTCGACGCTCGATTTTCAACCGCCACTACAGTGTTTCGCGATGATATAACCTGCGAACAGAGATACCTATTAGACCTTGATGCATTTTCAGATTGAACTTGCTCACGCACCATACACACACACGCAAAGACAAAGATATTCACCCCCACCTCCCCGATATAGCCTCTACAAAACAGTTGGGGCAAGTGCTGTGAGCACAAACACCGACACACACACACGCACGAATTCGCCGTCCATCCCCCAACATACCGCACATCAATCCAGGAACGCTTTAAACCAGATACCTGCGAAGTTAAAACAAACTGCGCTATGCCGAACCTCTTAAGAGTTTTGAGTAACATTTCCTGTCGCTGGGCCAGAGGAACTTTGCCGACTCAATGTGTGCGAGTTGCAGGAGGGCCAGGTGGGACAGGTTGAGACATCATCAAAGTGAGGAATCGCCTGTGCACACTGCGCGTGGATGCGTTGGGTCGCACGAGCGTACGTGGTGAAAGGCCCAACGCGGAAGATTCCGGGGTTTGATCTTCCACTGAAGCTCACGGTCCACCTTTAACCGCATCCACTGCCACAAACCACACGGCAGTAGATGCGGAGACCTGCCGCGATAATGGAGAATGTAAAACTCTCCACAGTGTGCGACTGTCGGTCATCAAGAACAGAGCGCGCAACGCGATGCCCGCTCCACCAATACGAAGGGAGACATCACAGCGACGAAACACTCCGCGACTGCTCCTGGCGCGGTTATCTGGCTTGACCAGCTGCATGTGAAATCCGACTTGTTGCTCTACATCTACATCAGCAGCCATACGACAGAAGAAGAAGAAGAAGCGTTCATTGCAGGCCGCAGCACCACATAGCAGCGGCTTCGATGCTGCATCATCGGGATTTGTGCACCGTGCACGCGCACAATGATCGCCCCGTGATCCTATCAACTCAGAATGCTCCGGATCTCAAAAGCGAAGCGCGATTGAGCCTAGATGGTGCTTGGGTGAGGGTGACCACCAATGCATGAGGCATGTTATATAGGCTGTTGTGTATCAAAATATATTGTTGTACCGTACTATGGTCCCACATCTATGCTCCCCCAGCCTTACCAACCCGCACTGACCAACGCGGTGAAGTATGGTCAAGTAACCCCCCCCCCCCCCCATGACTTGCACGGCGAGGGAAGGCCCACATCTCGCAGTGGATCGACAAAAGGTCCTCTGTACATCAGGGACTTTAAATGTAAAAGAACAAAAATCTCAAAGCAGTAATACCCAGATTTACGTCTCGCACTTTAACGTTGTTTCGAAAATACGTCGTCGCTTTTTGATTAACACCACTACGTGATTTGCGTCGCCTCAACCCCACACTGACGTCGCTGAGCGCATCACGCGTCCTCTCTCGTTATCCTGTCGCCTCTCAACCTTCGCCTCCACCACCCACTACTACCCTGTACGTCGCTTTGATTGACGTCTTTTCGATATTCGTCCTCGCACCTCGCAGGAACGCATCTCCGACCTAAAGCGGGGTATTGCTGTATATCGGTCAAGAAGTGCAGTGGTGATATTATAGCAAGGCCGTAATTATAATATATATTGGGGGGGGACACATTCCCCCCCCAATATTCAAATATGCTCAACATGTCCCCCCAATATGTTGCTGTAAAATAGATTTTTGTTTATATGATTGTGGTTATGGTTGTACTTTATTAATCCCTAATGTCTGCCATTACATACAATGAAACAAGAAAAGCTATCGCTACACCACTCATTTGAGGCTGAGTCGACCTAGGGGAGGCCCAGGACCGGTTCAGATATAATCGTCACTGGTGTTGGCCGTGAGCGGGAATCGAACTCGGTTCGCCGGGTTCATAGCGCAGCACGCTAACCACTGCACTACCGCTCCCCTGTGTGCCTCACCACCACTACCACCTTGGGTCTTCCCCTCGGCAGTGAAGCGCTGGGTACCACTTCCTTGCCTGTCTCGGTAAGCTGCTTCCTCCATTCTGTACACTGCGTCTCATCAATCACAAGTGTCTCTTCCTGATTAAATCTACGCTGCTCTTTTGTGCTATTCCAACCAGCCGACGTGTCTACCCTATCCCTCCACGGCATTCCACAAACCCACCCGCATGCGCCTACTAAACTGAATGTCCGTAAACGTTTTAATCCGATCGTTTTGTTAAAGTTCACCATCCTGACCTATGACACACACACACATTACGCTTCTACTTCACACATTATAGCTTCCGCTGAAGTTAACTTTTCTGCCGTGGGTACAGCGTGTTAAAAGCGTGCTAAAAGTGTCCATGTGCTTAAATGGCGTTATAGTTTCTACGCGTGTCCCAGTGGCAGAGCGGGCGATGATTCAGCCGTGACGACTTTTCCATTGCCAACTTCTCGACCAGAAGCCACGGGGTGGCGGGGAAGGGGGGGGGGGCAGCGATGGGGGGGGGGGGGTCTCGCTCTGCTGTCCACGGGGAGTCCCCGCTGACTCAGCCAGGAGTTGAGGGCAAGGTGGGTCGCCGCTGCCGCCACGCTGGGTCCACTTTCGGAAGCCTCGCCTCGCAAAGAGGGCCCACGGGCACGTGGCGGCAAGGGCCTCGGGACACCGCGACGCACGGCGGCTACGCGGATTCACGCTCGGGAATCGGCTATTTTCGTTGCCGCACAGCAAGGGAGCTGAAATGCTGCTCCGACAAATTTGGGTTGATCGCAGCTGGATGTCAGGATGAGAACCCTGAATATCAGTGGAGCCGAAAAATAATCAAAGGCGGTGTTAAGATGTTCAAACACCAAGTCGAGATAGCTTTCGCAAGGAATTAAGACTGCATTAACCACACACAGTGCTTGGGGTGAACATGCAAACAAACTCTGATAGTCTACGCATTGTCTTTGGAGCTGATTGGCCTACACCAGAGAAAGCAGTCTTTATGGCCTAGTGAGTGGGGTGGGGAACCTTTTTTCTGCCAAGGGCCATTTGGATATTTATAACATCATTCGCGGGCCATACAAAATTATCAACTTAAAAATGTGCCCGTTATAATTGGTCAAACATTTAATTAACTCACCCCTAATGTGATGGATGGAACAGACCAAATTATTTCGCGGGCCTTATACGGCCCGTGGGCCGGACGTTCCCCACCCCTGGCCGACTCTAGTCTCTCACCAGTGTCAGACCAGAGAACGCCAGAAGGCGCACAGTACAAAGACAATGCCACACGTATTTGAGCATTTATAGCTCTGGATGAGCAGCTGCATCATGGGGCCTGTCTGCCGGTATCAAAATGTGGACAAATAAGAACACGTTTGGCCCTTTCTGCCAATAAAACAGGAGGTGTCAAGATGTTCAAATACCAAATAGATACCTTTTGCTAGGGATAAAGTGGAGCTGATGGCTCGTTGTTCTGGGTCATGGCGCACGATGGAACCGACGAGACGTGCAGTGGTGTCGCGATTCTTGATGAAAGTTCGTGGTGAACCTGCGTCTTGGTGTGGTGGCACATCGAGCGGGTCTCGGGTTACACAACGTAACAGCCATCCCTTTTTTAAAATGACAACGCGACCATGATGACAAACGTAAACAGTTTAATGACGGACAACGCGCATCAAAAAGCACACCGCCCGCCGTTCGAATATGAAGAGGAGCCAGAGTGAGCACATTTAGTCAAATAAATTCAGCACGAGCAAAACTGGCCAATAATCACACCAAGCCTAATTCGGCAGAGGTAGCCAATGGAGCGTCACCTTGTCAACAGCAACACATTTCACGGCGGCAGAGGAAATGGTTTGGGAATGTGATTATCAAACGGCGGTGACTCAATTGCTAAGCAAGTTGTTGCTTGTGACCTCAATGCGCTCAGGGATGCACGCTAACGACACTCGCTAACGGCTATTGTTGATGTCACCACCGCTCTCGAAGGAACAATGCGTCCGTTTCGCGAAATATGCGCGAGCTGGAACATTGTGTGTGTTTGTTGTTATTATTGTTGTTGACAGTGGAGGAGTTTGACGAAACTTTTTTTGGTTCTTGAACGATTTTTTATTGGCCCCACATTTGCGTAAAGGACACAAATTAGAGCAATATCAATTGATGTTAATGCGTGGGTTTGTTGTAAATGTACGTTTGAATGGGTACTTTCGTATCTATTGGGCATGGAGCAAGTTAATCCCTCCCACTGTGATCGGATGATGATTCGTCACGGTTTAGGGTAGATATTCGATTCAATAAAAAAAATTTCGTCTAATTTTTACTCCCTCATTTCTATTTTCCTGTCTGCGCAGTTCTGTCCACTCCATTGGGCCCAAATGTGCCATCGTATCTTTTTTGCGTGCCATCTTCAAAAAATCATAAATAATCGACTTGATCTGGATCGCGAGCATTTAGAGCCGATTTTAATCAATGAAATCAATGCACGCGTACAAATGAATGTTATCGATCACAAATTATCAATTAGCGAAGTATCTATGTGAGCCAACGAGCATTGGGCAGTGCCTGTCTCCATTGGTGGTCCTGAGTCAGCGGTGGAAATTCCACATTCGTTCGGCGGGAATAAGCCTTGCCCGACTGGAAAACCACCACCAATGACTTCCAACATGTAAAGCAATCACTCGCTGCCCACCTTGGCTCCAACCGCATTGTCACAGGTACGGCACCGTGTGGCACTGTGCTATGAACCCCAGCAAACTGAGTTTCATTCCCTGCCACGGCTATCGTCAGTGGGCCAGTGATATCCCAACCGGTCCTTGGCCGGGTTCCGCGACCCCTTCACCTTCCCCGTACTGACGAGTGTGGTGAAGTATGGTCAAACAACCTCTGCGACCTGCACATCATGTGAAGGTCCATACTCTTTGGTTCTTTCGGTAAAGTCACGTAGGTAGAAAATAAAATAAATTAAATCACGACGTTTAGGGCGCAACACAAGCGTCCGTCATCAGGTGGGACAACCACAGCAAGAGACAATTGCTGAAGTGGGCTGTGGTTGTCGCACCTGATGACGGACGCTTGTGTTGCGCCCGAAACGTCGTAATTTAATTTATTTTATTTTATACCTACGTGACTTTACCGAAAGAACCAAAGAGTATGGATCCCTACAGTCACGACAACTTCAAATCTAGATCTTCGTCAAGCGGAGGTTTGACAAAGGGGTTTGCACTCTGTGTGTTCGAAATTCGTTTTTAAATAACAATGGCATCACTCTGGGTCGACTGATGCCCTCTGGACACGAGGACTCAAGCCACACGCGTGGAGACAGTGCAGCACATTCTGTGTCATTGCCCTCGCCAGTACATTCAAAACGTAACTTCTCTCCGACGAGGTCAGGAGGTCATCGTGGCTAATACCGTCGTCGTCACCGCACCTCGCCATCGCTTCCTTCCTTCTGCCAGATGCACGTATGTTGAACTTCTTTCGCGCCGTACGTAGCCAACCGTGCTAATCGGAGGTGCGGATCACACACCCGTTGCTCTTAAGGCCTCACCACCACCACCACCAAGATCTGATTTTATTTCTTCCCCTTCGTCTCAGAGCTTTGGGTGCGACTCCAGTGCTTGTCTAGGTGACCTGCCCTCCACCAGCATGCACGCGCATTCCACCCCATTGCAGCGTTCTCTTCTTGAATAAGCCCGCAATGCTTGCCTACCCAATTATATTCTGAACTTCCAAGTTGCTTACCCGTTGATGTTGTTGAGACTCCTGGCATCATCTGTGCGCACCTCTACTCAAAAGTCCTAGGAGCTTCTTGTCTTGTCGTTCCCTCTTAGAGTCCCAGCTCTCTGACTCTCAGTTGGCTACGTAATAAATAACAGCGTTAACAAGCAGAGGCCTCATCCCAAATGTGACTCATGCCTGGACACTGACCCCCACTGTTCAATGTCAAGCTCTTGGCTCTATCTCAAAAGTGATGTCACCCTCCCTACAACACACCACCAGTCCACAACATTCCCGACGAGCGAATCCCTGCGCAGAGCGAGCGTGCGCTGGGCACATCGCGTGGTGCCCAAGGTGGCTTAAGCCACTTGCACCAGGTGTCCCCCAAGGTGGCCCTTGTGAAATGCGCGCACGGCGGCCACGGAAGGTTCATCATCGGGCCGGCGTGACGGCGAAGCAAATCGTCGCTCGCAGGGTCTGGCGCCCGACGAGTCTTCCCGCTCAGACGAGCGTGGATGGGTGCGGTTCTCACACGCGTTGGCGGCACTGGTGCAGTGGTGGAAATTCCACATTCCCATGGGAAGGGTGTCAAGTTTAGCCACGCGCGCGGCATTTTCAATTCCGGGGCCACTTTGTACGAACAAAGTGAGTCTCGTGATGAGTTCGCGGGGTGTGTGTTTGTGCCTGGAAAAAATGCAGTCATTGGCTCGTAAACTTGTACCGTGTAACTGGTCAGCAACATGAAAGTCTTTACAGTATTTATATATTATTATTACTTTTAATGATGCAGTAGTTGATCTTTTCTCACTGAGGGCCTCCTTCTCTTCCGCGTCTTGTTCACAGACTGAATTAGATCACTTCCCCTTGTAACACTTCGTGCCACTGTTCTCCACGCAGCACCGCTGGACTCCTGGCCAAGCGGCGTCACGAAGTCCGCAGCCAAGAGCCGGGAGAGAACGAGCGGCAACGCTTGAGTCTGGAACGGTGTTCTCTTGAACCGCGGCAGAAACAGCGGCCTGGGCTGCAAACGCAGCAATAAATCCGATTAAAATCCAATTGATCGATCGATCGACGTCATTAAATGTCCATGAATGTCACCGACTTCCCCGGTCCGGCGCTCATTTGACGACTCTCCGACCAGAGCCAGGGGCACGATCACCGGGCGCGGCGGTGGCGCGCTGGGCCCCCTTTCGGGAGGTCCATGTTGAGGCAAGGGCGCGTGTGTGGTGACCTTATTTATTGATTGACCATACTTTACCAAACCCTGTGTCAGTGCGGGTTGCTGAAGGCGGGCCAGCATAGACGTAGGAGCATAGTACAGCACAACAATGGGTTTTGCTGCCCACCTTGCAGCAGCCTGCACCACGTGCGTCCTGCGCGATCATCGTCCATTCAAACGCCGTCGAAGCCCAACCCTCCTGCTTAGCGTCTGAGAACTGGTGAGGTCGGCCCAAATTCTTCTCCGTCGTTGACGCGACGTTCGACCGCTCGCCGCACGGATTCCCACAACGGCGGCGCGCGTCTTCACCTCGTGAAAAATCTCGCCAAACGGCAGCGCGATTCGAGAGTGAGCCATCAAACAAAACAAAAACAAAGAGACTCCAAGCTGAAGGAAGGAAGAAAAGGAAAAAAGGCGCCGGGGGGCCCTTTGGGACAGCCGCAAACGCCAGAGGGCCCTCTCGGCTCGTCGCCGCTTTGACCCGCTTAGCCCAGCTCCGGCAGCCGTGCGGGGCCGTGGCCGGCCGCCAGCAGCAGCAGCAGGCGCAGCAGCTCGCGGTCGGTGGCGTCGAGGATGCGCGGGAGGAAGAGGGCGGCCACCTGCACGGCGTGCGTCTTGAAGCCCCGCCGCGGCCGGCCCTTGCCGTTGATGGTCACGTACCAGGGCCGCCGTGCGCCGGTCTGCCCGCCGGCGCCGGTGCCCTCGTCGCCGTTGCCACCGAAGGCGCGCGACGCGTACGTGTTGTATCCCAGGGCGTTGATGCGCTCCGTGAACTCGCACTCCGGGCCGAACGACGCCTGCGGCGATTGGGGGAGGTGCGGGGAGTCGAGCGAAAGAGTTAAGACGCCGCGAAGTGGGGCCGTGCCACATCTCACTGCTGCTGCTGCTGCTGTTGCCCGCTGCTGCGGAACCGTTCGATTAGCGCGGTTGGCCACGTACGCTGCGAAAGAAGTTCAACGCACGTGTGACACACACATGGGAGAGTTGTTACGAGACGTCAGCCATTGCAGCCTCTGTGTTGTTTCCTCCTAGGGCAGTGTTGTCGAAAATTACGTTTGAGATTTCCACCGGTGACCAAATGGCCCGCAATGTGTCTGGTCTCGTGACAGATCGCAAGCTAAGCGAGCGTTGAGCCTGGATAGTGCTTGGATGGGCGGCCACCACGCACAACAGGTGGTGGCGGGCCACGGAGATAAGTGGTGGCAGCAGAAGGAAAGTGCCGACTCGCACTGACCAGCGTGGGGAAGTATGGTCAAATGACCGTCAATGGATTGACAAACAAGCTGCAGAGATGACGCGTTTACCGCATCGGGGATTCATTGGAATGTCACAATCTGGGGTAAAATTCTTCGATGCAAGAATCAAACAATTTGTCTCGTTTTTACCGTCTCATTTGTACAATTGTGTTAGATGCAAAAGCTTAATTGCAGCCGACCATGTGCATTCTGTATTCTGTATGAATTGTAAATCCAAGCGTGATTCCTTGCATTGGAACCTTGAGTGCAAGAACACAGTCTTGTCAATTAAACCGATGCACTTTTATGAACAAAAATTTCAACACAATCGTCAATAACACTGTCGCCTTAAAATATAAATAAAATACGTGTTAGAGGTGACGTTTCAGGCAATGTCCCTTCTTCACAGCACAGACAAACACTTGATATTTTGGGCACCTGTTATTAAGAAGGTCATTGCGAAAAACATCACCGATTGCATTTTTTTTAAGACCACAGTGTTAACCGACGATTTGTATTGAGTTCGATTACGTTGTTTTTTTTCCTCCCCCGTCAAAAACTCGCGTGCACATTTCTACACGCGCATCGCAGTGCCACTGGGCTGCACGCTGCTGACTTGCAGTATGCAGCTCAGTAGGGACCGCCCTACCCAACATGCTGCAGCCGCGACCCTCATCAGGACAAGCGGAGAAACGAACGGACAGATCAGATTCGTAATCTTAATTTAGACGAATCCGATGAGCTATGAAGCTCTGTTTCACACACGTCCAGTGGGGGGCGGGGCGGGTTATGCATCCATCCTACAGGGCAATATCGGTAGCTGTGGATAATAATTATTTTGCACGCGTAAAATGTGTTTCAAAAATAACCGATCCGTGATTTGAGCCGTTCTGAAAGTAAGAACAATGATCATGTATCGAGAAATGCCTTGGGAAGAGTCTCACCACGCGTGTTTAGGAGGGTCTCGCATGGGATGCATTGGCCAATTCCATTCACGAGTGGCATGTGGGAGTACATGAGAGCACCCACAGTAAACCCACACATCGGGGGGGGGGGGGGGGGGGGGTGGTGGGGTTACACTCAAGGGCCGCACGGATGAGCTCACAGACCCCAGTTGCTGTCCTGCCATCTCCTAGCCACCTCGTCACAGCCCAGCCGCATTGGGTGTCTAACAAATTCGCATGATCCACCAACCCTTGACAAGTGTACGACACACAAGGTGATTAATTCTAGATTTGAAGCTTTCGTGACTGCAAGGATTCATATGCTTAGGTTTTTTCGGTAAAGTCACGTAGGTAAAAAATACAGCTATCGTGCTGTGACTGTTCCACCTGAAGACGGAAGCTTGTGTTGCCTCCGAAACGTCGTGATTTTTATTTTATTTTTATTTTACTTTTATTAATTTCAATTTTTTACCTACGTGACTTTACCGAAAAAACCTAAGAATACACAAGGTGATTGTCTCAACAGCAGAAGGCACAATTGTGACCATTAGCCCGGTATTCCCAGCATGCATTGCATGTCACACGACACCACCGTGCTGCGTGTATCATGTTTGTGGTCAAGCCTTGTGTCTTGACCACAAACATGAAGAAAAAACACGGGATCAATTTACATTCGCAATCATCGGCAGAGTCTAGCCGTCGTTGCCTTCTGCGGCTGCCTCGTGCGTCAGGGGCTCGGCGTTGACAGGCCATGCCCGATCACTTGCGGGCAGAGTGCGGCACTGCCTAGACGTTGGCAAATAAAGCAATGAATCTTCTTGGTTCTTTCGGTAAAGTCACGTAGAAGGGAAGTAATAAAGTAATACAAATAAAACATAATAAAATAATTCTCACGATGTTTCGGCCACAACGCAAGCAGCCGTCCTCAGGTGAAGAATGAAACACCACCAAGCTTGGTGGTGTTTCATTCTTGTGACCATGGTGTTTCATTCTTCACCTGAGGACGGCTGCTTGCGTTGTGGCCGAAACGTCGTGAGAATTATTTTATTATGTTTTATTTTTATTATTTTATTACTTCCCTTCTACGTGACTTTACCGAAAGAACCAAGGAGATGAATCCCTGCAGTCACGAAAGCTTTACATCGAAATTTAAAGCAATGAAGGCAAAGCGAACACTCGATGTTGCGTGTGCGGCGAGAAGCAGGCTGGGCAGAGAGGACGCAGAGCTGCGCGCAGGGCGCTGCACGCGAAGTGCGAAGCGTCCGGATCACGCGGTGCGAGGTCGCACAATCGGCGTTGTGCTCAGCGGCGTCGCGACGGGCTGCTGCGAGATCCGAACGCGTCCGTCCGGTGCTCGCTGAGCTGCATTGGCTTCCACTCAGTGACACACAAAGCGCTTGCCACAGAATGCACCACGACAGCTCGCGGTCTCGTCAAGGAGCATGAACCATCACGCGCGGCCGTCTGGAACGCTCTCTCTTCCGATATTGGGAAGCTACTGGAGCTGTACACTTTTAAATAATCTAGATTGAAGACGCATTTCTTCAGAACTGCCTTTGTGTTTCATTTGTTGTCCTTCCCGCGTACCTCCGATTAGCACGCTTGGCTACGTACGGTGTGAAATAAGTTCAACGTACGTAGCAGCGTGTACGCTCCGGTCAGGGCTTATCAGAGGAAGCATGTTTCTCAAATCCCCTCCCCCCGCCGCCACCGCCGCCACTACTCGAGGGAGTTTACGGAAGCGATTTGACCTCTCGACCTGGAACGCGATGCCAAGTTAAACGTCGCCGCCGCTGGGAAATCCTCCTCGGAAACTTCGCTAAGAGTGGAGCTGACGTGGGCACGGGTGGGTGGACGCAGCGACGGACGTCGCACGCCTGAGCGAGCGTGCTGGGCTCGTCGGGTAACGCGAGACGGACGCGTGCGCCCCGAGTCGCAACACAACAACGGATCGCGCCGTGCGCTAGCCACTGCCGCGCCGATCGGAATCGTCATCGTCGTCGTCATAAGCACCACCACCATCGTCACTATCACCATCATCATCATCATCAATCCCACATGCAAATCATTGTCACAATAATCATCAAACGTACCACCACCACCATCGCCACTATCACCATCAATGCCACATTTTTATTACTGTCACAATCATCGACGTCATACGCACCACCACCACAATCGCCACTATCATCATCATCAATCCCACATGCAAATCATTGTCACAATAATCATCAAATGTACCACCATCGCCACTATCACCATCAATGCCACATTTTTATTATTGTCACAATCATCGACGTCATATACACCACCACCACCATCGCCACCATCATCATCATCATCAATCCCACATGCAAATCATTGTCACAATAATCATCAAACGTACCACCAACATCGGCACTATCATCATCAATGCCACATGCTCATGATTATCACAATCATCATAATCAGTTATTCTACAACAATAATCGCCATCATTTGCACCTCCACATTTATCATCATCACCATCCATACCACCACCTCCACCATCATCATCATCATCGATACGATCGTCATTTGTACCACCACAAACATCGTCATAATTTACACAGCACCTCCACTGCTGCCATCATCATCGTCATTACCTTCACATATCTATTAACACCAAGTCAATTTTCTTAAGTCACTCATAGAATATCACTGCGCAAATATCACAGCTCAAACATAACATTGGTAAAAATCAACTAAAGTTGAAAATACATAGTTACAGTTCTCAGCTCTATTGTATGTGCAATATGTTGAACTTCTTTTGCACCGTACGTATCCAACCGTGCTCTTTGACCTCTGACCACGTAAAGGAAACGAGTTAACTCTATTCTCAGAACACCTGTGCACTTGCTTTAACACGGGATCAATTACATAGAGGAACAATTGTGAACATTTATTTGGGGTCAGGGTTACGTTGCCAAAATACGATCGTGAGCAGCAGGGGTCCCATGGTCTGGATAATAATAATAATAAAAAAAAGCTGTTGTGTTAGAGAACATCTTAATTGGGAACACTCAAAGGAGGGCCGAGTAACCGAGCACTCCACTCCATCTTCATAGCAACAAACCCGGACATTTGTTCATTACCGCATGAGAGCAAAGGCTCTTTTTGTCGATCGATTGATCTCCGTGATTGTGTCACCAGGCGAGAACCCACGGAGACCTCAAGTATCTTTTGCAAGGTTGACCTCGGGGCCAAACAGGTGATGACAAACGCAAGCGTAGGTGAGGTCTAAACACGCGGACAAGGGGGGGCTGCGATGCCTACGAAGAGAAGCTCGGTTGCTCGCCAGCGAGAGAACACCGACTTTTGTGAAAGTCAACCACGTGCCGAAACGACGAATCGCGGGCAAAACAACGGCGCAGGTCGCATTCTGCCGGCAATTACTTGCGCGATACTTTTGATCAAAAAAAAAATTAACCCGTAACAACAAAGTTTTTCACTATAAATCCTTTATATGCGTGGCGGCTAGAGTCCTCTCGTCCTCTGGCTTGAGATTGCTGCCACCTATGGGTCAGATGATTGCCTGCCACCATTAAGCAATTGGTAATTAAATATAATTTATTTTTTCCTAACAAGTGTAAAATTTAGGAAATTTTGTTTCACGAAAATAAATTGTCACGCACAACGAGTCTGTGTGCCAAATGTCAGCTCGATTGGATCACGGGAAGTTGGTTAAAAAAACGACCGAAAGATTTGCACGGTCGTAAGCGCGCAAGCAAGCAAGCAAGTGAACTTAATATAAAGGATTTAAAAAGGCCAGGGTGCAAAATGTAGAAACGATCGAGTACAAATGTGATTAGCGATTGCGCTCAAAACATTTCAGGTCGGGTATCCAAGTCTTGCTCTCTGGTTCTTTCAGTAAAGTCACGAAGATATCCAAGTCTTGCCGAATTCTGGGATCGATTGAGACGGAACGGAATTTAATTCCCAGAGTGAAAGGTGGCAGCCTTCACGCGGCCCCACTCTGTTGTAGAACGATAAAAAAAAAATCACGGCGAATGCCATCGACGCGGCGACCGCCGAACATCGATCATCGATCTCCCGGGTCTCCGTAGCAACAGAAACGGCACCAACAGCACCAGCGAGCATTCCCAGAGTACGCAGCGTCGCGGTGCGAAAAAACGCATTGCCCGAATCTGGCTTTGACCCCTGAACCCCACGGAGAGACTCGTCTTTGACTGCGAGTGTTTTACATCTGGAATGGGTGAAACGGTTAAGCGCAGGGAACGGCTGTCTGCCTCTCTTGATCGCTTTAACAAATGCCCTGAAGCAAGTGGTTATGCGACGCATTTGGCGACCCACGTTTAGCCGCGTCCGGCCGCAGTCTCCCCTTGTGGAGGAATCAAATTCCCACGGGGTTCTCAAATCGACATTTATCCAGTGAGCAACTGGCATTCCAACAACGGTTATTTGTTGTGTTTAAATCCTGGTGTGGTATCTTCTTGGTTCTTTCGGTAAAGTCACGTAGAAGGGAAATAATATAATAAAAATAATAAATGAATGACGCTGTCTTTCCGACAGACCTGTTCTTCACCTGAGGACGGCTGCTTGCGTTGTGGCCGAAACGTCGTGAGAATTATTTGATTGTTTTATTTTTATTATTTTATTATTTCCCTTCTACGTGACTTTACCGAAAGAACCAAGAAGATGAATCCCTGCAGTCGCGAAAGCTTTAAATCGAAATCCTGGTGTGGTAGTTAACTTTGCCCATCATACATTTGGGGTCAATTCAACGTGAACACTTTCACCTGGAACCAGAAGCCCTCTGCTCCGTGCTGTCATCCCTTCATATTTTTTTTTTATTGGTGTGCTTTTTGCTATTTTAGAATGTGTTTTACTCTTCTACATTCCAAAAATGGTAGACAATTGAAACCCAAGCCTCATTTGCTGCAAGGAAGCACTCAAGATTTATTTCTCGCGATCACTTGACCAGATCTCTCACATTCCTGCAGAGTGTGCTGAAGCTTTGTTCACAGAATGTGGGTGCTGGAATGAGCTCTTCCGTTAACGGGCTTTTGCTGCCTGCATTTGCAGCACGGCGCACATTTTGCTGCATGGCAACCCAACGACGCACTTCCAGGTGCAATTGCATCCCAGTGTCCCGGGGTGTACACAAGTTTACCGAAGCGTAGAGCCGTCCCTTGCTGTTCATGGCGAGAAAGCGACCAGCGAGTAGCCCCTTTATGGCCACAACTCCCACGTCCACCGATGTGATCTCCAGTATACCTGGCAAAAGACAAAGATCCGCCGTATAGCCTTAACAGACTGTTGGGTCAAGTGCTGTTAGCGAGACCGTATTGAAGGCTGGCACTGTGGCACACGAGGGGGTGGGTGGTCAGGAACACGCCCGGCCGCCTTTGTCTCCCCAGTAGCGATGTTTACACACCGTACCGGGTACTCATTTGAGGCTGAGTCGACATAGGTGAGCCCCAGGACCAGTTCCGATATTCGTCACTGGTGTTGGCCGTGTGCGGGAATTGAACTCGGGAAGCTGGGTTCGTAGCGCAGTGCGCTAACCGCTACACCACCGCAAAACAGTCAGCCATCGCCCTCAACATCACTATCATCGAAAGCCATATCGTCATCACCACTCTTATCATCATCATCACCACCATTATCATCATGATCCCTGACTTCATCATCATCATCGACGTGATTATAGCTGGCATCATTATTACCACCATTGCGATCATGATCACTCGATTCATTACCATCACCAGCAACATGATCACACCACCACTTCAACACCTCCATCAACAACGTGATCACAGAACAAGCATGTTTATCACCACTATCATGGTGATCATCAGCACCACCATCAGCATTGCTACTATCATCTTCATTTGTAGCTCCGTCATAACCTCGCAGCTCGTCGGGTTTGAGAGTGTCTAAACTATATCAACTATAGTAGTAGGTTTTTACCCTTTTAAACTGGTACAAAACTGACACCTTTATTCAAGGCATCATGTTTGCAATAACCACAACACAAGTAGTCAAAAAGCAAACAAAAAGAATCAACTCTGATAATGATAATAATATGCACTGTCCTTGAAGTTGATTGGTCGACACCCGAGACGGCTTTATTTAGAGCCGAGAAAGCCGTCTCGGGTGTGGACCAATCAACTTCAAGGACAGTGCATATTGTTATCATTATCAGAGTTGCTTCTTTTTGTTTGCTTTTTGACTACTTGTGTTGTGGTTATTGCAAACATGATGCCTTGAATAAAGGTGTCAGTTTTGTACCAGTTTAAAAGGGTAAAAACCTACTACTATATTTTGCCACTGGTAAAAGAGATCTCATAGTATATAAACGATGTTTTACTTCACCCTGTGAGGCCCACTGAGCGACGTAGCTCTTTTTCAGAAGCGGCACGGCCACAAATGATACCTCAACGAAGCGGCTTATCGTGTGGACATTGGTTGCAGGCAAATCCTCTCGACGCATGTTTCTAAATGTGGAGGGAAAAACCGGAGAACTCGCAGGAAATCCACGCGACCACGGGGAGATAAGACACGCAAACTCCAAATATACAGCAGCGGGCGTCAGGGTCGGGATGGAATCCACGCCCTCCCGCATACCAGGCGAGGTAGTTAACATCTCCCCATCGCAGGGTGGTCACACGTGGTGTCACAAAGCTCTGCGTGATCCATCAACCCTCGGATCACAGACGTGCGCTGCTACGGCCGGATAAATGATGACCTCCCATTGACGATATTGTCAGCTCTCAGCAGCTAAGCAGGTTCGGGCCTGGCCAGCCCTGAGGCTTCCTACGGGGCTTTACTGTCAGCAGAGGGCAGTGCAGTAACAATCAGCAGTTGTAGTCACAACCCGTTCTGGCCAACGTCAAGGAGGATGGTCAAATCACCATCAAGAACCCGTATGCCGAGGGGAGGCCCTCATCCAGCAGTGGATTGAGCAAAGGAGCTGTCCTTCAAAAAATGTTAACACTTGTGAGAATTTGCAACAACACCACAAGATATGTGCCTCCTGGCTCTGGAGACCACCTGGAGAAGATTCCAGCCATGTGTTGACTGATGGAGACTCTGACTTTTTGAAGCTATTAACAATACATTTGTTATCATGTTACAGTATATTATCCGTTCTTTTTCCATTCAAGACGATAGTCCCATATAAGTGTTAAATTGCTTTTGAAGCGCCCTGTGTAGCAACGGTGGTGTGCTTCCCGCACGCAATCCGGGCAGTGTCATCTCGTGGGGTCTGCAGCCCGGGACCTGCTCACACTCAGCCCATGAGCCAAGGGGAGGATGGTCGGTACGACCTGGGGAGACAGATGCCACCACTACCCCCATAGGCAGTATCCACCACGGGCAGAGATATATATATCTTAGCGCATATACAGTACTCTCAGTCTGAAATCGTATCTTATTTTCTAAAACATTCAATTTCTTTCGCACCATACGTACCCAACCGTGCTAATCGGTGGTGCGATATTCTACGTGACTTTACCGAAAGAACCAAGAAGATGAATCCCTGCAGTCACGAAAGCTTCAAATCTAGAAAAATAAAGTGATTACAAATATCACGACGTTTCGATCGCAGCACGAGCGGTCGTCATCTATCTCCGCGACTCTATCGAAAGAACCATCGAATAAAAGCCGGCGCCACTTACTCAACACGCTGTTCCTGTCCAGGGTGCCGTCCACATCTCCGCTCGGGTGGATCTGCACGTGGAACCTGGTGGCACAGAACAACTTCCGACGCCGTGGCGCTCCGCCCAGGTGCTCGTAGACGGGCAGCAGATCGTAGGCACGGCCGCCGTCTCTCGCGAACCTGTGTCGCTTCTCCTCCTCCTGCTCGACCCGCGGGACACCGGCATCGAGGCTGGTGGTGCTGGTTGGACCCCGGGTTGCGCCGTGGTGGTGCCGCTGCTGCTGCTGCTCGGTGGACGAGGCGGCCTGGGCAAGAGCCAAGCAGATGATGGCAATTACCAGCAGCATGGTCGTAGGCTCGAGGTGTCGTCGGGACACATGTTCGCACCCAGGTGATAGACGTGGACATCTGCCGTGAGCTACATCCATTGGCGCCTTTGCTTCATTCCTTCTCGTTCCCTCCGACAACAAAAGTTTCGCTCAATGCAACTACCGCACGGACAGCACGCAATTAAGCAAAAGTAACATTCTGTTTTAAAACAATTTCAATGTTACGTTCTGCTTGTTTCTCGTCACTCCCCCCTCATCCCACCACCCTGCCTGTCTTTCTTCGCCGAGATAATTGTCGACAAGCTGCGCGATGTCTCTGTAGTCTACCGCGTGCTGGTGCCGCCACCACCACCACCTACGTGTTTGTGGCACCTCCGGCAGACACGTGTCTCTGAGTGACGACGGAACGGACAACGACCTCCTTGCAGCCTCAAGAGCCTGACCGCCCCCCCCGCCAGCCTTGTCTTTTAAATCTCGGGCAGGGCCCACGCCGCCACCCATCGCGTGTCAAGAAGTGTCTCTCGACCCCGTGATCACACCCACCAAGGCCCAATAAACACAAAGGAAGAGAGGTGTCTGTGTGTGGTGTGGTGTGTTTGAGCCCCCCCCCCCCCCGTCTTCTCCCGTTTGATCCCGGTGCGGGCGGGGTTCGTGGGGGTGGAATGCGAAGTTTGGTGGCGTCCGTTCTCCCCTCTCTCTTCTCTCTGTCATCCGCGTGTAAAGTCACCCGGGCGTCAGATTTTACGACCGAGACCAGACGAGAGAGAGAGAGGAAATTGTGCAAGGGAGGAGGAGGATGATGAGTCGTGCAGACGGGAAAATGCCAACGTCATTGGGAGAAACCGGCGCTCGTGTTGTTGATTCTTCTTCTCGCTGTGCGTTGTTTGGCACGGTGTCTGACGTTTCACTCCACGAGCTGAGGCGGGCGGGCAAGGGGGGGGGGGCTCATTCAGGAACTGTGATAACGGTGTCCCGTGCACTTATTGAGCAATGGGGGCTTCCTGATTTGACCGCGCCGTCTTTGCTGGTCAAGTGTGTGTTCGGTGGAGGAGCTCCGGATCAGGTGCTTGTTATCCTCCGGCTTCGGAGTCGAACTTCACGTCACCAGGTTCGAAGGTGGAGCGGCGTTTGGGGCGGTGGCATTGCCCTGCGCGTTCGCCGCTTGTTGCAGTGGGTTCACACTCTCGAATTCAGCGGCCGACCTGGTTAGTACTGCGGGTTTATGGACCCTAAGAGGCCGTCCATAAATGACGTCACGCGATTTTGGACGATTTCTGACCCCCCCCCCCCTTGGTCACAAAAAGTCAGACTCCCCCTCAAATATGACGTCACAAAGCTCTGCCCCCCCCCCCCCCAAATAAAACATGCTTCAAATCGCTTTAAACTATTGTCATTGTAGTGCGTATTTAATGTGGCGCTATTTAATAAAGTAGAACGTGGTGTCTATATTTATTCAAAGTTGCGCATTTTGATGTGACGTCACATTTCTCAACTCCCCCCCCCCCTCGTCACACATCGTCACAAATATCTGACCCCCCCAACCTCCTTAGGTGCGTGACGTCATTTATGGACGGCCCCTAACGAACACGCGCTGTCTACTTCCCAGTAGATGTTTCATATATATACATAATTATAAAGATATCTCGTGACGCCCATTCTCAAGAGTAGGCCATTGTATGCTAGCGTAAAATTGTAAAAATTACCTGCGTGACACGACGTGAGTCTTGGTAAACGAGCAAAGTTATAAATAATAACCACTGCGCCACCAATGCACCCCACGTACATACACATTGAAATTAACGAATGGAAAGACAAGGGTCGATTGCCCCACCAGACAATTAAATACTGTCTTCTTGGTTATTTCCGACAGACCTGCTTTTCACCTGAGGACGGCCGCTTGCGTTGTGGGCGAAACGTCGTGAGAATTATTTTATTATGTTTAATTTTTATTATTTTATTATTTCCCTTCTACGTGACTTTACCGAAAGAACCAAGAAGATGAATCCCTGCAGTCACGAAAGCTTTAAATCGAAATTTTATTAAATACTGTATTAATATGCGTAATATTACAGGTCCATAAGCCTCTGTGTATTCCGGTGCAATGTGCCCATTTATCTGAGCCTCATCCGCAGGTTAATACTACTAATACATTTCATTCACCGCTGGATGAAGGCCATGTTGATCCGCGAGTGCTGTTGAACCATACTTCGCGAACTGGAACGGGTTCACAAATCACCGGTGGTAGCCGCGGCTGGGAATCGAACTCGGGTTGGTGGGGGAGGGGTTCGGATTATTGGTGCGGGGCGCTAACCACCGAGCCACCGCTCCTCCACTAATGTATAATCAGCGTGGCTTCTTCAACACCGCTCTGATGCTTCGTGTTGTTTTCCCGTTGAGTGCCGCGTTTGATGGACACTCACATTAATGTAGTTTTGGCGGCCATACAGATCGCTGCCTGCAATCTCTTACCTTCAACCCATCAAGACAGCGCCTAATATTTGTAATATATCGATTATTGTACCTTTCGAGTAGTTGGGCTATGCATAAATGGACATACAAAGATAAAGATCCCCCTCTCCCCTATTATAGCCTTCAACAGACTCTTTGGGGCAAGTGCAATTAGCGAGGCACCTCTAAAGGTCAGCACAACACACAGGCGAGTTGGTGGCAGGTGCCACGCCAGGGCCGCCTTTGTCTCCCCTGATGCCGATGATGTTTACGCACCGCACCAGGGATGTGTTGACCGCGGGTGACCCCCGGGACCGGACCAAGATATTTCGTCACCGAGCTTTGGTCGCCGGTTTCGTCGCGCAGTGCGCTAACCACTTGCGCCACCGCTCCCCAGATTATGTAATTACAAGATTCGCGTCTCCGCGTGTGAGTACACCACAAACCGCGGAGATGGAGCCATGGAACGAGCTCAGGTGCATAGCCGAGATGGATTGTGGTATACATGGGACGGCTGTGGGGCCGTCCATAAATGACGTCACGCACCTGGGGGGGGGGGGTCAGACATTTTTGACGATGTGTGACGAGGGGGGGGGGGTTAGAAATGTGACGTCACATCAAAATGCGCAACTTTAAATAAATATACACAACACGTTCTGCTTAATTAAATGGACGTTTTAATAAATGTTTTCTCCTGCAACATCAGAGTGCAGCGCCACATTAAATACGCACTACAATGACAATAGTTTAAAGCGATTTGAAGCATGTTTTATTTTGGGGGGGGGGCAGAGCTTTGTGACGTCATATTTGAGGGGGGGGTCTGACTTTTTGTGACGCCGTGTGACGAGGGGGGGGGGGTCAAAAATCGTCCAAAATCGCGTGACGTCATTTATGGACGGCCCCTATGTGAAAGCAGTAACGTGACACGGCTTTAATCCAACAGTGGATGGACCGTGGCTGACGATGATCTCGAGATTGTAGCGCTGAGACCTCTTCTTCTTAGGGACGGCACAACGCTGACTTCTAGCTTATCCAGAGAGGTCTTTAGCGGCAGCACAGATAAGGCGCTAATTAAGACACGTTAGGCAAAACTATAATTAAACCGGGACACGGAATCGAAATCAAACAAAAACAACCGAAAGAGAGAAGTAACGAACAAAGCAGCCGCTGCCGCGAGTGGATTAATTCCATCCACACAGTTTAAGCTCCCACGGGAGGTAATTAGGCAATTAACACCCAACGATTGAAGTGCACTGACGTGGCATTACCATAAAGTGACGCCGAACACCGATAAGGCCCCGCGGAAGCCCTGGACATCGGTGTTTGTAGATAGGGGACGCTAAGCCGCGTGTGCGTGAACTCCTGGGACCATTCATTCGAGGGCAGCCACACATCTTCTTGGTTCTTTCGGTAAAGTCACGTAGAAGGAAAATAATAAAATAATAAAAATAAAACATAATAAAATAATTCTCACGACGTTTCGGCCACAACGCAAGCAGCCGTCTTCAGGTGGAGAACAGGTCTGTCGAGTAGACAGAGTCTGTCGTGAGAATTATTTTATAATGTTTGATTTTTATTAATTCATTATTTCTCTTCTACGTGACTTTACCGAAAGAACCAAGAAGATGAATCCCTGCTGTCACGAAAGCTTTAAATCGAAAAGACAGCCACACACATGCGCAGGGCGGTACGCAGACACACACACCACTTATCGGCGGTGGGTGGCACAGGGGCGCTGCACTATGAACGCGGTGGTTGCTGAGTTAGATTTCCACGGCTGATATCGGTGGTATCTCGACCGATCCTATTACCCTGCCTTCGCTAACCCCACCCGCACCGAGCAACGTGGTAATGAGTCTACATAAACTTCCCAAAGAGACGGAAGGGGGCAGTCCAGATATTCAAGTAGTTTAAACAGGGCCCTACATTGACACGACTAAATGAAACCAATGCATTTGTATTCTTGGTTATTTCGGTAAAGTCACGTAGAAGGGAAATAATGAAATAATAAAAATAAAACATTATTATTTTTCTTTTTAAATAAAACGTAATTATTGTGTTTTATAAAACATAATTATTATGTTTTTTAATTTTTATTTTTATTATTTCCCTTCTACGTGACTTTACCGAAAGAACCAAGAATATGAATCCCTGCAGTCACGAAAGCTTTAAATCGAAAAATCCAATGCATTTTGTCTGGTTAATAGGAATAAAGTACCACATTTCGGGGTCTCGACAGGGGGGAAATCGGCCCCATCGTCCTCACACCCCCTCCGCCCTCCACGGAATCCGCCACAAGGTTTGGCATCGGATTCAAATGTTGACCGACGATCGTTTCCAACAGTTCAGAGTCAAAACAAAACGCGAACCATTCATCCATTCTTTTCTTCTTGGTTCTTTCGGTAAAGTCACGTAGAAGGGAAGTAATAAAATAATAAAAATAAAACATAATAAAATACAATTCTCACGACGTTTCGGCCACAACGCAAGCAGCCGTCCTCAGGTGAAGAACAGGTCTGTCGGGAAGACATTCATTCAGACTCTGTCTCCCCGACAGACCTGTTCTTCACCTGAGGACGGCTGCTTACGTTGTGGCCGAAACGTCGTGAGAATGATTTTATTATGTTTTATTTTTATTATTTTTATTATTTCCCTTCTACGTGACTTTACCGAAAGAACCAAGAAGATGAATCCCTGCAGTCACGAAAGCTTTAAATCGCCATTCATCCATTCTTTTCCTAATCGATTTCAGTGACCTGAACGTTGTGTAAGCGATTCCCCGTTTGGCTAAAGCTGCCTTTTCTCCGGGCACCACTTCTTTAATTCGGCAAGCAAACGCATCATAACCGACTTATGGGAGGCCCAGGACCGGTTCAAATAATCGTCACCGTTGTTAGCCACGAGGCGAGATTCGTAGCTCAGGGCGCTAACCGCGACACCACCGCTCCCCGCATCATCAACGCCACCATTCTTCTTCTGTCGTATGGCGTTGTGAAAAGAAGCAGTTTTTTTCCTCCTCTTTCTTCTTAATGATCGTCGTAAATGAATGCAAAGGTTTCTCATCCAGTCAAACGATGTGGTTGACGCTGTGTGGATTTCAGCGATACCGACACGATGTGCATGGACGGAGCATTCATCGGTGATGTTCTTGGATGGTTTGGACTTCTCCACAGTCGCAGTCGGGCGATTCTTTGATCTTACATTTATGGAACGTGCACGCGCATCTGCCGTGCTGGGGTCAGGCCCGGTTCGGCGTGGTCCGTAGTGGTCGTGGAAGAGAGAATCCCGGTACTGCCACCGTCGGATCGTGAATGATGTTTTCGTTTGTCACGTCCATAGCCGCTCATGATTCAGACTAGCATCGTCATCATCAGCAGCACCATGTTCACCACCATGTACCACAACGATCATCATCACTCCCTCTACCACCAACCACCACAACACCCAACGTCATTAACTGATTGCCAACACCACGACCGTAACCAACACCGTCACTATACCGTCACTGCAACCACAACATCAGCAGCAGCAACAGCAACAGCACATTCATCATGACCACACCCATCATCAGCAGCATGTTCATCATCACCAGCAGCAGCACATTCATCATCATCGGCAGCAGCAACAGCACGTTCATCATCATCATCATCAGCAGCAGCAGCACATGCATCATCATCATCAGCAGCAAAAGCACGTTCGTCATCATTCATCATCAGAAACAACAGCAACGGCACATTCGTCATCATCAGCAGCAACAGCACATTCATCATCATCAGCAGCAGAAAAAACACGTTCGTCATCATCAGCAGCAGCAGCAACATCACATTCATCATCATCATCAGCAGCAGCAAAAGCACGTTCATCATCATCATTCATCATCATAAGCAGCAGCAACAGCACATTCACCATCATCATCATCAGCAACAGCACGTTCATCATGACCACACCCATCATCATCATCAATCATTTACCAGGCCTATCTACACCACTGTCAGCAACAGGCTTACTACAGAAATCACCTGCATCATCATCATCATCTCGAGTCCTTCTACAACATTATCATCATGATCGAGTCTAATTGCGCTCGTGTATCAAACTTGTGCCCCAGGGAAGGGCACTACGGTCTGGCAAGCGGAGAGAGAGAGAGAGGGGCCGCGTGCACTCTGTTGGCGGGAGGATGAATCAAGACCGAGGGCCACCCACCCGCCCATCGCCCTCCCCGTGTCCTAATCTGTCAGGGGCTGTCAGCGGGACGTTACGGGAGATTGTTAGCACCTTGTTTCTCAAGAGATCCCACGCTGTGCCACCACCAACACCAACACCGCCGCCGCCGCCGCTACCATCACCTCCCCCACCACCACCATCACCTCCCCCACCACCAACCAATTACCACCACTACCACCTTCCACTCCAGCCGCGGCGTGTCTCATCCACCACCACCCTCACGCCTGTGTGTTGCAATGGCGCAACGCTGTGCGTCGGCCACACGCAGGTGACGTGTTTAATAGCGGGCGATGGCCCCATTGAGATCGGGATCATGCATAGACAATGTCGACGTAGCATACGAATATTAAATGTAGTCTATGTCTCGGGTTTCTTGACTGGCTGTTCACTGGTTTCCTCTATTTTGTGAGCGGCCACCGAAGTTAACTGGGTAACTGGCTGAGCGGGATTTTTTTCCGTGTAACAAATGCACGTTGGATTGACACGGTGGAAGAAGTTCGGAATACGTTCATCCAAGAGGTGTAAGTAACGAATACAGAAGACTGGTACGCTTCGCTGAAAATTGCTCAAACTTTTTCACTCGTGCTCCCATTAATGCAATTCTTTCGCAAGATTAGTGTTTAAACCCTAAAGAATATAAAGAAACTCACAATCAGGGGCGTACCTATGTGGTATGCAGCGCGATGCGACGCACGGGGGACCAGTCGGCCACAATATAAACAAGTACCAACATGTTAAACAAAAACATTCACAAAAAAACCCACTAAATTTTTACCATTAATGCAAAAAAAAACATTGTCAATTTTTATATTCCGAAGATTACAGAGCGTAAAATAGAGTAGCGCTACTGTTGTTGTTTGTGACTGAATAGCACGAAGCTTGTTTGCTGACATGCAAGACGCACGCAAACTTAATCGTATTGTTCCATTTGCCTCTTTGTATTAATACTGTCCCTGTGAGACCGTCTTCCTCTTAACCAAATACGCGGTGCAACTAAAATAATATAGATACTTACATATGGTCGTATACGGGGTTAAACACATCCGTAGCTGTTTCAGTAAACGTGAGTCGGGAGAAACGAGTGGGGCCCACATTCGTATCTTCCATAGCCCCCCCCCTCCGTTGGAATAGATCGTTTACGCGCCCGTGCACAAAATCAATTTTTATCTCGGCATTCCACCGCGTCAAAATGCCGATTTGCTTTTAGTGCTCCGAGTGCAGAGTGCGAGCAACGAGGACCGCCTCCTCTTTTCTTTTGCAGAGCAACGTGCTTCGGTAACAGCGTGTTCGGGTCCGCAGCGCACTGCGCTATGAACACTGCGAGCATGAGTTCGATTCCCAGCCATGGCAAACATCAGGGGTGAGTTGAAATCTGAACCGGTCCAGATTGCGTCAACCCTCCCCCCCCGCTACCCCCCACCCCATCCCTCACCCCCATCTGCAGTGACCGGTGTGGTGAAGTATGGTCAAACAACCCACAATAGTGGGTTTGACAAAAAGGGTAGAGATAGAAAAATATTAATTCAGCAGACCCATGTCAATATGAACCAAAAAAAACCACGTACGTGCATGGAATATCAAAACATAATCAATAAAGGTATCAATAAATACGGTGGTTGCACAATCTACGTAAGGATGAGCGTCATATTCAGTACAATCACGGGTAAACATGGACCTTACTTGATACACATCAGGCTGCAAACAATCCATGACAGATATCGTTTCCTGTAACGTATGTTGAGTGCCATGACGTCATTCATAACGCATGACTCATGCATGTAATCCATGGAACAAAAACATACAGGTAAGAGTAGTCGTGGCGATGGAGGGGTGGCGCAGTGGTTAGCGCAGCATGAGTTCGATTCTCAGCGACGGCTCACATCAGTGGGGAGTGATATGCGAACTGGATCGAGTCATCCCCCCACCCCGCAATGACCAACATGGTGAAGTAGGGTCACGCGAAGTATGGTATGGTGACATGTGTAAGCCATGTATCAGGCACCATTATATACACACCGTGTGTTATACGCATACTAGACAAGCCATTCATTATTATACACACCATGAATTACACAAAAATAGAGATCACCATATAGCCTTTAACAGACTATTGGGGCAAGTGCTGCTAGCGAGCAGCTATGAAGGCCGGCACGGCACACGAGGGGGTGGGTGGCCAGCACTACGTCCGGCCGCCTTTGTCTCCCTCTTGGATATATTTACAAATTTCACTAGGTACTAATTTTAGGCTGAGTCGACCTAGGGGAGGCTAAGCATCGGTTCAGATATTCGTCACCGGTGTTGGCCGTGAGTTCGAATTGAATTCGGGTCGTCGGGTTCGTAGCACAGCGCGCTAACCACGACAATACCACAAAAAGACAAAGATCCCCCGTCTAGCATTAACAGACTGTAGAGGCAAGTGCTGTTAGCGAGCAGCTATGAAGGCCGGCACGGCACACGAGAGGGAGGGTGGCCAACACCACGCCCGGCCGCCTTTGTCTCCCTCTTGGATATATTTACTAATTTCACTAGATACCAATTTTAGGCTGAGTCGACCTAGGGGAGGCCCAGGACCGGTTCAGATAATCGTCACTGGGTGTTGGCCGTGAGCGGAAATCGAACCCGGGTGGCCAAATTCGTAGCGCAGCGCGCTAACTGCTGCACCACCGCTCCCTACACTACCACACCACACACACGCAGGCCCTTTGACAGACACACGCGGGTCCACACAGCAGCAGTAGCAGCAGCAGCAAGAAGACCTTTCGTGGGGGGGGGGGGGGTCACGGCCCGGGACGAGGCTGCCTGTGACCCGGGCTGCCCGTGTTTGTGTTGATGCCAGAGATACGGATTGTAGCGGGCCGCTTGCGTTACGGGGCCACAGGCGTAACACCAATCTCGGATGTCTCTGCACCCCCTCCCATCCCACTCTGTGCCCCCCCCACCCACTCTGCCCCCTGCCTCTACCACCCTTTCCAGATAAGACTCCCCGAGCGCCTTCTTCTTATGTAACGTAGCGGTCCCGGCAGGTAAGGCGACACCTGCTATCATTATGATTAAGGTGCGGGCGAGGCAGGCTCCCACGGGGTGCCGGGATAGGTGGGGCACGAGGAGGAGAGGAAACCTCCCGCTCGAAGGGAGCGAGCGAAGAGGATTTACAGGCGGAGGACAATTAAGGCGATGGCGGTGGCATCATCATAAAGAGACCAGCGCCCCTCGAGACAGATTTTACAGCCAATAAATCCTGGATGTTATCTCATCTGCCGGGAAACGTGTTTGATGGGGGGGGGGGGTCAAGGGTCAAGTGACCATTTTCTGGAATGACGCAGGTTTCTTTTAAAACCTCTTCCAACTCGGGTTTCAAAAAATGTTTTTTTTTGGCATTAGCTCTGTCCGTCCGTAACTGTTGGGGGTTCGGGAGCATTGCACTTCTCGTGTCGACGAACAAATATGAATTAAACTCTACTTTTAAGCTGTGCTGCTGCTATTAAGGACGCCCCCCTGTAAAAACAGTCAGTCAAATTGATCCGACGGTTGCCCAAAGTTTGTGAGACCCAAATAAAGAACCATAACAACTCTCTGCAAATATGCAAGCGCGTCATACCCTGAACGTAACACATCGGGCACCGTACTGCAAATTTAATATTTCCGAAGGTAAATGCGCCTTGCGTACGTCACCTAATTCACGAGTATGCATTTGTTTTTAATAACCGTTTTTTTCCTTCTGAAGTGACGCCTATGCTATGGGCAGGGTTGGTGAGTCACCTGGAGATCGTGTCGTCTGGTTTGCGTGCGGGATTCACTTGCAACTTTGTGACGTTGGCAGGCAGTAGAGCAAGTAGGCTACTGAGATGCCTGTCGAGCCGTTTGTGTGTTTTCTTTTTACACTCTCATTTCCTCCCGAATGTAATCACCGCTCTTTCACGCTGGCCATACATTTAATGTTGATACACAAAATATGCGAACTGCCAATCCCATGTCTCAGCTGATGAGTGCAATCGCGAAACATAATTGAGGTCCACAGCTCTTAAGAGAAATGCCCAGGAATTTGCACGAATCGCTTAAAGGCATGCACGTATAATACTAATGACAATGCCAGCATGTAACGCACTCGCTCTCTCTCTCTCAGGGAGCGAAACGACTCAGAGGCGTGGGGAGGATCCACATGCAAGCGGGAATGCGGCAGCAGCAGTCAGGCGGTGGACCGGGGCCAACAATTCCCCAAGCTCTGCGGTCCTCTATATATATATGAAAGTGCTATCAGCTCATAAATGTGTTTATGCACGTGGGAGGAAATCGGAGCGCCCGGATAAAACACACGCATGTCCGAGAGCAACACTCTATCCCATACAGATGGAACAGGTGGGGTCCACATTTGCCGTAACGCCGTCTCCTGGCAAGCCAGGGTATGGCACCTCGGGTACGGGAATGGAGTTTCACAACGTTCGCCTCGGGCAGTGCTGGATTGCAGGCCACGTGCATCGCCACCGCCACCACCACCGCCTCCGCCGCCCGTATGCGAAGATGAACATTGCAGAACGGCATCAAAGAGATACTGAAAGATGACACCAAAGAGATACTTTGAAACACTTCAACAGGCTCGTGTAGCCCACGACTACAACGGGAATGTCTTCATGTCATGTAAACGGTGTTTACAGTCATCCAATGTGCTTATCCTATCAGAGGTAGGGTGAGCAGGATTAAATGAAATACAAAATTGTTGGCATGGTGGAATTCAAATAAAAGATAAGGAAAACACTGGTAGTGGTGTACAAGCATAAATATAAAAAAGGAAGTAACCATTAACATGACCCGCCTCTACTGGACATATGTGAACAAGGGCTTCATAGCTCATCGGATTCCTCCAGTCTGAATCAAGACTCCGATCCGCAATCCTCAGTGGCTCTTCTCACTGCAAGACCCCACAATGCACTGCACGAGCCACGCTTCGAGATGGCGTTCGTGCGCAACCCGAAATTGCTGGCCGCAAACTTCCCAGGGTAATCCTAGTTTGAAAGGAAATAACACAAATAAATAAATAACGAAGCCAAACAAACGTCGGATTGCTTTCGCCTGGTTCAAAAACACGTCTTTCTTTCTTCTGTGCCTCACCTCTGCGCAACCCTCCACACAAGCGCCCAGCTAATTTCCAAAGCCCATCCCTTTCACGCACCACGCTCACACACGAAAAAAAAAATTGAAATTCTCTGAAAATGTCTTCAATTCTCAGCTTTCCCAACACCGATCGGTTTCAAAGCGGCGGGTCCCGGAAAGAGTGACGAGGCACGGCGAGTAGGCGGGCGGGCGGGCATGGTCTCGCAGTGGCACGGATTCTTCAATTGAGTTCCAGGGTTCCGCCAAACTGCCACGGCACAATGTGGCATCACTGACAGCAAGGACCGCGGCGTTGATTGATGACTCCGCAAAGCGATCGGGGTACCCGACCCCACCTCACGCAACTCCTCCCTGCGCCCTCACTCACAGCCTGTCCCCCCCTCTCTCTTTCCCACACACAGGCCTATCCGTGTCTCTCCATCTCTCACTGTGTCGCCTCTCTCTCACACGCAGGCCTCCCCGTGTCTCTCCATCACTCTCACACAGAGTCCTCTCCGTGTCTCTCCATCACTCTCACACACAGGCCTCTCCGTGTCTCTCCGTGTCTCTCCATCTCTCACTGTGTCCCCTCTCACTCTCACGCAGTCCTCTCCGTGTCTCTCAGTGTCTCTCCATCTCTCACTGTGTCCCCCCTCTCTCTCACACGCAGTCCTCTCCGTGTCTCTCCGTGTCTCTCCATCTCTCACTGTGTCCCATCTCTCTCTCACACACAGTCCTCTCAGTGTCTCTCCGTGTCTCTCCATCTCTCACTGTGTCCCATCTCTCTCTCACACACAGTCCTCTCCGTGTCTCTCCGTGTCTCTCCATCTCTCACTGTGTCCCCTCTCTCTCTCACGCAGGCCTCTCCGTGTCTCTCAATCACTCTCACACACAGAGTCCTCTCCGTGTCTCTCCATCACTCTCACACACAGGCCTCTCCGTGTCTCTCCGTGTCTCTCCATCTCTCACTGTGCCCCCTCTCTCTCTCAGACGCTGGCCTCCCCGTGTCTCTCCATCACTCTCACACAAAGTCCTCTCCGTGTCTCTCCCTCTGTCTCTCACGTTGACCTCTCTGTGTCTCTTCATCTCTCACCGTGTGTCCACCTCTCTCTCTCACACAGGCCCTGTCTGTGTGGCTCCATTCTCGCAGTGAGGCCGCCTCACTTACCCCAGCGACCAGTGGGCTGGCACCAGCCGGCGACACCTGTGACATTGCACCAACATTTCGTGCCATTCAGCACCTCGGCGACCCACTTTTGCAATGATGCATTATTTCGTGGGGCATTACAAACCTACGAAGTAATGCATCAAATAAATAACATGGCTCTGAAATATATTGCAGTACTTTCGGTTGGTTTCATGAAGACGTATTTGTTTTATGTCTAGCAACACATTGGTAGACTGAGAATAGGGTTTTCACCATTTTTTGGCAACAAAACAGGTATTAAGATGTTAAAACACCAAACTGAAATCTTTTACAAGGAATCATGCCTAGTCTCAAACGGTGTTAGACACCTCTGGTCTAACACCGTTTGAGACGAGGCTAAAAAGAAAGCTGTCTCTGGTGTGGACCAATCAGTTTCAAAGACAATGCATATATTATTAGAGGATGTTTTTGTTTGCATTCTGACCACAAGTATTGTGGTTAATGCAGACATGATTAATTCTAGATTTGAAGCTTTCGTGACTGCAAGGATTCATACTCTTAGGTTTTTTCGGTAAAGTCACGTAGGTAAAAATAAATTAATAATAAAAATAAATAATAAAAATAATATAATTTATAATATTCTTTTATTTATATTATTATTTATATTCTTTTTATTATTACATTTTATCATTCATTTATTTTACCTATGTGACTTTACCGAAAAAAACCTAAGAGCAGACATGATTCCTTGTAAAAGGTTTCATTTTGGTGTTTTAACATCTGAACACCTGTTTTGTTACCAGAATAAATGGGAAAACCTATTATCATATTTTGGTACTGGAAAAGGAGGTCCCATGAAATTGGTAGACTAATGTTTTTTAGGGCTTTGGTTTAGTTTGAAAACAACTAGTTTGTTTGATCACGTTGAGAGACTTTGCACAACTTCCTCAAAGCGCATAGCTTATTCCCGTCATGGGGGGGAAAAAAACCGCAGACGTATTTTCTCTTCCGAAAATATTCACACTCTCAGCAACGAACTACTCCCATTGACAACGCAGCATCCGTGAGAACATTGGACCAGGTTACGTGAAATGAGCCCGATATCGTCCGAACTTCTGTGGCTAAGCAGGTATTATACCGGAGAGTAGTTGGATGGGTGACCATCACCATGCATGAAGATAAAAAGTTCGTCTCGGCAACATGGTGGTCATCAGAGGGGCAAGTGCAGAAAAAAAATCCATCGTTGTACTGTACTTCTATGCTTCCATGTTTTGTATGTTCTCCACCTTCATCAGTCCGCACTTACCAACATGGTGAAGAGGCCCTCATCCAGCAGTCGATCGACCAAGGAAGGGGCTGTACAACGCTGCGAACATGGACAAACCAGGAGGTTTGGCGTTGGGCAAATTTGGCTCGGCAAGTGGCCTTTGTAGTTGTGTTTAAACGGCCACGGTGACTCGTCCAGGGCTATCGTGAAACTGGAGTTCCTGGAAAAAATCAAGGAGGTAACGCAATTCCACACGGATCGGTCAGTGCCCTCCGTGTCGTAAACCACCTCTCTTCACAGGCACTTAATTCTCTCAGTACTGCCATCTCATTATCGAACCCCGTGCAGAGTGAACTCGGGGTGGGAGGGGGAGGCATACACGGACCGGAGAGGGGAAGTGATGCAAAACACAGTCAATGCTCAACAGAACTTGAAACAAATGTTAACAATTACAGCTGCTTTTTGCCAATCGCGCATTCTGCCCGGGCTGTCACGCCCTGCGCGTGTGTCTACACACGCGAGTACAGGCCGCAGGATCCATCACTTTATTGAAATGATGTCAACATTGTGCCGAGCTGCTTACGACTGCTATTGCCCGCAGTCTGTCGATCAACACCGGATTCACTGCCGCTGAAACGGACGCGGGCACATGGCGACAGATTCCCGTTCACGGTCAACACCAGTGACGATTTATCTGCATCGGTCCTGGGCCTCCTCTAGGTCGACTCAGCCTCAAGCGAGTACCTGGTGCGATGTGTAAACATCGTCGCTGGGGAGACAAAGGCGGCCGGGCGTGGTGCTGGCCACCCACCCTCTCGTGTGTCGTGCCGGCCTTCGTAGGTGCTCGCTAACAGCACTTGTTAAGGCTATACGGGCGGTCTTTGTTTTTAATGGCTAACGGTGTCTCGCGAAAGTGGTGACCCTTTGAAAAACAACCGCCCATTCGCGTTAAATATTGCATCAATATTTTGTGATGTTACTTTCGTCATTTTATAAGGTGGGGGCGGGGTGGGCTCAGCCTTCAGAAGGTGTTGGGGAGGGGGGAGTTCAGCCCACCTCTCCAACCCGACCCAGACTTCCCTTTCCCCAATGTTGTTCATCGTTATATATTTTTAAACGAAAATCTGTTCAACTCATTTTTGTTATTTTACCCGGTAACGTCCCACTGAGCTATGTAGCTCCTTTTCAGTAAGCGACCTGGCCACAAATGATATCCCAAAGTGGTGACCTTTTTTATAACAACCGCCCACGTGGAAATTTACAGCAGCTTAAATAATCTGAGCGCACGATGTTAATTCTAAATGCGGAGGGGAAAAAAAACAGAGGACCCCGAGAAAAATCCACGCGAACACGGGGACACAGGGAGAGAGAGAGAGAGCCATGCAAACTCAAAATATACAGCAGGCATCGTCAGGGCCAGAATAGAACCCACGACCTCCTGCGTACCAGGCGAGGTAGTTAACATCTCCTAGCCACCGAAAGCGCCCTACAGCGGCCCGGCTCGTTGAATTGTTGTTTGTTGTTGTTGCGGTGAGAATGACTACTTCTGTGTGTGTGGGGTGTGTGTGTGGGGGTGTGTGTGTGTGTGGGGTGTGTGTGTGGGGGTCGTGTGTGTGTGGTGTGTGTGGGGTGTGTGTGTGTGGGGTGTGTGTGTGTGGGGGGTGTGTGTTTGTGGGGTGTGTGTGTGGGGGTGTGTGTGTATGGGGTGTGTGTGTGGGGGTCGTGTGTGTGTGGTGTGTGTGGGGTGTGTGTGTGTGGGGTGTGTGTGTGTGGGGTGTGTGTGTGTGTGGGGTGTGTGTGTGTGTGGGGTGTGTGTGTGGGGTGTGTGGTGTGTGTGTGGTGTGTGTGTGGTGTGTTGTGTGTGTGTGGGTGTGTGTATGTGTGTGTGTGTGTGTGGGGTGTGTGTGTGTGTGTGGGGTGTGTGTGGGGTGTGTGTGTGTGGTGTGTGTGTGGTGTGTGTGTGGTGTGTGTGTGTGTGTGGGGTGTGTGTGTGTGGGGGGGGGGGGGTGTGTGGGTGTGTGTGGGGTGTGTGTGGGGGGTGTGTGTGTGGGGGTGTGTGTGGGGTGTGTGTGTGTGGTCTGTGTGTGTGGGGTGTGTGTGTGGGGTGTGTGGTGTGTGTGTGGTGTGTGTGTGGTGTGTTGTGTGTGTGTGGGTGTGTGTATGTGTGTGTGTGTGGGTGTGTGTGGGGTGTGTGTGTGTGGGGTGTGTGTGGGGTGTGTGTGTGTGGTGTGTGTGTGGTGTGTGTGTGGTGTGTGTGTGGTGTGTGTGTGTGTGTGGGGTGTGTGTGTGTGGGGGGGGGGTGTGTGTGGGTGTGTGTGGGGTGTGTGTGGGGGGTGTGTGTGTGGGGGTGTGTGTGGGGTGTGTGTGTGTGGTGTGTGTGTGGGGGTGTGTGTGGGGGTGTGTGTGTGGGGTGTGTGTGTGGGGTATGTGTGTGGGGTGTGTGTATGTGTGTGGGGTGTGTGTGGGGTATGGTGTGTGTGTGGGGTGTGTGGGGTGTGTGTGTTGGGTGTGTGTGGTGTGTGTGTGGGGATGCGTGTGAGGGATGTGTGTGTGGGGTGTGTGGGGTGTGTGGGATGTGTGTGTGTGGGTGTGTGTGTGTGTGGCGTGTGTGTGTGTGTGTGGGGTGTGTGTGTGTGTTGTATGTGTGTGGTGTGTGTGTGTGAGGTGTGTGTGTGTGGTGTGTGTGTGTGGTGTGTGTGTGGTGTGTGTGTGTGGTGTGTGTGTGTGAGGTGTGTGTGTGGGATGTGTGTGTGTGTGGTGTGTGTGGTGTGTGAGGTGTGTGTGTGTGGTGTGTGTGGTGTGTGTGTGGTGTGTGTGTGTGAGGCGTGTGTGTGGGATGTGTGTGTGTGGGTGTGTGTGGTGTGTGTATGGGGTGTGTGGGGTGTGTGTGTGTGGTGTGTGTGTGGGTGTGTAGGGTGTGTGTGTGTGGGTGTGTAGGGTGTGTGTGTGTGGGATGTGTGTGTGTGTGGGGTGTGTGTGTGTGTGGTGTTGCTTTGGGAGGGGGTGGTGTTGGTTCTTTTTGGCGGGGAGGGCGAGAGAGATCAGAGCGGCGCGCGGAGCGAGGCGGGCGAAGTCAAGGTTCATCGGCACAAGAATGCCGTGGTGGTCACACCTGTGCCCGTGCCTCTGAAACGGAGAGTCTTCTTGGAATGCCGGTACAAAGTGCTGCGATAAAAGAATACAGTAATGTATATGTGAAAATGTTCTGTTTTTGGTGTGTGTGTGTGTGTGGTGGTTGTTGTTGTTGTTCCAAGCATTAAAGGAAAATAAAGAGAGAATTGCGAAAAAAAAATATGCCGATGGTGAAAGATGTGTTTAAATGTTTAGCCGTTTATCTCTGACGCGTGATTTGTGAGAAAATCGCAGTTGCCAATGTTGGTCCACCGGAGGAGTTAAACACTCAAACTACGGATCGAATTAACCGAGAGATGTGGGTAACGGCCCCATGGGGATAAGGATTTGGAGCAGCCACAGCGTGTCCAAATACTTCGACAAACATCTTCTCGTGGATTTTTCACTCTTCAAACAGAATGCGGCCTCAATGCCTCGCGCCGAAGCTAAATGTAACTTCTTATCCTTTGTCGGCATACTCAGGCGCAAAACAAAAGCCGCCACTAATAGATTGTCAACATTCTTGCACCGTTAAATGCCCTTGTTTAGAGTTTACGTTTATTCATTGCACCTGATAAGACCGCTTCGTTTCCTTTATAACGGCGGCACACTGTACAGTCTGTTTACATGACGCGATTAATGTTTGTTTGTCACTATTAGGATGACCACATCGGCAGGTGTTTTTCTTTTTATTCTTCCGATGGTGGCGACTGTGATGATCTACGTGTGGCTATGTCCATGCCCAGGTTGCAGAGTCAAGCGTGGTGACTGTCTGTGATGCCGGCGAATTTCGGCAGAGGGTTAGCAGTGGCGTCTACTGTGGTGCTCCAAGCTTTGAACTAAACTATTTATTTTTATTTACCAGGCAAAGCCCTCTGAGCTACATGTATCTATTTTTCAGACGCGACCTCGCTATCACAAATGACAGCTCAACTAAGTGGCTTATCGTCATGTTGGAATTCATAGCAGCCAAATGTTTCTAAATGTGGTGGGAAAAACCGGAGGACCCGGAGAAAAATCCACGGGACCACGAGGAGAACATGCAAACTCCAAATATACAGCAGGCGTCAGGGTCGATCCCACGACCTCCTGCACACAAGGCGAGGGAGTTAACATCTCTCCACCGTGGCGCCCGTGAGATTTAGAGATTTGGTGACCACAATCCCAACGCTGAACAATTCTTACATTTCCATCGCGTGGGGCAGTGTTCTTCATTGCAAGGCCCGCGGGCCACTGGGGTATAGCTGGATATGGCAAAAAGCGAGTTAAAGAACCAAAGAAGAAAAGTTTAGGACAATAGCTGCCTCCTCACCGAGGTCCTGGCAGGGTTCATTCAGGAAGGCCCAGGGAGTGCAGCTAAGATCGCGCCATCGAGCATAGATCAGTGTTCTTCACTGCAAGGCCCGCGGGCCACTGGCGGCCCGCTGGTGGCCTTCAGTGCGGCCCCTGGCGTGCGGCCCCCGACAGTACACAACACGTGACTACACCCCCCCCCCCCCCATCATCATTGTGCTGTCAAATCCCAATGGTTTAAAATGTGTGGTGGCCCTCACACTGACGATGTCTTATCGGTGAAAGTGCCCCCCCACTGAAAATGCGTGAAGAACACGTTGTGCGCAGGAGATAGCCGTACCCGTCTCAGCGATGTTCTGACCATCGCAGGATTCAATAAGGACTATTGTCTGCAGGGTACACTTACAGCTGAGTGGTTCTTCTGTGGGGTACGACCATTGATGCTCGTTAGGAATGGATATGCTTAGGGGTACTCAAACATTTAAGTGCTTGAGCAACATGGGACGTATTTATTGTTCTTCTTAAAATCAGATAAGCTGACCTCCGGGTCATTCAAAATGTTGATCCTTTCCTATCGTTATATTCCAATGGTGCTACTGGCATCACTTCATTAAAGCGTCTATTCAGAACTCTCATAAAGCCGCGTGTCACCCTGTGTTCTAGAATAGCTTGTGGAAGGTGACATCACAGAAATATCGATGGGGACCCTTCAAGTGCCTTTTTGGTATCCACACACTTAACATGGTATTTGAGTTGCAATGATGCATCGATTAACATCGATTCTTAAGTTCACGAGACATGCATCGAACAGCATGTTTCAAAATAAATGGTTTTCCTTTTTTACGTGTGCTGTGTTAAAAGGTTAATGCGGCTCCCGCAGCCACGAGTGGCCACTACAAACACTACAATATAAAAAAACAAGATTCAATTAATCACCTTTATGGATAAACTAGCCGCTATCATCATCATCATCAGCCATTGTCAATCCGCTGCTGAATGAAGGCCTCTCCAATCTGTCGCCTTCTGTCATGGCTCTGCGATGTAACAATAGTCGCCACGGTGGCTCGGAGATGTTAACTACCTCGCCTGGTATGCAGGAGGTCGTGGGTTCTACCCTGATCCCGACGCCCGTACATTTGGAGTCGGCAAGTCTCTCTCCCCATGGTCACGTGGATTTCCCTCGGGGACCTCCGGTTTTCCCCTCCACATTTAGAAACGTGCATTTAGATTACAATATTTGGCTGCTATAAATTCACACAATAACACTTCGATGACCTACCATGTGTGGCCAGGTCGCCTCTGAAAAAAATAGATAATAGCTCAGTGGACTTTACCTGATAATAGAAAATAGAAATTAGAAAGAAGGAACATGTAATTGATGCGAAGACTGAGATAGAGACGCGGTAAGCACCATGTCCAACTATCTCAGTCTCCCCAGCGCATCTGTTCGCAACCTCAGCGGGTACTCAATGCAGGCTGGTATACAGAGGCTCTTCTCTCCATCGAGGGAATGCGGAATTTCCATCGCTGGCTCAGGGCTGCCAGTGGAGATGAGATGGACACTGCTCCACACTCAAGTCGGCAGGGAGAATACTTAGTTTTATTGATAACATTCAACAGGAGAATGGATCGTGGGGGGAGTATATGGGGGGGGGGGGGGGCGAAGGTTGGTGCGGTGACTAACGCACCTGTGCTATGAACCCCGTGACCCGAGTTTGATTCCCCGACCACGGCAAAAATCATCAGCGGTGAATGACATCCGGCACCGGTGGTGGGCGCCGATTTCGCCAAAACCAGCAGTGAGCAGCGTGGAGAGGTATGACTCGGCAGTGGCGGATTGATGAAGAGCAAAGGGTGCGAAAGGAGTGTGTGGAAAGCAGCGACGCTGATTTACGCCCTTCAACTCGGCAGCAGTTCATGGGTTAATTGCCTCCTCTACACTTTGGTGCCCTCTGCCCTCCAAAACCAGGCGCGCACAGATCTGTATATTTTTTTTACGATTGCCTCTCGTGCCCGTGATGTGTTCCCATTGTGCAGTCAAGAGCCACGCGGGTTCTTCAAAGGGCTTCTGGACAACGGGGGAGGCGTGGGTGGAGTCCCGTTTGTTTGTTTGTTTGGGAGCAATAAATAAAGCCACAACGGGCGCTCCATTACAGATTCCAAACACCCAAACAAATCTAGAATGTAAACACCTTCCCAAACTTTTGTTTCTTTATAACAGTTATTTATGATTTTTTTTCACTTGCAGAAATGACACGAATGATGGACTTTAGCGTGCTGTTATTTACGTCTTAAAATATTATTTGATATTTTTTTAATGAACAAAAACCCTCCCCCAATTTCGATGCATGTTTCATGCACCTACAACTCAAGAGAACGTAAAATGAAAATTGGTAAAACAAAAAAATATATACGAAAATATCAATAGCTGCACACGTATCTCAGTAATTGACAAGAGTTATTATTTCTTTAGAGAGACCTCTGAAAGGAGGGTGCTCTCCTTGGGATATTTTGCCTTTTCCTCGTTGAGTATTTTGTGTGTTGGGAGGAAACTGTCCGGCCGAGAGAAATTCCATGCGTGTTAGAGGCTATTGCCCGATGTATGGTGCGGTGGTGTACACTCTGCGCATTGAACCCAGTGATCCGAGTTCGATTCCCAGCCAGTGGCAAGCGATATCAGAACTGGTCCTGAATCCCTCGCCCCTTCACAAGTCTGCACTAACCAGTGTGGTGCAGTATGGTCAAACGACTCCAATAACTGACATTTATATTTTTAAATGCGACCCCCCCCCCCACACCCCAACTTTAGGTCAGCCACCTACTTACTATACTGCCACCTGCCGGCCGTCTTGTAACTCTGCACGTGGAGAGTTTCACACACGGTGCTCTGTGCGCTCCATCAACCTCCAGGTTCAGATTGATGGCTTAGAGGAGGGGTGGGAAACGTCCGGCCCGCGGGCCGTATGAGGCCCGCGAAATCATTTGGTGTGGCCCTGCCCAGGCAACCGCAGGCGGGACTCGAAATTCAATAAATCTAGGAGCAAACCTGGAAAAGCATTTGCGAGTAGCAACATCATCAATACCGGCTAACATCACACGCCTCACCAAAGAGAAACAGTTCCAGCCATCGCATTAGGGGTGAGTTAATTAAATGTTTGACCAAATATAACGGGCAAATTTTTAAGTTGATAATTGTGTATGGCCCGCGAATGATGTTATAAATATCCAAATGGCCCTTGGCAGAAAAAAAGGTTCCCCACCCCTGACTAACAGTGATGTTCTCCCAGTGTATGGAGTGAGAATGAATGTTAACGTTACGTTGACCTTTTTGTTTTAAACCCTAAGATGCATCGGTCCTCAAATACTCGAGACTCTTCCATTGGCGAGGTCTGGAAGATCCTTATAGGCAATGATTCATATATACAGAGTGTTTAAAAAAGTATATATATATTTTTTTTTTTACAAAAGACGACTTATTGTTCCCTATTCTTAGGTTTTTTCGGTAAAGTCACGTAGGTAAAAATAAGTAATTAATAATATGTAATAAAAAGAATAGAAATAATAATATAAATAAAATAATAAATCACGACGTTTCGGAGGCAACACAAATCTCCGTCATTAGGTGGGACCGTCACAGCTAAAATTTACTGTTTCATTTTAGCTGTGACGGTCCCACCTGATGACGGAGACTTGTGTTGCCTCCGAAACGTCGTGATTTATTCTTTTATTTCTATTTTTATTTATATTATTTTGGCTTATCTAAGGTCATGTAAGAGCCGAGAACATTAATATCGACTACATATGTCTGGCTCTCTGGGACATAGACACCGCACCCTGGGATTAGACACTTGTTATCCGATTTAACTCCCAAACTTCCATGAGAAGAAGTGGGGCAGCGGCAGTTAGATTGGTCGGAGAATGTCCCAGGAGGATGATATTACAGAACTACTGCTGAAGTCACTTAGAAAAGCCGCATTTATCCACGTGAGTGACGCACATTTAATGGACTGCATAATTGTTCATCTCAGGTCTACAAAGCCGAAATTTTTAAGTTGCAGAGGTGGAATTTAGACAAATTAAGTGAAACCCATATTTAAATGTGATGTATTAGTGCATTGCACGGTGGGCATGCGGAAGGCCATCAAACTCGTTACACGTGAGAACCCGGTTTAATAAACATGGGCAGCTGCCTCGGTTCAAATCCAGGATGTCAGCGGTGCCGGCTGACTTCTCTGCCTCCTAAGCCACGTAAACTAAAACTAAACTACTTTTATTTTATCAAGTGAGGTCCGCAGAGCTATAGAACCCCTTTTCAGAAGCAACCTCGCCACAAATGGTAGCTCAATGAAGTGGCGTATCAATGTATAGCAGCCAAATAATCTAAACGCATGTTTCTCATTGTGGAGGGGAAAAAACCGGAGGACCCGGAGAAAAATCCACGCGACCACCATGGGGAGAGTAGTATGCAAACTCCAAATATACAGCAGCAGGCGTCAGTGTCGGCAACGAACCCACGCCCCCCTGCATACCAGGTGAGGTAGTTAACATCTCGCCAAAGAGCCACCTTAACGATCTTAAAATATGTAAACAACTTATTATACGAGAAAGGAGGTCCCATGATGTCGCTGCTCACCCCGAGCTCTCATTACTCTGATAGTGATTGTCTTTGTGCTGTTCGCATTTTGGCGTCCTCTGGTCTAGCACCGTTTTGAGACGAGGCTCAAAAGAAAGCTGTCTCTGGTGTGGACCAATCAGTTTCAAAGACAATGCATATATTATCAGAGTATGTTTTTTTTGCATTCTGACCACAAGTATTGTGGTTAATGCAGACATGATTCCTTGTAAAAAAAGGTTTAAGTTTTGTTGCCAGAAAAAAGGGGAAAAACCTATTCTTATATTTTGGTACTGGCAAAGGAGGTCCCATGATGTATGATGTAACTTATTATACCTTCATAATAGAGGTTTTTTTGGTTAGATCGCGTAAGTATAAATGTGTCGAAACCCTCCACCACCCGACAAGGGCAATCAGTAACTTATTATACCGATGACATGACAGCAAACATCCACAGATGGCCCACTTTTCGGGTCTGACGATCTTCTTTATTACACACTTTCATTGAACTCACTCTGTTGTTATTGTCGTTGTTGTATTCTCAAACCTTGTAACTAAATTTTTACCCACTTCCCAATGTGGTATCGACTGCAAACTTGGTATACTTATGTCATACTGATGACAATACTATATTCTATCATAAAAATGTAGACATTTTTAAACTTTCTTTTTTATTTATGTTTCGGCTTGGGTCTAATTGTCCACGGTAAACTGACGTTGGCTGTAATTGCCCACGGTCCCTTACGTTATGGCAAGCTTCGGGGCCACTTCCTGGAGTCGTGGAGTTCTTCCATTATACTAGTACATTTCATAAAAGCGTGTTTAAAAAAAACAGTTTTTAAATATTACTTATTTGCCCACTGATCGCCTTCCTCGCAGCTTTGCTCGAGTCTCCCACAAAAACAAACGGCAGCAGCAACAAATGTAACCACCAGAGGGCATCGCGCACTTGCAGAACTTTAAAAATCCATTCACTCGATAATAATTAACTCGGACGCGAACAAAGTTTGCAATCGTAAATCGTACCGGCTGCAGTGCAATGTTTAATTTAATAACGTAAATACAATTTAGAGCGCTTTGACAATCCACTGTTGTCTGAAGGCCTCACCGTGCCGTGGGGAGACCATTGTTCGTATTTCACCACGATGGTTGGCGCGGGTTAGTGAAAGGGATGACGAGCATTGAATTTAAGCGGGATGAAATGCAGGATAAAAATGTAGTGTGATGGGGTTTTGGTTGTTGTTGGTGTTGTGTGTGCGGTCATTGGTGACTGGGCTGAGTTCGTCAACTCACACGACAACTTGAGGAGGAGGCAGCCTCGTCAAGAAGTTACTGCCTGGATTCAAACCCAGAATCTCGGTGGTTGCCGGCCAGCTCAGTGCTCTGACCTGTAGGTCAGCAGAGCATCTCAATGTACCTCTGTTTTCTTTTTACAAAAAAATCAGCGAAAGCCTGTTTGCCGTCAGAGGAATCCTGTGTTAGTCTCTGTCCAGACGGAGATTCTTTAAGCTCCATTAACTCAGCGTAACAGTGATTTGCAATTGAATGAACTCTAAAGCCGAGCGAGAGCCTATTGAAACAAAAGCCTCTTGCGCAAGTGAGCCCTGGGTTAAAAAGAAAACACCCGAGACAAATATGTATATGGTAGAATATACGGCGTGGAATACACATGAACCGAAACCAAAATGAGATTACAATATCAGTCCATAATGCTACACTATGCTCAGCAATTGGAGCGCTCCAGGGCAGTGGTGTAAATGTCACATATAAAACAAGAATGTAATATTAGAACACTATGTCTTGGTGTTGTTTAGTAAAGTTATGTAAACAAAAGTATTTTTAAAAAAGGTCTTGACTTCCTAAGCCCTTTATTTGTACAAAATGAAACAGACACATCAATTCTCACGTGGCATTTTTTTTTCAAGCTGTTCTCTGCGTGCAAAAGTATTAAATAACGCGGGCAGCTGTTTTGGAGGGATTATACAAGCAGAAGGCTGGAATCTCAGGACCAGTCATATATAACCTCCTTGCAACTACCGCACAGACTTGTAATGAGTGAAATAACCGGTTTTACCGACACGACTTGGCTATGAATGAATATAATCAAGCAACAATAAAAACAGTAAACTGAGAAACACCGCCATCTTTAAATTAATTTATTACAATACAAAATAATTTACAAAGTTTTTTTCCCCCAAGAAAGTGTAATTTAAAGCAAGTTTATGACCACAGGCACAGCCAACAGTACGCACCGAATTTGTTGTTTCATGTTTATATTTTAGCCAAGTAATGATCGGGAACATTTTTTTTGGCAATCAGACACACACACTCGCGATCGTTTTCGCGTCCATGCTCTCGTGTGTGTTGAGTTTGTGTGTGTGTGAGTTTGTGTGTGTGAGAGTTTGTGTGTGTGAGTTTGTGTGTGTGTGTGTGAGTTTGTGTGTGTGTGAGTTTGTGTGTGTGTGTGTGAGTTTGTGTGTGTGAGTTTGTGTGTGTTGAGTATGTGTGTGTGAGTTTGTGTGTGTGTTGAGTTTGTGTGTGTGAGTTTGTGTGTGTGAGTTTGTGTGTGTGTGAGTTTGTGTGTGTGAGTTTGTGTGTGTTTGTGTGTGTGAGAGTTTGTGTGTGTGAGAGTTTGTGTGTGTGAGTTTGTGTGTGTGTGTGAGTTTGTGTTTGTGTGTGTGTGAGTTTGTGTGTGTGTGTGTTTGTGTGTGTGAGTTTGTGTGAGGTTGTGTGTTTGTGTGTGTGAGTTTGTGTGTGTGTGAGTTTGTGTGTGTGAGAGTTTGTGTGTGTGAGAGTTTGTGTGTGTGAGTTTGTGTGTGTGAGTTTGTGTGTGAGAGTTTGTGTGTGAGTTTGTGTGTGTGAGAGTTTGTGTGTGTGAGTTTGTGTGTGTGAGTTTGTGTGTGTGAGTTTGTGTGTGAGTTTGTGTGAGTTTGTGTGTGTGTGTGTTTGTGTGTGTGAGTTTGTGTGTGAGTTTGTGTGTGTTGAGTTTGTGTGTGTGAGTTTGTGTGTGTGTGAGTTTATGTGTGTTGAGTTTGTGTGTTTGTGTGTGTGAGTTTGTGTGGGTTTGGGGAGCGGTGGTGTAGTGGTTAGGGCGCTGCGCTACGAACTCGGCGAGCCGAGTTCGATTCCCGCTCACGGGCAACACCAGTGACGATTATCTGAACCGGTCCTGGGCCTCCCCTAGGTCGACTCAGCCTCAAATGAATACCTGGTGCGGTGCGTAAACACATCGCCACTAGGGAGACAAAGGCGGCCGGGCATGGTGCTGCCAAAACCAACCGCATCATGTACCGTTCTGGCCTTCATAGGTGCTCGCTAACAGCACTTGCCCCGACAGTCTGTGAAGGCTATACGGGGGATCTTTGTCTTTGTGTGTGTGTTTACGCTCGGGTTGTCGCTTACGCAGTAACACGAAAGCCATCCGATGATGCGTCCGCGGTGCTTGTGTTTACGACAATTGCTTTGCAACTGCACTAAATATTTTTTTTTAAACTGACAGCAGTCGGTACCCACAGTTGCACCGTGGGCTCGCGTCTGGGAGGGGGGGTAGAGCAGACCAAACTTTTGTCACTCGTTTAGATGACGCTCCTTCAACCAACAATTGTATCACGCACGCAAGTAAAAGAAGAAATGCCGCACAATTACCGAAGCAAGTCAAGCGAGCACGCTGAGACAGTGGCCACAGGCCACAGGCACACTTGGGGAGTTGAGTCGTCCAACTCTCTCGTCTCAACTACCCCCCCGCTCCGACTTTATCCTACTTTGCTCTAATTATACAACATCTATCTGCGCAACTACTGTCTATCGGCTCAGTATTGAGCCGGCTGTATTGTGCGCGAGGGGGCGATTTAAAGGTCCCATAATTAATCGGTGTATTCTTTATTATTGCCAACTTGTAGGACGGGAAAAAAACCGCAGACTCAAAAAATAGCTCGATTTTTTTTAAAATCAAAATTGTTGTGGCTCTGTCTCTCTCTACGGCCACGTCTATGGAGTGTTTTTTTTTGTCAGCTGGGCTATGCCTTTGCCCAATCCTCACAGAGGGTCCAATCCCAAACATATTGGGGGTACATATTCTAGATTTGAAGTTTTTGTGACTGCAAGGATTCATACTCTTTGGTTTTTTTCGGTAAAGTCACGTAGGTAGAAAAAATAATAAAAAGCGGTCGCTTGTGTTGCGATCGAAACGTCGTGATATTTTTTATTGACGTTATTTTTTATTATTTTGTTCTATTCATCAACGTGACTTTACCGAAATAACCCAAGGAATATGAATTCCTGCAGTCACCAAAGTTTTAAGTCCAACATGTTGGGGGTAACCCCGACGACACCCACCGTGACACCTGCGCCCCTGGTGGCACGCGCAGAGAGTCTGGGAGAGGCATCGTGTCACCTGACACCACTTCAGTCACCGTGCACCGACATTCACGACGCTTGCATATACGGATTTGCGCACTTTAAATGTCTTGCACATTGAGCGTTAGTTAAGGTGCCAGTGTATTTCATTTACGATCAAGTCTACATCATAGTTAGGTCGCTTTGTTTTGAACCTTTGGCAGAGGTGCATATGTGTAGGTACGCATGAGCAGTGCAATTATCATTGCATCCAAATGCAGGACCGTCCGAAAAAAAGTGTTGAATCTAAGCGAGGCTTTTTCCTGCATAAGGAACACTATCCTGACGGATACACGTGACTTGGTAATACCATTCCAGAATGACACCGGTATATTCCTACAAGAGAATCAGGTTATAAAGGTAGAAAAGTTTCCTCATTTGTTTCATTACAAGCCATTTTTATTCCCTTGATTCAAGTGCAACTTTAGTTATCGATCTATAGAAAATGATGAGTGTAATTATAACTGCCATGACAGGAAAACTAGAATCACATGACAGCAGAATGCAACCTGATTTCGCTGATTGTGAGTACTCTCAGATTGTTCTTGTGTATTTACTGTTCATCAAAGCTCTCACCCAAACAAGCTGTGGGTGCATTTATACTTTAGACACTGCATCAATAACTAGTTTTCAGAGTAACAACGTCGTCCGGACTTAAAACATCACAACGAATCGCGATAGTCTTAAGCTGGAAATCTTAACGTGATTCGGCTGAGTTGTATTCAGGCACGGTTCGACAAAGGAAAGCTACGAAATTCTGATGCATTGCTGATTATTAATATTATTTCTAGATTTGAAGCTTTCGTGACTGCAAGGATTCATATTCTTAGGTTTTTTCGGTAAAGTCACGTAGGTAAAAACATTAAAATTAATAAAAGTAAAATAAAATAAAAATCACGACGTTTCGGAGGCAACACAAGCTTCCGTCTTCAGGTGGAACCGTCACAGCCACGACAGCTGTACTTATTTTATTTTACTTTTATTAATTTTAATGTTTTTACCTACGTGACTTTACCGAAAAAACCTAAGAATATTAATTTTATTCTCATGGCACAGAGTGTCAGGCGTTTCAGTCCAACAATCAGCAGACTAAACATGTGCGGTCAGCAGAAAAGAATGGGCCAAATCCTGTTGTTGTATGATAAAGCCCTTTCTGAGTTATAATTTGCAAAAAGCTGTCCGTTATAGTATATTCTGCATGTGGACCGTGTAACCCACCCAGCTTGTTTTTCATAGTGCAACGGGAAGGTCCTTGCAGAATGACCCGCTATATCAGCTCGCAGGGCGGAGATATATTGTGGGTTCGATCCCAACCCTGACGCCTGTATATTTGGAGTTTGCGTGTCTCTCTCCCCGTGGTCGCGTGGATTTTTCTCCGGTTATCCCCTCCACATTTAGAATCAACGTCACGCGTGTAGAGTATTTGGCTGCTATAAATGTCCACGTGATGAGAAGCCACTTCTTCGAGCTATCACCTGCGATGGCCAGGTCGCTTCTGAAAAAGAGCTACATAGCTCAGTGGGCCTGACCTGGTAAAATAACAAATAGTTTAGTTCAAAAATATGCGGCGACAGGGTCACAGAGAAGGCTATGATGCACCAGTTTGGCCCGAGAGGGGCGCGAGAATGGCTGGGGTTGGTGAGAGTCAAATCAAACAGATTCCAGCAGGGAGGGGTTGAGTTGGGGGCCTATTTTTATTGTAGTTTCAGCGAACTATTGTTTTGATCAATTGCCAGCGGAAGGGTGGGGGGGGCGCGTCACTGCCTCTGTACTCGTGGCGATATTGTATGGCGTTTCACACCTCGTGCGAGGCAGGTGAAGTTTTTTTTGTCAAGTTTTCCGATCGCTTGTCGCGGCATGGATTTATCCCTGCCACAACTTTTCGACTTTTCTTTTGGTATCGCGATTCAATCATTATCGTCTCATTTGTACTCTCTCGTAAACATGCCCCCGCCATCTCTTCTGTGCCTTGTACATTTTCATAAAGCCTGCGCGCGGTGACATTTGCATTTACTTTGCATAAACTGTAAACCACCGGGGCTGCTCACTGTCGCACGATTTCATTGCGGGCACTGAGACGGCGAGAGATGATCCTCCCCGCCGAGTCGACGAGTCGCTTACGCGTTTGCATCTGTGTCGACTGCCCTATCTCAAACTCCCCCCCCAAAAAAATGTAGCGTCGGAGCAATTCCCTTCCCAGCGAACGTGCGACACTTGAGAGCGCGACACCTAAGGTACACGACGCGAGTTGCAGAACAAACGACGACGAACTCGAGCTGAGCAGCACACGCACGCACGTGTGGACAGGCACCGGATGACGTCACAGACCGTGGGATGCATAGGGTTGTGGTGTTGTAGTAGTAGGTTTTTACCCTTTAAACTGGTACAAAACTGACACCTTTATACAAGGCATCATGTTTGCAATAACCGCAACACAAGCAGTCAAAATGCAAACAAAAAGAAACAACTCTGATAATGGTAATGATATGCACTGTCCTTGAAGTTGATTGGTCCACACCCGAGACAGCTTTCCTTAGAGCCTAGTCTCCATTGGTGTTGGACCAGATGACGCCAAAAGGCGTACAACTCAAAAACAGTGCACTATCAGAGTATTGAGAGCTCGGGGTAAGCATTTACACTATGAGACCTCCTTTACCAGTGGCAAAATATAGTAGTAGGGTTTTACCCTTTAAACTGGTACAAAACTGACACCTTTATACAAGGGTTGTGGTGCTTAGCGCTCTCTTGATGTCTTTCAGGTTGGAGCGCGCGTTGGCGGTGACACGGTGACGATATGTTAACTACCTCCCGAGGTATACAGAAGGTCGTGGGTTCGATGCCGACCCTGACGCCTGCTGTATATTTGGAGTTTGCGTGTCTCTCTCCCCATGGTCGCGTGGATTTTTCTCAGGGTCCTCCGGTTTTTCCCTCCACATTCAGAATTAACATGCGTTTAGAGTATTTGGCTGCTATAAATATTCACGTGATGAGAAGCCACTTCTTTGAGCGATCATTCGTGGCCAGGTTGCTTTTAAAAAAGAGCTCAGTGGGCTTTAAGCTATACATTATTTTTCATTTTACCAGGTAACATTTTAAACAGGTAAAAATGTTTTACCAGGTAACATTTTAAGCAGGTAATTTTTTTTACCAGATAACATTTAGCCAGGTAAAATTTTGACCTGGTAAAATAAAAAACTTACATTTAGATTTTGGTATCATGTCCAACATTTCATTCCACTTCTTTACAGAAGCTCCCCGGCAACGTGGAGGGAAACGTTGGACATCAGGGCCGACAACACGTGGCACAGCCCAAAAACGCGTCGGAAGAGCCGCTACGACCACTCGTGCAGACGGCAAAACTTTACATTTCATCGGTTTCCAAGAAAAACAAAAAAACACTCACCCCGCTTGCGTGTAAGGCAAACAAGCAAAAAATGCAATGAAAAATTGTTTCACGATTTGTGTGCACAACAGTTGTGAATATAGTTCATGCCCCCTTTTCAAATCTCGCACACATGGCAGATGTTGGCCACGTAACGGCCACCTGGTTTCCAGGGGGGGGGGGGGGGGGGTTACCAAAAAACACAAAACCGATGGACTTGAGATCACATAAATAAACACTCGCAAAAAAAAAAACACTCAATGCCTCATGCTGTATAACACGAGGCGTGTGCGCCCACACGTGCGTTCGGCCCACACGTGCGTTCTGCACAAGTTGCTGATGCGTGTGGCACACACAACGCGTCCTTCTGGAAGCATCTATCGGCGATAGAAGCTCCCACACGCGCTCTGAAGTCGAAACAGACAATACCCATTTACTTGACCGGTGCATAATTTGTCTCACTACAATACCCACAATACATTTTTCATTCTTATATATTTTTTGACAATAAACTACATTGAACATTTTTTTTCTTCCAAATTCTGAAATGTACCCTGAATGATTCAACATCGTCAGGCGTGTTCTATCCACTGCTGGATGGGGGCCTCCACAAGCTTATCGCCAAAATCTACACGATTCTGTGATGTAACAGGACACCTAAGCACTTGCACAGGGAAACGATTTCACCGACCCACACAAACCGGTGTCGTGAAGAATGGTGAAACTGTACCCCCCCCCCCCCTGTATTTAAATGTGTTTTTTTACCATTCCATTCGTATTTAAATGTCTCTTTTTTTACCGGAAAAGTAAGTTGAATTCCTGGCCACGGCTAACGCCAGTGGTGAGTTTTATCCAAATCGGTCTTTCCCCACCACCACCAGCTGCCTCTCGAATCAACCCATAAATTGTGAAGTGTGTTAATATTTGTTCTTTACGCAATATTTCTGCCCGGACCTCTGACGCGTTCTGGTCTATTCTATTTCCCGTTTCTCCGTAGGGATCGCGTTGACGTTGTTGCTCTGTGCAGATGCACCAATTATCTCCCTTGCAAACTAGCTGGGTAACTGGCTAAACGCGACTTTACGTGTGACAAAGTAAACATTGACCAGCACGGTGAAGTATAATCAAATGAGCACCAATCACGACACGGTCTGAGAAGGCCTTCATCCACCAGTGAGTTGATAAGGGGCTGTAAATCTCATTGTCAGAATTGTCCACACACCTACTACACGCAAGGCACCTTTGTCCGAATCGTTTTCTGCACACTGTACAAGGGTGACACAACGAACAACGCACGTGTTGGAACAACATCCACCAAGAGCCAAACCAGCTTCCGTATATGACTGTCCCTTGCTTTGGAATGTCTCGTAAGTATCAGAATAACTCTCAATTCGAGGCCGCATTACATCGGCCACAAAAAAACCCAACACAAGTCCAAAGAGAAACTCTCGCACGAGGCCCTCCACGGTGCCGACACGACGAGCCGGGCACACGGCGGGTTGACGGCGACAAAACAACGCGATTCCATCACGCTCGCAGTTCTCGCAACAAAACAACAGAATTCACGGGGCTCATCGGTGCGTTGGTGGAAAGGCAGCTGCTGTTAATATTTGCGGGGGGTGGGGTAAATGCGCAAACACGTGTTCGTTTCTGGCCGATTTGGCCGTGTTAGTGAGCGTTGCTTTCGCCAAAAAAGAACCGTGAATAATATCATTGTCGTTGTACTATCACTTCTGTTGTAATCTCCAAGCACACCGATGCAAAACGATTTAATATTTACTGCCAATCGTGAAAGATGTGGGTTCTAAAACACGACTGATCGTAGAGCTAAAACGTCACCCAATTTCTCTTTCACGTGTTCACGTTTGTATTGCTTGTATTGTTCTACAACTACATTGCGGTTGCTACTGTTGTGAGTTTTATTGTAAAGCCGGTCATTCTGAGACTCACTCCGACGGCGAAACACACACCACGTCGAAGATGACACTGGTCAGAGATTACTGCGGAGACTCCAGAAGTATATAAGGCCTCTCTCATACAACACCAGATGGAGCTCCCTAATACTCTTAAGGTCTCGCTCATTACACACCAAGCGCCTGCCACAAGTGACCCGCGATCCATCGATGACCTCGTCAGGGAGCACAAATCATCGCGCGAACTCCGGTCACCCTCGCAGCGGCGGCTTTTGGCTCAACATCAAAGACGGCCGTAGCATCGCGCGCTTTCGGATGTACTCCTGCGGACGTCTGGAACGCTCTTCCTTCTGGTAGTAGGAAGCCACTGGAGCTATGCACTTTTAAAGCCAGATTGAAAAGTACTTTCTGTAAAACTGCTTTATGTGTTTAGTTTGTTGTCCTTCCCTCACACCTCCGATAAGCACGGTTGGCTACGTACGGTGCGAAAGAAGTTCAACATGCATACATAAATTTCGATTTAAAGCTTTCGTGACTGCAGGGATTCATCTTCTTGGTTCTTTCGGTAAAGTCACGTAGAAGGGAAATAATAAAATAATAAAAATAAAACATAATACAATATGACATTATGTTTCATTTTTATTATTTTATTATCTCCCTTCTACGTGACTTTACCGAAAGAACCAAGAAGATGCATACATAACTCCGTAACAAAGGTAAAGGTGCAGCCCGGGCAACTAATCGCTCTTGCCACTGCTGGCAGAAAGGCCTCCACTGCAGGGTGTTTTTGGCCTACTCTTCCACGCTGGCCAAAGTCTTGAAATAGGTGGCACTACCCACACATTACCGCACAGGGCTCTGCACAGTGCTTTTTGAAAGTTCGTATATCTTAGTTTACATACAAGGAATATGCCAGATACGGTGAAACCCCAAACTTTATATATATATTTTACCCTCGCAACAGAGATAAGCACTTCAACTCACTACATTTGCATAACCGGTTTAATCGCAGGTAGCTTCCTGGATTGTAACCCAGGATATCTCAATGGTTTCGGACGAGTGGCTCCGACATGGACATTGTGAGCCCCCCCTTGGGTCCCTTGATCGCATCCCCCGCACCTTTCCTGCCCTTACACCCCCATAATGCCACCTCTTCCTCACCGACTCTCGCCAACACAGTGAAATGTCGATGCAATACAGCACAAAACATCGTCAGAGCTCCTTGACGATGCACTGCACAGAGGGCACACGCTGACGTGAGCCAGGCTGCCTGCCAAGCCACGCACTCAAAGAGCATCGTGGACGAACTTACGCACGACGATGACGACGCCACCTTTTTCCCCACCGGTCACAAAACGTCCGATAAAAACGTCACCACAATCTTACTTCAACAAAGCGCACAGCACCTCCTTATCAGCCGTACGTACGTGACTGCGGCCAACGCCACCGATTTAATCGGTGGGCTGCTGATTTTTGCTTGTGACACCCATTTACCACTTTCGGACTTTTAAGAACGAAAATTACATCGATTTAGAATATTTTGAGAAGGAGTTAGGAATTAAAAGTTAACTTAGAATTTTTAACACGTAGGCTTTCGCGACCATTATCATCCATAATATAGGTTTTTTTTTAATATATAGAATGTAAATGTTGTGGATTTGCTCTCCAACACACCGGTGTGCTGTACTAGTAACGAATTGGCATGTTCTGTTTACGTGACAACCCTTACTAGTTGGCTCTGTCGGGTGGTGGCGGGTTTAACGACACATTTATATTTACGCGATCTCACACAAGAAACCTATATAATGCATTTACTTCGAATATCGGTTACGCGGTAGTAAAAGGGTTTGAAAAGTGGCAGCCTCTCGCTTACATCCGTAGCGTTGGCGAGTGCGTTTCTCTTAACTTAAACAATGTCAACAATCACTTGGTCTTGAAATCTTTGGAGAGAAACACTAGTGTTGTTCATAAATGCACACGTGATTATTATAATTTTACAGATTGATTGCATTTCCACAAGTAGGAACACAGCCCCAAAGCCGACAATCCACATTTCGGTGTGCAGTATAGACAAAGTGCTTGCCACAAACGAACCACAATACCTTGATGATCTCATCAAAGACCACAAACCATCACGCGAACTCTGGCCATCCTCGCTGCGGCTTTTGGGCTAACCATCGAACAGAGACGGTCACCGCATCGCGCGCTTTCAGATGCGCTTCTGCGGCCGTCTGGAACGCTCTGCCTTCCGACGTAAAAAATCCACTGGAGCTATACACTTTTAAATCTAGATTGATTTTTTTTTCTTTAGAGCTGCTTGTTGTGTCTCGTTGGTTGCCCTTCGTACGGTGCGAAAGAAGGCCAACGCACACATACATAGACATTAGGGGGCAGGTGCTGTTCGCGAGCGTCTTAAAGGATGGCGTGGCACACAAAGCGGCGGTGGGCTCGGCATTTAACATCCTCAGCAGCCTTTGTCTCTCTGCTACTGTTACTCATACCCATTTTAGGCCAAGTTCACCTAGGGGAGGGGAGGGGTGGGGTGGAGTGGCGGTGCAGTGATTACCGCACCGCACTGCGAACTTGAATTTCAATCCCGGCCTCGGCCAACATCAGCGGCGAGTGACATAGGAACCGGTCCTACCGCCCTTCCCACCTCACCAGGCCCGCCCTGACATGGACATTTTTTGCAGCCAAATACTCTAAACGCGTGATGTTGATTCTAAATGTGGAGGGAAAAACCGGAGGACCCTGAGAAAAAAAATCTACGCAACCACGGGTAGAGAGAGGCACGCAAACTCCAAATATACAGCAGGCGTCAGGGTCGAACCCACGACCTCCTGTATACCAGGTGAAGTAGTTAACATCTCACCACCAAGGCACCTTCAGCCTTGAATATTGGCGAGCTGGAGGGGGCTGGAGGGGACTGAGCACCCTATCGCCGCCACTGAAGACTCCACCACCGCCTTTAAACTTGTTACAGTCAACAAAGTTGGCATAGCCTTTCCTTACATACAGGCGTTGAGAGGCTGGAGTGGAAAAAAAAAACAGCAGATCATATCGTTATTAATTCCCTGTAATAATTTGAGGTTTAAATTTTGAGTTAAAGCTTTCGTGACTGCAGGGATTCATATTCTTGGTTATTTCGGTAAAGTCTCGTAGAAGGGAAACAAAAAAATAATAAAAATATAAAACAATAAAATTCTCACGACGTTTCGACTGCATCACAAACAATTTGAGGTGTTTAACATTGACTGTTTTCGTGCCCCCCCCCCACTCCGCCACCCAGACTTCAAACAAGGTGACGCTCGCGACAGAGTTGCATGCTCTACAACTCTTAGCCAACAGAACCCAAAGGAGGATTTCAAGCCACTCCTGTACACACACACGAAGCGCAACAACACTGCCGAAAGGAATTATTTTAGATCCGTGAGAGAGAAAAAAAATCACAACTATTACCGCCGTAAACTTTGCACCGAAACAAACTGTAATAATAAAAAAGAAAACTATGAGAAGGAAGTGGACGGGTAACCAATGGACTAAGTAAGCACTACGCAACAACCAGGCGATCAAAAAACTCGGTGGTGGCCCATAAAGAGAGCCAGTGACCTACGTGAATCTCTAAATCTGCCGACGTAAGTTCCCGTGAAGTGTCCTGCACTCGCGGTCCAGGCCGTCGATCCCTGCCCGAGATAATTCTCTACCTCGTTCTTAAAAGTGCTCGTTCGATCGTCGCTGGACTATTGCTCGCCGCCCTCACAAAAGTGATTCTTTAACTGCAGAAACATGCTGAAGTCACTGGCACGAGTGTGGGTTTTATCCAGATTTCTATGGATTGTCCTCCAGTGCTTCCGTTCTCTCTCTGTTTTTTTTTCTCTCTCTCTCTCTCCTGATGTCTTCCCTTTGCAGTAAACGCTCAAAGATAATGATTTCAAACACCTGCAAAGAGTGGACCTAATTATCTAATGCCATTACTTTTTTTTACGAACCCCTAAAAGTAATGCACTGTAAAACTAAAATATTAAACAAACTCGCCCTTTGCTGCGGTACCAACTCTTATTTTTAACGTCAGGCCTGGGACACCGGTTAATTATGTTCGTGCCTCCGGATAATTGGGCTCCATAAAAGTGAGGACACGGCCCCTTTACCGCGACCGCAAGCAGCCCGATGCACACTGCCGCCTGCCAGCGTGGATGTCGGCGAACCGGCGACTCGATTTCTCACGCGGGAGCTCGCGCTCGGCTGTGCGCAGCGCTGCGGTTGTGTCGCCCGCTTGAAACAAACCACCGGTTTTCTACTGACGACTTGTGTAGAAATGCAAAAGCCGTTGGCGTGCGCACAGCAATGTAACCGTGTACTGTAAAGGAATATTGTATACCAAACTCATTCTAAGCATTGCTGTTGAACATTACGGGGCGCAAAAAAGCAACCAATATGCAGAATTCTAGATTAGAAGCTTTCGTGACTGCAAGGATTCATACTCTTAGTTCTTACAACACAGAACTGAGTTCTGCATGTTGTTAGTTCTTTCGGTAAAGTCACGTAGGTAAAAAATTAAATTAAATGAATACAAATTAATTTTTATTTCATTTTTTACCTACGTGACTTTACCGAAAGAACTAACAACATGCAGAACTCAGTTGTGTTGTCACACGTAAGAAGAGATTTTAAATTTGTTTTGAAGCTTTAGTTTTGATTTGAAGAGATATTTTATTAAGTCCATGGGACCATTGGATTTTCTAACCAATGTTATCCAGTATGCATTTAGCACTTCAACAAATGCTGCTGGAAAGTATTGGTATTTTTTTTCATGAATATGTGAAGACTGAACAGAGTTCTACTATGTGTCAAGGAATGTGGGCCGAATGAACCAAGCAAATCCAACGTCAAAAGGTCATCGTGAAGACGCGTGTGCTAGGAGATGGGAAATTGTGGAATGAGGGCATGCAATTTAAACTCCTCCATTTGCCTTAGTGCATTTAACCCTTTCCCATTCTGATGACATACGTCATTATCGGTACCGAGGCTCCCTATCGGTACCGAGGCTCCCACAAGGCCATGCGGGAGGGCATGTGGCACAGTTTGGCGCCATCTATCACAAAGTGCGGCCGTGTCGCGACGGTTCTCTGCGGTGAGTACAACGTCTTAAAAACCAGCGGCGCTACGCCTCTCTCATTCAAACGGCGAACCGCTTGCGCGTTCCGAGATTCAGCGGTGAATGGGACACGAACCTGCAACTTGCAGACGTCTTGGAACGGGAAAGGGTTAAGCTATGCGTATGGTCCCAGCGGTACGTACGATATGATGAAGGCAAACTTAAAATGAAACGTTTCATTTGTTTTATTTCTCAACAGCCAACAAGAGATGAACACAGAGTTTGTGTAGAAAAATATATAACATTTTCTTTTTTTGGATCGTTGCTTTGAGTGACCTGCTAGGTGACGTGAAACAGATAAATTTTAAATGAGGTTGGCACATTATTTAACCGGATTTACACGAAGAGTTTCACCAATTTTTGTTTTAATGACGAACATGACGAATAGAACTGGGCGTAACTGTGGGACACATTCAAATGAAGATAAATAAATAAATAGGCATTCGACGATTTACTTTGCAGTTTGCATATGTCAAAACAATTAGGTGACATCGTACAAATATGCAAACAAAAATGTAAGCATGGGCTGGTAATTTTTTTTGTGAGTTGCGAGAAACCCCTCGAGAAATGTACCCATTATCTCCCAGTTAATAAGATTATATAATGACTCTTGTACTATGAAATATTCCAGTGTGATTCATGTATTGCTCTTACAATGTGCTGGCTTATAATTACCAATAAATACTTTACTTTGCATGGATTTATAATGATCTAGGCACGAAAGATGGCAAAGTCTAAGTGTAAATGTTAAGTCCCCGTGGGCTGAGGTTGTAATATTAACCATGTTTGGTTAGCAACTAGTCAGCATGTGCTGTGGAAACATCAATAATGTCCACAGGAGAAGAAGCAACTTTGGTTTAATGCCATATGACTGTCCAGACAACATCCTCTTACAATCCAATAATTATGCTTCACCTGCCACTTAATGACCGACTGCAAAAAAAAACAGAAACAGATTTCTGCCAAGCAGTCACCCAGGCAGTTATACATCTGGACAAATCAATGATTATCACTGCAAAGTCTAACGAAATCAACTCTCAAGGTTGAACAGCTGCCAATTACTGTAAAGACTTCTCACAGATTTTGTTCTGCACAATGCCTGCACGCTTGACACATCGTTACGTTGTAAACCACGCCTTCGCATTAATCGCATTTCAAATTCAACGAGTTAAAAATGAATGCAACATGAACACAAACCTAGGAATCGCACTGCATAAAAACCTTTTATGTTCGAGTGTTTTTTTTTTTTTTTAAACCCGTTAACATTGAATAATTCTCTACAGCGCTGCAGTTATTTCATACAGTATAGGAAATGATTCGCAAAGAAGGAAACATTTCTGCCGCTTATTGCAAAGCTCCCCTTGTTTAGTGCCGATCGTGGCAAACATTAAATAAGAAGTGCACCTCTTCACGAAGCAGGGCAAAACCGACGGGGAAAGGGGCCAGGTTTCTCGCGTTTACGTGTAAACTGCGTTGCCGTTCCTTGGGTGTAAATACATTTTCAGGTGCAAAGGGGAAAAAAGAAAAAGGGAAAATACCGCACGCAAACATTTTAACACACGCTCACGGTAATGTGCCCTTTCTTTGCGAGTTACATCATTGCACGTGGTCCTGTGTGTCATTTCAGAGATGAAAAAGATTGTTTTTTTTTTCCATCTCGCACGGAAACAAATCTCGGACGAGCAAATAACTAACAAAAGAACTCAATGATTTGCGTTGTCGAGTTTTTGTTGCGTCTGCGCAAACGGAAACCCACCGTTCCTTTACGGTCAACAATTATAGCAATAAATAAAAAAAAATCAAAGTGTCCCTCTGGTAAAACGAGCACTAGGCGGTGTTGCATCTCTGCTTGGCTGTCCTGGGCCACCATCGGCCAATCCACACTCCTGTGACCCGGGATGGATGATGCTGGGCTGAGTTACATTGAAACTCGCAGTCTCCCCCCCCCCACTTCTCCCAACTCCCCTTGCAGCGCTCTAACCGCAGCTTCGCTCGGTCAGAAGTCAAATAAAAAAAAAACCACCGGGGGGTAAACGAGCGCTCACAGCAAATGCCGGATGTGTTCAAGGTCCGCCTTGGTGAAGACGACGCGCGTGCCCAGGTAGAGCGACGCCAGCCCCAGGGCGGCGGCGCACACGACGTACGCCTGGACGGAGCCGCACGTCTCCACGATGGCGCCCATGCACAGGGAGGGCACCACCTGCGACAGGAATAACATGCTGTCCAGGATGGCCATGTCCATGCAGATGCCGCGCTTGCCGTGGTCCGTCGCGTGCTGGGAGGCGGGCAGCTGCAGCTGCTGCTGCGGCGTCGTTGTCGTCGTCCTCGCGCTCGGCCGATCGGCGAGGATGGGGCCTCCGTTGTGGGACTTGTGGGCGTGCGCGCTCATCGCCGTCGACTCCCACCCGTGGGGTTTCTTCTCCGAGCGCTGGGCGTCCGTGTCGCTCTTCGCCTTGTGGAACATGAAGGCCTGGGCGGGCACAGCAGAACGGGGTCAGTCGGCAACGTCGATCGGCTCTCCCGACTCGTTTCGGGCCGTCGATGTCCGACGTTTCGCCCCACGCGCTGGGAATTTTGTTTTTGGGAACAGCAGCGCCACGCGGAGGGAAATTTCGGATATTGTGCCGAACAACAACATGGGGTGCCATGGTGGCAAGACGTTAACTACCTCGCCTGGTATACAGAAGGCCGTGGGTTCAATCCAGACACTGACATCTGTATATTTGGAGTTTGCATGGTCGCATGGATTTTTCTCCGGGAGTGTGCGGTTTGTCCCTCCACAATGAGAATCAACATTTGTTCAGAGTATTTGGCTGCTATAAATTTCTGCACGATAAGCCACTTCGTTGAGCTATATCATTTGTGGCCAGGTTTGGCTTTGAAACATAGATATATAGCTCAGTGGGCCTTACCGGTTAAAATAAACATCTTTTAAGCAGTTTACACACTCGTCAGGTCTCGGAACGAAGCCGGATTGAGCCTCGGTCAGTTCTTGGTTGGGAGAATTCAGTTTCTGAAGAAACTCCTAGCAATGAGCGGCAAGTCCAGGTACTCCCACATTTTTTTCCCACATGCTTGACGCTCATTGATGGAATAAAACAAAACGTCCCAATGCAAGACCCTCGGTGAGACTTTTATGGGTCGATAAAAATCACTGATATTGTTGCATGCAATCGCTAGTCAGTTTAACATGTAAGCTTTCGTGACAGATATTATCCACAACTGGCATCATCCGGCGGACAGCTGGCTGTCCGCCTGATGAGGCTGGTTGTAATTTCTGGCAAAACGTCGTACTCGAATTGTAAATGTTGTGCGTTTTATGTTCAAAAACACCACTGTGCTGAACTAAAAACGAATTGGCACGTTTTGTGTACGTGACAAAAACCTTGCTAATTGGCTACGTCGTGTGGTGGCGGGTTTAACGACACATTTATATAGTTACACGATCTGACCCAAAAACCTCTATTGAGGATAATGACTACTGTTTAGCGTTAATTAGGCCCCAAGGTTTTAGTGGAGTGCTCTTTGCGACAATAGCAGGAAACACGGCAGCATTTTTTTGTTTACACATGCCCGACTGCTGATCAGACTCGACTCCGGTTCAGGGTTTGCTGCTGAAACAAATGCCCCAGGAAAGTATTGAGCGCAGAAGGCCGATTGGTTGATGGATTCGAATTATTTTATTTGGTACCCGCATACAAAGACAAAGATCCCCCGTATAGCCTGTAACAGACTGTCGGGGCAAGTGTTGCTAGCGAGCACCTATGAAGGCCGGCACGGCACACGAGGGGGTGGGCGGCCAACACCACGACCGGCCGCCTTTGTCTCCCTCGTGGCAATGCTCACACACCGCACCAGGTACTCATTTGAGGCTGAGTCGACCTAGGGGAGGCCCAGGTCCGGTTCAGATAATCATCACTGGTGTTGGTCGTGAGCGGGAATCGAACTCGGGTCGCCAGGTTCGTAGCGCAGCGCGCTAACCGCTACACTACCACTCCCAACAGACAGGTACACACACGTTTGGCATGCCACGATTCACCTCCTCGGTAATGCGACGAACTTTCACAATTTTTAACGTGCATTAGTTTATTTATTATTATTATTTGTATCTTGTTCGCACAGCTTTGCTCAACTATCTTCTTGGTTCTTTCGGTAAAGTCACGTAGAATAGAAATAATAAAATAATAAAAATAAAACATTATAAAATAATTCTCACGACGTTTGAAATTTGCTCAACTACTCGTCTAACAACGACCACGAGCATATCCATTCGTGAGTGCGATTCGTTGAAATTCTCAACTTCGACGAGCAACCAAAGTCAACAATGCACGACGTCACGCGGCCAGAATCAGAACCTTTCTTTTATCCTGCTGAAATCCGACGAGCTATTAAGCTCTTTTTCACACATGTCTGGTACCTGGCGTGCCACCGTAAACTACGCTTGAAGTGCATTGGCACGAAGGAAGGTGGTGGAGGGGGTGGGTTTGGGGGGGGGGGTGAGGGGCAGAGGGGGGGGGCACAGAGTGGGAGGGGAGGGGGTGCAGAGACATCCGAGATTGGTGTTACGCCTGTGGCCCCATAACGCACAATCCGTATCTCTAGCATCAACACAAACACGGGCAGCCCGGGTCACAGGCAGTCACGCCCCGGGCCGTGACCACCCCCACCCTGTTCGCCCGGGGGGGGGGGGTGGTGGTGGGGGGGTAGTGCAGTGTTTAGCGCGCGGCGCTACTAACACAGAGACCCCAGTTCGATTCCTGCTCACGGCCAACACCAGTGATGATTTAACACGCAGGCTTTCGCGACCAGTATTATTCACAATAAAGGTTTTTGGGTTAGATCACGTAGTTTATAAATGTGTCGCAACCCTCCACCACCCGACACGGCCAATCAGTAAGAAATGTGTCACGTTGACAATAGACAAACAGTTCACTACTTTAGCCCACCGGTGTGTTGAAGAGTGGATCCACAACATTTACAATTTGAGTAGGACATATTAACTGGTAATTACATCCAGCATCTTCGGGCAATTTGCCAGAATCGTGGAGCCATCCACCTACTTCCGGTCTTAATTAGTGCAGGATGACGTCATCATTGTTGAACCCCATCAGGATTCGAGATCAGAGGCGGGAGGTGGGGGGGGGTATTGCAATTATGTAATAGATCAGTAATCAGCCACTTAGCATGTGACTCACCTGTAAGGAATTGCAATTTGTGTTGTGTGTTACTGGCCAAGATTAGTTAGAGAATCAATTGAAATTGAGAAGAATTCGAATTATTTTAATCGCTGTGATAGCTATAGACTCAGCGCAGCCTGGAAGCGTGTTATTAAGTAATAACACAACACATTGGCTGTGTCGGGTGGTGAAGGGTTGCGACACATTTATAAATAACGCAATCGAACCCAAACACTTTTATTATGACCAGTGATGATTTTCAGAACCGGTCCTGAGCCTCCCCTAGGTCGACTCAGCCTCAAATGAGTACCTGGTATGTTATGTTAAGCATCGCCACGAGGGAGATAAAGGCGGCCGGGGCGTGGTACTGGCCACCAACCGGCCTTCATAGGCGCTACTCGCTAACGTCACTTGCCCCGACAGTCTGTTAAAGGCTATATGGGGGACCTTTATCTTCGTGTAATTCATGCCGGGTATAATAATGGTGTGTGTGTGTATTACATGTGTGTAACGCACGGTGTGTACAGCGGCGCGTGACAGGTGGCAGAGACATGTGACCACACCGTTGCTTCACGTGACCACGCTTGGCCACGTTTGCGAGTGGGAGACACGATCCAGTTCACGTATCGCGCCGGGGGGGATCGTTGTCTATGGGGGGGGGGGAGGGGGTGGGGTTAGTGAGGGTGCAGCCACCAACCTCCTGCTCCTGGTGGTAGAGTGTGGTGAGCGTGTAGGGCAGCGTGTGCAGCATGGAGCATCCGAAGCCCGTGAGCGCCGTCATGGCGGTGACGAGCGCCACGCTATCCGACAGGCACATGACGAGCATGGCGATCGTGAAGGAGCCCATGCTGGCCAGGTAGACCCCGCGGCCGCCCAGCGAAGTCACCAGGCGGTCCATGCCCACGGAGCACACGGTCGACGTGCAGCACTGCAGGAAGAGACCCCAGCTGCCCATGCGCACCCCTGGCGGAGGCGGCGGCAGCCCGTGGTCAAGGTCCGATCGAAGGCGTTTGGGGGCACAACAGCAGAGCAAGCGTGGGGTTAATGCTCACCTACAGCAGCAGCAGCCTTAGCAGCTAAAACAGCAGCAGTATCAGCAGCAGCAACAACAACAGCAGCAGCATCAGCAATTACGATTGATCAGAAAATCACGTGATTCAAGTTCGACTGCAGCAGCAGCAGCAGCAGCAGCAGCTAAAACAGCAGCAGTATCAGCAGCAACAACAACAACAGCAGCAGCAGCAGCAGCAATTACGGTTGATCAGAAAAGCACGTGATTCAAGTTCGAATGCAGCAGCAGCTAAAACAGCAGCAGCTAAAACAGCAGCAGCATCAACAGTAGCAGCTACAATTGATCAACAGCGCTTGGCACAACAATGGCGCACGCAGCATAATCCAAAACGGAAGCAGCCAAAGTGGCATCAGCAAGAGCATCTTCATCAGCAGCAACAACAGCAGCGGCGGCATTACAAGCAGCGACAACAACAGCATCGGCAGCAATCTCAGCCAAAACAACAGTGGCCCAGCCCAAAACACAAATAGGGGTCATCGCGCATTGGCGACGAAGAGCCGGGCTTTGGCAGTTTCGTTGCGGCACCTTCGTCGTAGAGCAGGCGCCGCGGGGAGCCGGCCTCGGCGCTGGGAACTCCGCCGTAGAGGCCCTCGCCCATGAAGTCCGTGTAGAAGAGCATGAAGGTCATGATGGACATCCACGAGGACAGCTGCGCGAAGCACAGGCGCAGCAGCACGTTCGGCATCCGCAGGAAGCTGCGGTAGACGTCCGGCACGAGGAACGAGACGACGCCGCCACGGAGCCACCACGCGGAGCCGTTGTGCCGGGCCGCCCGCCAGCCCGCGCCGGCACGCTCCACACAGCCCGAGCAGCATCTCGCACCTCCACTCTGCAAGCGACACGCAGCCCACCACCCATCACCACCACCACCCACCACCACCACCACCCATCGCCACCACCCCCAAACATCACCATCACCACCACCACCCATCACCACCACCCCCAAACATCACCATCACCACCACCACCACCCACCGGTCACCACCACCACACCACCACCCATCATCGCCACCACCACCGATCACCACCACCCCCAAACATCAGCCCCAACATCACCACCACCACCATCACCATCACCACCACCACCACCACCACCAACAACACCACCACCAACAACACCACCACCACCAACATCACCACCACCCCCAACACCACCACCATCCCCACACCACCACCATCCCCACACCGTCGTTTTAGTCTCAGGGCCCGGTCTGCTCCTCGGTATGACACCGACTTGTGTTGTGTTGACTGCGGATGTATTGTGCAATTGTTTTTATTATTATTATTGTTACTGGCTTTTATCGTAGTGTGTTTCCATTTTCAACAATTATATAGCCGGGTGGTGGTGGATTTGCACGTGGCCTGTAATCCGGCACTGCGGAGGTGAGAGCATCGAGGTGCCATATGCTGGCTTGCCATAAGAAGGCAGTACAGCAAGTGGGCTAATCGCCATCTGTTTCCATTTGTTGCCCCATTTTTTACGTACAGCACTTTGGGATATTTCGATATGCTTTACAATTGTGATTAGAATTTATTTTAATATTCAGGGTCGAGTCCTCACACATGCATATGGATGCTGCCATGGGGTGTAATGGTTGGACATCACTGGTTCGATTCCCAGGCGAGGCAGCCCACGCTATAAGTTAGTCTTGACTGGGATTTGAATTCAGGTCACTGGGTTCATAGTGCACTGCGTGAAGCATTAAAGCTTCACCGCTCCCGAGAAACAAGAGCCCCCATTCACCACGAAACGGGCCCAGGTGTCATGGGTTAACCGACTTCGAGGACCGCTTTCCACACACAAAGGCCCTCCTATAGCCCTCATATAGCCCTCATAAATTGTCGGGGCAGTTCGCGAGCACCTATTAAGCCTGGCATGGAGCATGAGGGGTCAGTGCGGACAGAACCATCTCTGCCTGTCTACACATTGCACCGTGCACTTATTTCAGGCCCGGTGGACCTAAGCAGAACCAAGGAATCGGTTAAAATATCTGCCGCCGATATTAGCCACGGCCAGGAATAGAATTTGGGTCGCTCTTTTCTGAGTGCAGTGCACTCGGCACGACCGCTCGCACCGTGAGGAGAAGCATCCCTCCCCGTCGCCCACGGGGCTGCTGGGACAAGTGCTGTTAGCGAGCGCCTATTAAGCCCGGCATGGCGCACGAGGAGATGGTGTCACGAGAACCACGCCTTTGTCTCCCCAGCGCACACCACACACATAAACAAAGACAAAGATCCCCTGTATTGCCTTAACAGACTGTTGGGGCAAGTGCTGTTAGCGAGCAACTATAAGAAAACCGGCATGGCGCACGAGGGGGTGGGCGGCCAGCACCACGCCCGGCAGGCTTTGTCTCCTTAGTGGCGATGTTCACACACCGCACCAGCTGCTCGTTTAAGAGCGAGTGGACCTAGGGGAGGTGGAAGCGCTCACCCCCCCAAAGACAGACAGACAGACGTGTGCCCACGGACGCGCACGCCACCTCACCTGCGTAACGACGACCACCTCCACCACCTCCCTCCTGCCCCCGCCACCCGACGCCGCGCCGGCCGCCACGGAGCCGGCCAGCGGCACGTCGGGGTGGTGCCCCCCGGCAGCCCGGCCATGCGGCACCAACGCCGCCGCCGCCGCAGCCGCCGCCGCCTGCCCTCCCCCGGCCTTCGCGGGCGGCGCCGGCGGGTCTCGGGCCTGCCACATGGTGACGGCGAGGCTGACGAGGAACACGGCGATGAGGATGGAGAAGAGGCACTGGCCCTGCCCCCCGAGCCGGCGAGCCAGGTCGGTGCCGCTCCAGTCGACGGTGGGCAGGAGGTAGCCCACGCAGCCGCCGGCGCTCGTCATCAAGGAGTACATGGCGTAGGCGTGCACGCAGCGCTCGGGTTCGCGCAGCGTGTCCGCCACCAGCGCCTCGAGCGGCGTGAAGCACGATTGTCCGCAGAAGTCCAGCAGCCCCACGCCCACGATCATCAAGCCGACCTGGGCGCGCGCGGGACACGGGGGGGGCGGCACGACGGGCGATGTGGTGCGGTGGCGCTTCTTGAGTGCGTGGGTGTGCATGGGTACTTTCGTTTGAGAGTGTGTGTGGGTGATGTGGTGTGTGTGTGCACGGGTACTTTCGTGTGTACTCAAATACTTTAACATTGTAGAAGCAATTCATCATTATTTTTCTTTTCCTTTGTGCCAAGAGCACTCCTGGGTAAAGGCATTCCCAAGCCAATGTAGTCACGGCGGATTGTACGTGTGTAGAACTTCTTTCACACTGTACGTAGACCAACTGTGCTAATCGAGTCGCCATAGAAAGACAGCTTCTTAGCTCAATGGGCCTCACCCAAAATAAACTGACTGATTGACCGTTACAGATATCACTTGCCAATGATGTTAGCCACAGCTGGGAATATAATTCAGGTCACTGGGTTCATAGTGCATTGCTCGAACCGCTGCGCTGGTGCTGCTGCTACTGCCGAACCAAGCGTGAACTTTTATTTGGGTAATAAGCGTGGCATTAGGGTACTTGAACTAGTATTCGGGCACTCTAGTACTTTATTCAGTGTAAATAAAGTAAAAGTAGCTTTGTGTTAAATTTAGTTTGGGAGAACTCTCATCTCCTCTTTACATCCCTGGGGTGGGTGTGCAAATTCCACATTCCTGTGACAGGTGCCAGTCTAACAATGTAACTGTCGCTGTTAGAGTCCTCACAATTAGTTTTATCAACGGCTGTGACAACGCCTCGACTGAGATTTGACCTTGTGGGCCTTCAGATCGCGAGTCAAGCTCTCTCCGACCGCAGCGCCACTCAGCCAGACAGAGCTGTTTAGTGCACTTCACACCTCGGTCAAAAAGAAACGGATGAGTACGCTTTGAACGAGTGTGGTCCAGCCGCGCTGATGGAAAGCGCCTGGAGGCTCCACAGCTCTTATAGAAGGGCGCGGTGGCGAGATGTTAACTACCTCGCCTGGTATACAGGAGGTCATGGGTTCGATTCCTACCCTAACGGCTGTACATTTGGAGTTGGCAAGTCTCTCTCCCCGTGGTCACATGGATTTTCCTCTGGTTTTTCCTTCCACATTTATAAACATGCATTTAAATTTCCACATAACAAGCCACTTCGTTGAGCTATCCTTTGGGACCAGGACACTTCTAAAAAGAGCTATATATCTTCTTGGTTCTTTCGGTAAAGTCACGTAGAAGGGAAGTAATAAAATAATAAAAATAAAACATAATAAAATAATTCTCACGACGTTTTGGCCACAACGCAAGCAGCCGTCCTCAGGTGAAGACCAGGTCTGCTTGCGTTGTGGCCGAAAAGTCGTGAGAATTATTTTATTATTTTTATTTTTATTATTTTATTACTTCCCTTCTACGTGACTTTACCGAAAGAACCAAGAAGATGAATCCCTGCAGTCACGAAAGCTTTACATCGAAATTTAAGAGCTATATAGCTCCGTGGGCCTTACCAGGTAAAATAAAAAAAGTGTTTAGTTTAATCCAGAGACTGCGGTAATGAAATCTGTTACGGTAGTCGTGGGCGGCTGGGTTGTGAGAGTGGACTCTCGTGTGGACGGACGGACGGGCGGGCACCTTGAAGGCGTGCTCGCTCTGGAAGTGGTGCGCAATGCTGGCCGAGTAGGAGACGATCAGCAGGCCCAGCACCACGCCCAGGCTCAGCGCCAGGATGAACGGCTTTCGCCGGCCACATCCGCCGCTCCAGTTGTCGCTCGCCGAGCTGATAAACGGCACAAACACAAGGGCCAGCACAGGCCCGATGCCTGCGCGACGGGGGGGGGGAGGGGGGTGGGGGGGCGGGGGGTGCGGGGGGAACGGTGCGGTGGTGGGGGGGCAGACGATGTGACGTCAAGAGCTCATTCGCCGGCCGACAATTTGCATTCAATCACACGTCGATTTGTTTACGCGCAATGAAGTACCTTATACACCTTCTTGGTTCTTTCGGTAAAGTCACGTAGAAGGGACTTTACCGAAAGAACCAAGAAGATGAATCCCTGCAGTCACGAAAGCTTTAAATCGATACCTTATACACATTAAAGTACAGCGATGATTACTTGATTGCACTAAGACAAGCTAAAGTACCCGATTAATGCTTTTGTAAACGAGTGAAAAATGGAGACGAGTGGAGTAGTCATGCAGTGGTTCGTGCGTTGTTCTACGAATCTGACGACCTGAGTTCCATTCCTGGCCACAGCTGACACCAGTGGTGGGTGCCTCCCTTTATTAACCTGGTTAAACAGCGGCCTACGACTGATGAGGAGGGTCCTTTATCCATTATCTGTGATGGTGGCCGCAATAATCTATTATCAGCTACCTGTAATAAATCAAAGTGAAACTCTGTCTCTTATCAAACAATCATAGGTAGTGACCATCTTCGCCGAGAGCCATGTGACAGTAGCCAGAGGGACGGTCCCAATGTATGGAAACAGTATTTTACTTCCTGCACATTGATATCAAAATGTTCACATCATCCAAACCTAGAGAGATAATGACAACGATGGCAGAAAACCTCATCCCCCTGCCATGGTAACGTGGAATTTCTACGACAGCTAATGGAGATGATTGGAGCAGGAATTAACTTCAGAATTATTTTGTCTGTACGTGTTACTGTGTGTGCATTGGGTGTTCACAGCTGTACAATGGAAGTGGGTTATTTTAAAACCATCGACCCGTAATACAAATGTCTACTCTTTTAAAATATATTCGTCATTTCCACCCTCCCAATTTAATTTAAAGTTTGCGATGAGCATCCTGTCGTGAGTGGCATCATTAAATTATCGCTAGGAGGAGCACATCCCTGCACACGCCCTGCAATAAAGAAATGTTATCCACGTGGGAGTCAAATGGTTATTATGAATTGTCGAGTTATTGTCAGCATTTATTGGCAAATAAGCTGAGACCATCAATGTGCTAAACTCGAGAACCCGGTTTAATAATGTCCGGCTGCCCACATTCACACCCGACAGTTTATTAGCTGTCCTTGCTCAGTGCTCTGTGATGGTTCAGTGCTCTGAAGTATCTGCCAATTGGTGCGCCTCTTGCAAATGTCTGCATGTGCGAAAACACATTTGATCGTCGTGTAGTTATGACAGAATTGACGACTGCTGTTCCATGCCGTGTGAATATGGATTTCCACCACTGGCTCAGGGCCGGCCTTGCTCGTCCGTATTCGTGAGAACGGTGGCGTTGCCCACTCACCAAGCACCATGGTCATGTAGCGCTCCTCCACGCCCGCTTCCAGTAGCAGCGGGGGCACGTAGGTCACTCCGGCCGCCACGCAGATCTCCAGGCCGCACGCCAGCGCGTTGAGCAGCAGCAGGCGGAACTTCTCCGTGGCGTTCATCGCGTGATCGGTCACCCCTCGTTCTGCTTCCATGCGCTATGGGTGCGCGGTGCTGAGAGAAACCTTCCACCCGGCGAATCGTGTCGATCGCTACTTTCTACTTTTGTCCCGTGTTGGTAGCTGCCGGGCAAGCGATGCGGCACCTCCGATTAGCGCGGTTGGCTATGTACGGTGAGAAATAAGTTCAGCGTACGTACGCGCGTGCACGTTTTGTCGGTATCGAACGTGAATTGCGTCAAATCGTATCTAAATTTGGATTGTTGTCGGTGATAATTTTTGTATGTTTTGATGATTAAAAATAATACCAGCAGTGAAGACAAAGACAGAAATAAGCACGTGGATTTTCAGATTGTCAAACTTAGGCCCTATTTAAATCTAGACTACTTTTTTACATTTTTAAATGTTCCGTCATTTTCCCCAGGACTGAAATTTTTGTTAAATACGCGACTAAGTTTTAACGATTGCGTAGACGGACGCCTCAAAAGGCCCTTCCAAGGCAGCCGGACGCAATGAAGATCTCAGTACGCTGCGGCATTGCACTGCAAAGAGACGTGCACACAAGCAGTGCATATGGCACGCAAACAAACTTTGTGAAAGAGAATAGATCTTGCGCAAAACACTTTACAGGGCAGCAGCAGCAGCAGCAGGCAGCTTCTCTCTCCTCTCCCACGGCCAACGTGTTTCAGTCACCTCGGATAAATAACACTCCACCCGAGTGCAAGAGGTTCCTTCGGGCCTTCGGGCCAGGCTTCAAAGTGTTTTATTCGCGGGCTTCGTTTCCCATTGTCTGCTGTGCCGCGCAGGTCCCAGCGAGTACGCGGCAATGTCCCTGTGCTGCATTTCCAAGGCTCTGCCGTCTGTTGGGAGCCGGGGCAGATCGTTGCTGAGAAGTGGCTGCCGTATGTACCGTTGCTTGGAGCGGAGTCCTCGGTGAAAGGTCGACGTTTGAGACGAGAAATCGAGATGTTCCCGGGAGGTGGCGATCCGGATTGTGGAAATCAGCACGCGCGTTCAATCTGCACAAAATCACATGGACAAGCAATACAATAAGCAAGGCTATTGACAGGCACGCCGCACTCTGATGGGATGCAAAAAAACGCGTGAAGTGATCTGTGCGCAGAGCAGCACGGCGGCCCTGCCCATGTCCATTCGCCATCCCGAGCCAGCGGTAGAAACTACACATGGCAAGATATTTGGGGAGGGGGGGCAGTCGTTTCATATGGCAAGCAAGCATCGTGGGTTGAAAATGTTCATTAAAGCGCAAGCGTGAAGACTTTCTTTAGGATACTGCTTGAGAACTCAGAGAGCATTGGTAAAGGTGCAGCCCTGCATTTGCTTGCTCATGGAACTCTGAGCAGAAGGGCCTCCCTACTCGTGGAAGTCCTGGAGAGCTCCTCCAGAAGAAGGTATTTGGCCTACTCTTCCATACTGACCAGAGGTGCAGGAAAAAGTACGAGTACCCATACTTTACCCCACCCGCACACGACCTGCCAATCGACTAACTGAGGCGTGCAAATCAACAAGTTGGGAAATATCATGCATATGCATGAGTTATAATAATTATAATCATAATTGATTTACACTTATAATGTGACGCTTTCCAGCAAGCCATCGTCGTCGAAAACATGTCAAATACCTTTGCATATTTGCAAATAGTGTAGTCCTTTTCTTCTCTGGTTTGTTTCTCCAAGTTTTGGGTATTGCTTTGATTAATACCTCTATGCCTCAACTTGATACGAATGTTTAGTTCATAGTTGCATCATCATTACGGGAGTTATCGTCCCCTACCTTATTATAGACTAATTCAGACCTTATTGGTCACCCCGTGCCCCTTATCAATCTCAACGTTCATCCTACAAAGTCCCATCACAAGGGAGAGAAACACAAACAAATAGACAAAAACATGTTTTTGCCCGTACTGAAACGGCTGTACACCGTATGGACATGGAAACTCAATTTCCCTGGACAAGAATACGGTTAAACCGTATGAGTCGACAGCGATGTCGTCACCCCTCATCATTTCTGATGGGCAGAGTAAATGTGTCAACGCTTTCAACCTTGGGCGAGTAGAAAAAATACGGGTGAAACAAAGTCTCCTGGCATAGTAACGTGGAATTCCCATCACCGTCTCACTCAGGAGGACCTTGCCCAGCTCGGCTCGGCCCTGGACGCAAGGTACGAGCGCAAGCCAGACACGAGGGCCGAGAGACGCTCAGCTCTCATGGCCGCGTGCCACTCGACCGCGTGGCAATTGGCTTGCCGACAGTTTCCACAGCAGGGCTTTTGGGCTTGACTCGCCTTGGAACCGCCCAGGGAGACCGCGCGTTCACCGGCGGGGAGCAGACTGCTCGCTTCACAGCGTAGAAAGCGTTGCCCCAAAGCAGCATTTGCCCTGGGGTCAACGCTAGCAGGACGCACGTTTAGATTCGGTGGCAATAAATTACCTGGGAGGGATTTTGAAGGGAAGCGTTATGCTGCTGCTCATACGCGTTTCGCAAGCTACACCTGCGGCCACCGCACACAGAAACTCCTCCACCAAGGTGCACGCCTTTCTGTGTTGAAATGGGGCTTGCGCTCCTTGCCAAGTTATTTGAAATGGAAGAGCAAATGAAGCAGCACTTGAGGAAAACAAGCCACCTCTTTTCAGGGTCAGGGGTATGATTTTTTTGTAATTTCAACCGCGCTTGTATCGACGATTGCACGTTCGTAAGCATTCAACTGAAATCAGAAGGTCCGTCGAGGCGGAGTTTTCCAGATAAACAAACTTACGCGGAGAATAGCCACATAGTATGTCGATGAGTGTATTTTATTTATAAAGTTCAACAAGTCGGTCTAATAATACATTATCTGCACTTTGGGAACACTGTGGGGTAGGCTATATCTGTGTGTGTGTTTGTGTGCGGTAGTGTAGCTGTGAGTGCGCTGCGCTACAAATCCGGTGACCCGAGTTCGATTCCTGATCACAGCCAACACTGGTCACGATTATCCGAACCGGTCCTAGGCCTCCCCTAGGTCGACTCGGCATCAAATAAGTACCTGGTGCGGTGCGTAAACATCGCCGGCCTTCATAGATGCTCACTAACAGTACTCGCCCAACAGTCTGTTGAGGCTATACGGGGGATCTTAGTCTTTGTTTTTTGCATGTATGGATGTATCCGAATCGATTTGAAACATTATCAGGGTAGTGCTGGTGCAGTGATTTACACACAACACTCCAATCCCTATGCCTCAGGTTCAATCTCTGAATACACATACTGGGAATCTGAAACTAAGCTGGGCTGGGCTTCCACTAGGTCACCTCAGCTTAAAAAGAGTACCTGGCGTGGTGCGTCAACAACATTGATGAACGAGGGACGACACAAAGGCGGCCGGGCGTTCCGAACACCGGCCCATGGCGCTCTTTTGTGTGCGGCATGCCGGCCTAAAAATTAGGTTCTCCGCTAACAATGGTTGAATCGACAAACTTTGAGGTCAAAATGGGGCTCTTTCTCTGCGTCTCTTTGTTGGATTTGTGTTTTTGAGAAGTGGTCGGAAATGTGTTTCAGCGTGCCGTGTTGAGCGCCGGGCCCACTGACGCAAGCGAATAACCAAACTCCATTGGGCTACTGCGGTCCAAACGAGCAACTCGGCAAGGTTCATCGACATAAATCGGGAACAAAAAAAAGGCGGGCGATGAGGAGGCAAACGATCATTGTGTGCGGTGCTGCCCCCCCCCCCATCCCACCGGGTCTTGGCGTGCGTCACTTGGTGTTAATACGTGCTCGCTAACACAGAGGATTTCTAGTGGTTCAGTGGGGGCTACACAGTAATGGGTTGCTTTGTGTGTGTGTACGTGTGTGCGTGGGGAGCGGTAGTATAGCGGTTAGCGCGCTGCGCTACGAACCCGGCGACACGAGTTTGATTCCCGCTCACGGCCAACATCAGTGACGATTATCTGAACCTGTCCCGGGCCTCCCCTAGGTCGACTCAGCCTCAAATGAGTACCTGGTGCGGTGTGTAAACATTGCCACTAGGGAGACAAAGGCGGTCGGGCGTGGTGCTGGCCACCCACCCCCTCGTGTACCGTTCCGGCCTTCATAGGTGCTCGCTAACAGCACTTGCCCCTACAGTCTGCTAAGGCTATATGGGGGATCTTTGTTGTGTGTGCGTGGGGGGGGAAAGCCGCGGTGCAACGGTCAGCGCGTCGCGCTACAAATCCGGCTGATCGAGTTCGATTCCCGCACACGGCCAACACCAGTGACGATTATATGAATCGGTGCTGGGCCTCCCCTAGGTCGACTCGGCCTCAAACGAGAACCTGGTGCAATGTGTAAAGATCACCACTGAGACAAAGGCAGCCGGGCACGGTGCTGACCTTTCCTCCCCCTCGTGTGCTGTGCCGGCCATCAAAGGTGCTCACTAACAGCACTTGCCCCAACAGTCTCTTAAAGCTAAATGGGGGATCTTTGTCTTTGCTTTGTGGTTGATATGACGTGGCAAAATACAACCAGACGTGACGAGCTCACAGAGTTCCTTTTGTTATCTTTCACCTCCCATTGGAGGTGTGTCTACTGCCTTATGGAAATCTGCGTGCTCAAGATATCAGAATCAACAAAGAGATAAAGATCCCCTGTGTGGCCTTTTAGCCGGAATGTTGGGGGCAAGTGCTGTCCCCCTGTACCCACGAAGGCCGGCGCGGCACGCAAAGGGGGTCGGGTGGCTCACACGTGGGCCGCCGGTATCTCTCCCCCCCCCTGCTGATGGTTAACACGCCGTGGCCTTTACAGGAGAGAGGGGGGGGGGTGAAACTAAAAAAATTCATGAAAATGTCTAACAAAAGCTGACATTTTGGACAAGGTCACAGCATCACTGACCAAAGTGTGGAGCTTATTTTATACAATTGAATGACGAATACATCTAGTCCACAGTTTTATGCCGAGACATTTTTCGAAATAACGATGTACAATTTTCACTTATATTTAAGCCAACACATTGGGCAAAGAATACCTACTGGTGATACTAATTTAAATAGGACAAACTTGATTTTTTTTTACGTTTATTAAACACTTTTAAGGGTAGTTAAGCTTGCTGGCTGACTTGAAATTAACATCGATACCTTGGATAACCACAATAACTGCACTACAGATACAGTGAATGAACAACGCATCTATATATATAAAATCGCAAATCTATCTGTCTGTCTGTGTGTGTGTCTGTGTGTGTGTCTGTCTGTCTGTGTGTCGCCGGACCATACGCAGTTTCATTGGACGAAATGTGAGGGATTTGCGAGACACGATTGGTCCGTTTGGTTTTCCACGGCGGTTGCCCCTGGCAACGGGTAGCGACGCATTCGCTGCGGGGTGGACGCCATTTTTAATTCCCGTAAAAAATATGCGCACGCATTAACACGCGACTCTGAGGTAAATTCATCAAAGTTTCACGTCCTCTTCACTCCCCTCCCACCCCAATGTGTGCAATTACTATTATAGGGTCGGTAGATAATAAAATTATAGCGATTAGACAGTATTATTGTAGCGCGGGGGGGGGGGGGGGAACGGCACCCGTACCCAGCCTCAGCCGGATGGGCAATTTAGGCGAGGCCGGAGGCTCTGCACGGTACTAGGCCTCGACACCCACCACGCGACTCTGAGGTAAATTCATCAAAGTTTCACGTCCTCTTCACTCCCCCCCCACCACAATGTGTGCAATTACTATTATAGGGTCGGTAGATTATAAAATTATAGCGATTAGACAGTATTATTGTAGCGCGGGGGGGGGGGGGGGGGGGTAACGGCCCCGGTACCCAGCCTCAGCCGGGTGGGCAATCTAGGCGAGGCCGGAGGCTCTGCAAGGTACTAGGCCTCGACACCCCACCACACTATAGGCCGTACATATTACTGCACAGCGGCCGAGGAGATCGTGCCTGGGGGGGGGGGGGGGACAGGGGTAGCAGCCCATCTGTGTATATATGTAAGGTTATTAAGAAATATATTTTTCACTCGGGCAACGCCGGGTACTTATGCTAGTATACTGTAAACAGCTCTGTTGTTTCTTGGTGTTAAGTTATGCCTTGCCATTCCAAAGCAAGCTCACGACCTTCTACCCTTTGTATTCACGCGGTTCTAAGTGCGGTAGTGGATGCATTAGAGCAGTGGTTCTTCTTCTTCTTAACCTGGGCTGCACGCTGCACCCCCTGGGGGTGCGAAATGCCCTCTCCGGGAGTAGAATTACTTTATTTCATCAAATCTATGTATTTATTACCATTGTAGATGTTTTAACGATTGGTAACCAAGGGGGGTGGCAAGGCTGCGGCAAAGGTTAAGAAGCACCGCATTCGACCAATATACAGGATGGAGTCATTGTGGAATTGCTTGTTTCACTGGACTGGAAATCCAGCGGTGGTCGCCGGTTCCATCTTCCGCCGAGGCAGTTAACACGATGGGGGCATGAATCTTGACTTAAAGCTTTTGTGACTGCAGGAATTCATATTCTTTGGGTCTTGTGTTGCAATTGGTCTGTCGGAAAGACAGCTGTTCTTCACCTGAGGACGGCTGCTTGTGTTGTGGCCGAAACGTCGTGAGAATTATTTTAGGATGTTTTATTTTTATTATTTTATTATTTCCCTTCTACGTGACTTTACCGAAAGAACCAAGAAGATGAATCCCTGCAGTCACGAAAGATTTAAATCGAAATATCTACATGACTTTACCGAAAGACCCAAAGAAGATGGGGGCATGGTTTCTTAAAATCCCCACCCACCTCTATCCACTGTGCATGGGTACACCTACAGGTAGTCTCAATCGGCAGGCCGCGTGTGGTGGGGTAAAGTATGGGTGCTCCCACCGAAACTAAACAATGATTTATTTTGTTTTACTAGCTAAGGCCCACTGAGCTAAGTAGCTCTCTTTTTTTCAGAAGCGACATGGCCACAAATGATATCTCAAAGAGGTGACTCGTCTTCACGTGAAAATGTATAGCAGCCCAATGCTGTCTAGACGCACGTCGATTCGAAATGCGGAGGGGGAAAAACGGAGGACCAGGTGGAGAACACGCAAACTCCAAATATACAGCAGGCGGCATGGTCGGGATGGAACCCACGACCTGCTGTACACCAGGGGAGGTAGTCAACATCTAGCCATCGTGGCGCCCTCTTCCAAGATGCCTGGCCGGTGTGGAAAAGAAAAAAAGACCCAGTGCTCTCTGAAGCTCGTCTTGTGAAGTCCCTTCTGCAAGCGGTGCCATAATAAAGGAATTTCAGAAATGCACCTTTTTACCTTTAATACGCAGTAGCTCCTTTTCAAGAGCTGTCTAGCTCGATAAGCTGTACAGCTGTAATAAAAAATAAAAGTACAAGCTTATTCAATGTATCGTATTTCAATAATACCGATTTCATAATTGTATATTTACACAGAGTCGATGTGAATTTACGCCTGACATTGAATTCATATCCAGTCATCGTGAGGCACGAAATGTGAACATCTGGTTTAAAGCGCCAATGGCTGAAACCTGGATTCAAACCCTCAGTGACTGCAGGCTCACAGTGCTTTGGGCACGGCCATTATGGGACTCCTGAGATCACCCGGCCACCAAATCTCTAAATCAATCCAGCGGCCCAAACGTATCCATGGCGCGTTTGTTTTTTTGTTGCCAAACAACGTAAATCTCAGGTGCAATGGCCACAGGTTAATGTTCACTGTAAAATCTGTCCATGAATCACAAAGTTCCTGGTACACAGCTGACGGCGGAGCTATTTTAGAAAGATGTCATTCCTGTACTGGAAGTAATACGTTTTTGAATCACGTTCTTCATACACCTTTATAGAAGGAATGTTAACAATGTCGACCTGAAACGTGTTTTTTGCGTGGTCCAAGGGGCCACGTACATTGAGACCAGGACTCTTGAGAGGCCACGACCCTTGAGAGACCAGGTTCAAGTCTAGGCAGCCGAGCAAGATGATCAGAAACAAACCCAGGCTTCCTTCGCGCAGTGACCTCGGTGGTCTGAGACCCGTCGTCACCATGAGCTCGAGTAAAATGAAATAATAATAAATACCCCAAAAACTCGATGAATGTCCCTGTTTCAGTGAGCCATGGAGCCGCGCTCATATCTCTTGGCAGATCACAGACCACGGGTGTAAATTCTGCATTCTTACGGTGAGAGACAATCTTTTATTTTGGGAATGAATTTCCATGACCCCCAAAGGCACCGGATAGGCCGAGTTGACCTCTGACACCAGAATATTGACTCACAAACCAACCGGGAGCTAGCTGGGCCCTCTACCAATACAAAATAAAGAATGAAATTTCACCAAAATAAGGTAAAGGTGCAGCCATGGAACGTTGTTTGTCTCACACCACTGTTGGTGGAAGTGCCTCCATTAGAGGGAGCTCAAGAGAACCTCTCTGGACAGGGATTTCGACTACTTTTACACGTATTCTTAGGTTTTTTCGGTAAAGTCACGTAGGTAAAAAATTTAAATTAATAAAAGTAAAATAAAAATAAAATAAAAATCACGACGTTTCTGAGGCAACACAGAAGCTTATGTTGCCTCCGAAACGTCGTGATTTTAATTTTATTTTACTTTAATTAATTACAATTTTTTACCTACGTGACTTTACCGAAAAAACCTAAGAATATGAATACTTGCAGTCACGAAAGCTTCAAATCTAGAATTACTTTTACACGCTGTTATACATATTGGAAGAGAATGGAAGAAGAGAATGGAATACCCGCACTTTACCCCAACAATAGGCGATCTGCCGATTGATTAACCGCAGTGTACCCATCTCGATACTGCCCGGTCGACTGCCAAGCCAGGCGCACGTTGTTTTAACACCCACCACCAGAAGAACCAACGGCCTCTGGATTTTAAGTCCACACCTTCGATTAGCACGGTTGGCTACGTACGGTGCAAAGTAAGTTCAACATACATACAGTGTAATAACCATTCAGATCATTCACTATGACTGAATCCCGTAAATTAGGATTTGCAATTGTTTCAATGTGTTTCGGGTATAAATGTGACATTTTCTTATGGTATTCAACGCGGTGAGCTTTGAATGAATTCACACAGCTCAATAAATCATGACCGTGGCTGCTTTGTAAGATTTGAAGCTTTCGTGACTGCAAGGATTCATACTCTTAGTTCTTTCGGTAAAGTCACGTAGGTAAAAGATGAAATTAAAATTAATAAAAAAAAAATAAAAATAAATCACGACGTTTCGGAGGCAACACCTTGATGCAGCAAATCTGGCTGTGACGGTCCCACCTGATGACAGAGACTTGTGTTGCCTCCGAAACGTCGTGATTTTTTATTTTTTATTAATTTTAATTTCATTTTTTACCTACGTGACTTTACCAAAAGAACTAAGAGTATGCTTTGTAAGAGTTAATATTCAAGCGCCACAAAAACTGTGGTGAAAGCTTAAACATTTGCATAAGCATGCCATGAAGTCACCAGTGGCTTTCCTATAAATAGGATGGACCCTACACCACAGGTATGTGGAATTTCCACCACTGCCCCAAAATCATCAAGGGAGACGAGCACCACCCAATGCTTGTTGGACCGTGAAGACGTTCGACGACCGATAAAAAAAAGCCCCATACATCTTTTGAGCAACAAGTCTTGAAAGCAAAATATTTCGTGTAAAAAGCACCGAGCGAGAACTGATGCTGACCTCTTCCTCTCCCTCGGCACAAATCAGGAAGCCACGGTTGGTCACACCGATGGCCACAGAGCAATGCAAGCGGAATTCTTTTTCACAAAAAAGAGCAGCAATTACAGAAAACGCATGTTTCCTGCCACGTCGTTACACATTACTGTACACACACACACACACCGCAGCTTTGAAACACCAACTTACAAAATCACGGTACGTACGTGTGCACGCTCAACTTCTTTTGCACCGTACGTAGGGAAAACTGTGCTAATCGGAGGCGCATGTTTTACTGCTGTTTTCCTGCGGAGCGCGGGAACTGTGTGTCACTGTCGCCCGCTGAAAACCTTTCGTGCCAAGGAGCGGCCAAGCGCCCGCAGGTCGGGGTTAACCTCCGTGGGCGCTGCCTTGCCCAGGCTCGGCACCGCATGGCTTTACCATGCTGTCACGCCGCCGCGGTCAGCAAGCTGGACTTGCAATCCAGGGGTCGCCTGGTAAAATCTGCCAGTGCGATCGTCGCGGCACAGAGAGTCGAATCGGCGGTGCAAGTTTCTTAAAACCCCGCCCCCATCTTGCCAGCGGTGTAAAGTGCGTACACCACACAGAGAGAGTCGATCGGCAGGTTGGGTGTGGTGGAGTTCAAGTGTGGGTACACCCACGTCCTCCGAGACGTCCTAAACGCAGTGCGAGAGTCGGCCAAACACCCCGTGGAGGGGCACTTTCTAGAGCTCATTCTAGTGGGAGGCCCTTCTGTTAGTAGCATCATGAGCAAGCAATTGCCGGGCTGCACCTTTACCTTTATCCGGCGGGGATGTTGAGACGGAGGTGACATCTGCATGTGGGACTGCCACCGCACTCTGCGAGTGAAGGCGATTGTTTTGCCAATTTCGATTTAAAGCTTTCGTGACTGCAGGGATTCATTTTCTTGGTTCTTTCGGTAAAGTCACATGACTTTACCGAAAGAACCAAGAAGATGTTTTGCCAATGTGAGGTCAAAACAGCACGCAAAACTGAGGGACTTATCACAAGCATAAAGGCTGCGAGCAGCCAGTGAGTTTGTGCCGATATATTAAACAATCTTGCATTAAGGCAAGCATGGCTAAAAGACACCTCCGCTGGCTTGGCCACGTGATCCACATGCCTGATCACCGCCTCCCCCGCCGAGTTCTGTGCGGCCAACTCAGCGCACAGCCAAACGCTCCGCTGGAGGACAGGAAAAAGCGCAGCAAGGACCCGCTGAAGCGCTGTAACATCGATCCCCCTTCCAGCCTGGAACCCCTGGCGCTGGACAGGTCCACCTGGCGGTCCACCTGTGCCAGAGGGGTTCAGCGCCTGGAAGACGCCGCCTCACAGAGGAGATGCGAGTAGACGCACCCAGGGACACCGATGCGCGGCTGAGATATAACGACACCCGAAACCCGACACTCACCGCGCGTGTCCCATCTGCGGCAGATTGTGTAGCTCTCGCGTCGGCCACCACGGCTGCGTGAAGTGGCACGAGCGTCACAAGCGCCGACCCATCCACCTACCCCCCCATCCACAAGAGGGGCAATCGCTTTCGATGGACAGCCAAGAGATCAAACCATTTTGATCGCAAGGGGAGAGAACACGCCACAAGAGGACGGACGTCTACCGTAGAGATGGAGCAACGAAATCAGCTCGCGAGCAGATGCTGGGTGGACTGTTATATCGCAGGGCCGTGAGAAACGGCGACAGCAGTGGATAGAGTTTGTCAGCAATGTTTGTCCAATGGATGGACTGATCCCTACCATAGGAATGTGGACTTTCCGCCACTTGCTCAAGACAGCCAATGGCGATAACTGTCCCATGCTCACTAATATAAGAGTAACCTGGGCTCATCTTGAACCCAACAATGACGCTTTGGTAGCAACACCGAACAGGATTGCGACGGTACGGGGAGGCCATCATCCAGCGGTGACTCGATAATGGCTCATGATGATGAAGTACAGCATATTCATGAGCCATGCAACCATTCACAGCCATCACAATTCGACGAATTGTCACAACCAGGGGTTGTGAATCGATTTAAGAATCATTGCTTCTTTGGAATTGTTGTTTTCGTAGAATCCCCCCTCGTGGCTGCAGGACTCCGTGAACTAATTCATTTGCCAACTATTTTACTAGGTAAGGCCCCACTGAACTACATAGCCCTTTTTCAGAAGCGACCTGGCCACAAATGATAGCTCAACGAAGTGGCTTATCCCGTGGAAATGTAAAAGCAGCCAAATACTCTTAAAACGCACATTCTTAAATGTGGAGGGGAAAAACCGGAGGACCCGGAGACAACTCCACACAACCACAGGGAGAACACGCAAACTCCAAAGATGCAGCAGGCATCAGGGTTGGGGATCGAATTCACGACCTCCTGTATACCAGGTGAGGTAGTAATATTCCGCCACCGTGGCAAAACTACTAGATGTATGAATCCATCACAATCGCTTCCCTGACGCACTATTCAATGCGTTGATTGTGAATGCAAGTATCGATTTAATTGACGAATCGACGCCTCGTTCAATACATGAAAAGCAGCACACACAGATCCACACAGATGTGTGATATTGCACATATTATTAATGCATGTACTGAATATTCAAAGCAGCCTACACGTATTCATATTAGCCATGCACGTGCGTGCATCATGCATGTATGTTGCAATGTTATACCGTGATATCCAAGAGCAATATTTGTCAAACGTGAACTTGATGAACTCCTGTTCGCTCACAGAGGTTGGCCACACCCTTGCAGAAGCCGTGAGAAGGCAAACAGGTAAATCGTGGATGAACATGGACAGGGCATTCCTGCCCCCCTTCAGCTCTCACTTGGCAAGAGCGCTCTCACGCACGCCAGCACGCTGCGTTACGCACGCTCACACGCTGCGCTACGCACGCTCACACGCTGCGCTACGAACTTCACACGCTGCACTACGAACTTCACACGCTGCACTACGAACTTCACACGCTGCACTACGAACTTCACACGCTGCGCTACAGACTTCACACGCTGCGCTACGGACTTCACACGCTGCGCTACGAACTTCACACGCTGCGCTACGGACTTCACACGCTGCACTACGAACTTCACACGCTGCACTACGAACTTCACACGCTGCACTACGAACTTCACACGCTGCGCTACAGACTTCACACGCTGCGCTACGGACTTCACACGCTGCGCTACGAACTTCACACGCTGCGCTACGGACTTCACACGCTGCACTACGAACTTCACACGCTGCGCTACGAACTTCACACGCTGCGCTACGAACTTCACACGCTGCGCTACGGACTTCACACGCTGCGCTACGGACTTCGCACGCTGCGCTACGAACTTCACACGCTGCGCTACGAACTTCACACGCTGCGCTACGGACTTCACACGCTGCGCTACGAACTTCACACGCTGCGCTACGGACTTCACACGCTGCACTACGAACTTCACACGCTGCGCTACGAACTTCACACGCTGCGCTACGAACTTCACACGCTGCGCTAACAACTTCACACGCTGCACTACGGACTTCACATGCTGCGCTACAAACTTCACACGCTGCGATACGAACTTCACACGCTGCGCTACGAACTTCACACGCTGCGCTACGAACTTCACACGCTGCGCTACGAACTTCACACGCTGCGCTACGAACTTCACACGCGGTGCGCTTAAGCCACGTGTGCACGTACACGAGTCAGTGGACTGTGCCAAGAACCCGGCGACCCGAGTTTATATTCCCACTCGCGGAAAATCACAGCGCCGGATATCAGAACCCGGTCCCGGGCCTCCCCTAGGTTGGCTTGGCTTTAAGTGAGTATTTTGAGGCAGTGGGTAAACATCAGCACTGGAGAGACAAAGGCGGCTAGGCGTGGTGCCGACCACCCGCCTCCTCGTGTGCCGAGTCGGCCTTAATAGGTGCTCATTAACAGCATTTGCCCCGACAGTCTCTGTAGGGATCTTCGTATTCGTCTTTTGTATCATTAGATAGAGCGGTGGAGTAGTGGTTGTATTCAAGGTTCTGGCTAACATTAGTGGCGAGCGACATCTGAACTAGTCCTGAGCCTCTCCTAGATCGAATCCGCCTGAAATGAGTAACTGGGGCGGTGTGTAAACATCGCCACTGGGGATGCAAATGCGGCCGGGCGTGGTGCCAACAATAGCAACCCCATAAAAGCATTTGTGTTAAATAAAACCCTCCCTTGTGCTGACTGTCATAGGTGCTCACAAACAACACTTGCCCCAACAGCCTATGTAGGCTACACGGGGGTTATGTGTCTTGGTCTCTGTATTGGAATAAAAAGTATGCGGAGCCGGGAAATCCGATTATGGAAGTGATTGAGTTCTCTATATCTATTGTTAGTTCAATTACATGACGAATCAGATTACAAAAACAGTTTGAAAAAAAAAATCACCTTTGTTCCCACGTGTGCCGCTGGACGGGGAGGTGAGGCGTGTCACGTGATGATGTCATAGGCAATAACGGCTGTAATCATTTTTTAAATCGACTGCCGTTCCAGAGACTGACAACTGAATATGCCGCCGCCCGTTTGACTCCCCAAAATCCGTGGCCTCTGTTGCTGTGGAGCCACCGGTAGAATTGCGATTGTGAGCAACACAAAAGATGCCACAAAAAGGCTGACATGCGAAAAGCCGTCACGGAAATGGACCGATACAATTAGGAGGAGCCATACCCTTGGAGCCAGACCGCTGCGATAGCGGGGACCAGCCATGAGTAATTGATTCATCCACCTCTTGTCAGAGAGCAAAGCACTGCTACCTTTTAGGTGCAGGCGTCAGTGTTTCAAGTGAACACGTGTTGGGGGGGTTCGTTCGTTCATTTGTTCGTTTCTCAGTCCGCTTGTCCTGGCGAGGGTCGCGCCGGCAGCATGTTGAGTAGTGGCGGTCCAGACCTCCCTTTCCCTGGCGACAGACTCTAGCACTACATAACTATACAATACTACACTATACACTACATTACTATACAATACTACACTATACACTACACTACTATACACTACTACACAATACATCACACTACATTACTATACAATACTACACTATACACTACATTACTATACAATACTACACTATACACTACACTACTATACACTACTATACAATAAACCACACTACATTACTATACAATACTACATATACACTCCACTACTATACACCACACTACGCTACTATACACTACACTACTATACACAGACTGTAGCTCTTCCTGGGGAATTCCCAGGCGTTCCCAGGCCAGCTTGATCGCCGTAGTCCCGCCAGCAGCAGCAGGGTGGTCCTGGGCCGGCCCCGGGGTCTTCGCCCAGTGGGACGTGGCCGGTAGAGTTCCATGGGGAGTCTACCGGGGGGGGACATCCTTACCGGGTGCCTGAGCCACCTCAACTGGCTCCTCTCGATCCGGAGGAGCAGCGGTGGCTCGACTCTGAGGCTCTCACAGATTACCAAACTCCTCACTCGATCACGGAGAGTGGTGAGCCCGGCTACCCTGCGGAGAAACCTCATTTCGGCCCCTTGTACCTGCAATCTCATACTTTTAGTCATTACCCAAAGCTCATGACCATAGGTGAGAGTGGGAATGTAGATCGACCTGTAAACCGAGAGCTTTGTTCGAGAACTCAGCTCCCGCTTCACGACCACGGAACGGTAAAGTGCCTGCTACACTACGGAAAACCGCACAGATCCACCGGCCAATCTCCCGCTCCCACTTCCCATCACTGGTGAAAGATACCCCAAGGTACTTAAACTGCTCCACTAAGGTCAGTTGTTCCCCCCTCACCTGTAGAGCACAATCCACCAACTCCCAGGAGTGAACCATGAACCTCAGATTTGAAGGTGTTGATCCTCATCCCAACCGCTTGACACTCGGCATCAAACCGTTCAAAGTGCACGCTGGAGATCACAGACTGACAAGGCAGAGAGGACAAAGTTATCTGCAGAATGCAGTGACGCCACCTCCATGCCCCCGTACCGGATACTCCCCATACCTCGGCTGCGCCTTGATATCCTGTCCATGAAAATCACAAACAGGAGTGGAGACGAGACGCACCCTTGGCGGAGTCAAACACCTACAGTGAACGACTTTGATTTGACACCAAGAATATGGACACAGCGCTCACTCCGGGAATAGAGGGACTGGATAGCGCACAAAAGCGGCACCGGTACATCATACTCCCGCAGCACCTCCCACAAGACACTGCGGGGAACACGGTCACATGCCTTCTCAAAGTCCACAAAACAGAGGTAGACTGGAGAAGCATGCTCCCCTATGACCCCTCAAATATCTGTGAGAGGGAAAAGAGCCGGTCCGTTGTTCCACGACCCTGGCGGAATCCGCATTGTTCCTCCTGAATATGAGACTCGACCACTGGGTGGAGGCTCCTTTCCAGCACTCTGGCATCGGCTTTACCTGGGACGCTGAGGACTGTGATTCCTCTGTAGTTGGAGCACACAATCTGGTCCCCTTTTTAAAAAAAATGCCAACCACAACCCCAGTTTGCCAGTCCAGAGGTACTGTACCTGCCTTCCATGCAACATTGAAGAGGCGCGTTAACCATGGCACCACTTCTACACTGTCCAGCGCTTTCAACAACTCTGGGCGAATCTCGTCCACCCCAGCGGCGTTGCCGCTACGAAGGCCGCAGCGACTTCAGCAACCGTGATGGATCCGACCCCCCCAGCTGTTTCCAGGGCTGCCTCCTGAGAGGAGGGCATGTCCACCGGGTTGAGGAGCTCCTCAAAGTGTTCCTTCCACCTCTCGACTATCTCCTTAGTTGAGGTCAATGTTACACCACCCTTACTGAAAACAGCCTGGGCCACGTCCCGTCGACGTGGCCCAGTGCTCCCATGCCCAGGCTTTCACTTTAGCGACTGCTACAGCTGCCACCCTCTGGGCAAGCCGGCACTTCTCAATTGAGACCTTTTCCGAGCATAGCTTGGAACGCCCCCTTCTTCAACTTGACAGCTTCCCTCACCACCGGTGTCCACCAGCGGGTCTGAGGGTTGCTGCCATGACTGGCACCAACTGCCTTCAGGCCACAGCTTTTCGCAGCTGTATCCACAATCGAGGTCCTGAACATCGTCCACTTGGACTCAATTTCCACAATATCCCCTGGAGCGCGGGAGAAGTTTTCCGGGAGGTGGAACTTCAAATATTTCTGCACCGAGTCTTCGGCCAGACGTTCCCAGTAAACTATCACTATTCGTTTGGGCCTTCCACGTCTATCTGTCGGTGCCCCACATAAAAAAACATGGTAACCTTGCTGAGAAAGCTAGCTATAAAATATGCTAGGTAATAATTACACCTGACCGCATGCAGCTGCACAATGTACTCCAGGTGTGTTAAATAATTATTATGTTGGATTTCTAAGCTCCTGTTTTAATGTGTTGTGATAGAACACCGGTTGCCATTAAAGCCACCCTTGAACACTAAGAAAAGCATGCTGCCACACGCTTTAATTTACATGTGTCTCGCGCGACAGAATAAAACGAGCATTTATTTAACAAACACCTTCTTTACTTTATAGAACCAAGCAACAACAAAAAACGGAGAGGCATTCTTAAAAAAAAAAACACCCCTTTTTTTCTCTCACCCATAAGATACCAGTAAACACCCATAAGGTACACACGTACACCGGATGAGACCTACCGCTCACTGTGATTGACCCCATGTGATCCAAGACTCACCGTGCACACTCGCCACCCTCCCGAATCACGAGAGCCACCAGAATAACTCTCAGCATCATCACCATCACGATTCAATATTAATACCGCGCCTCCCATGCAGTGCATCTGGAGGTGTCTTGCGTCAGGGTGGGGGGGGGGAGGACTCCCCTGCTAGCAGCTGCACATGGGCGGTGAACGCAGCAACGGCCTGCAGACGGCTAATACGTGCACCGTATTAGCCAGGGCAGCTGCTTGTCCCTGAGACAAGCGACAAACACGTGCTACAGCTTGGCCATCCATGGAACCGCACTATCACTGAAGCGAGAGAAACTCATGAGAGACCAGCATTGGAACCCAAAACCAACCGCGTCCCACCCGTGCGAGGGTTGAGTCATTGCCTGCGTACCAAGCCTACACTGCTACTGAGGGTTCCTGCAATGTGCCTTGCTGTCACAGGCTGCTCACAGTAGACTCTGCTCAGTCTGGAAGAAGCTGGTGAGATGGGGGAGATGAGGGTAGCCTTGTTGTCTGCCGATTTCAGCCACCGCCGTCACCTTGGACAATCTCGCCATCACGAGTTACCTTCATAGAAAGCGGTCGGGAGTGCGCAGTACTAGACTGACTTTCTTGAGCTCCAACCAATTTGTGGTTAGAGAATCTCAGCCGACTGTGCTGGACCTCGCCTTGGACCATAATCCTTCGGGGCACACACGCCTCCCACCTGAACAGAGAGGCCATCTGTGGTGATCATTACCCTCAGGATCGACTAAGCCCAGAAGACGTCCTTTCAAGCAGGTTCACCCCCCACAAGCCCCCACGAGCCAGGATCGCCATACAACTGTGGCACCGAAGAAAGTCCAAGTGAGTTGATGGGAGGCAGGGAGGGGGATAGAGGATTCACTGCACCATGTTCCTAGAAGGTCCACTGGCAAAGGGCCTGCCTCGTACGCCTTTCACCCAGCATGTGATGGTTTGGCTCCATGACACACAGCACACAAATCACGTGTCCTCTGCAGTAGCACTGCACTTCAGACAGTACAGGAGCACTTTCCGGAGGGAGATTTTCCCACCTTGGGCAATATCGATTTAGAAAATATAAAACAAGCAAAACAAAGCGCGTCGAAAATTCTGCCGATTGTCACGCGAGAAAGATCGTCCAAGCGCCTCAGCACAGAGAAATGAGTTTTCAACAGCAATGAAAAAGTACACAATCTCTACACTAATTACTTATGCATCTCTGCTGCCATGAGCAAATACTGGAGCATGCATGGCGAGTCTGGGATCACACGGGGTCAGCCACACTTGGCAATACGTCTCATTTGGTATATTTTACTTGCAAGCGCGTGTGCTGTTAACATATGGGATGCACGAGCCTCTCAACTTCTCTTGCAGTCCTGCTGTGTAAGCTCTCTGACGTATTTTTTTCTGGTTGTACCGTGTGTTTTGCATTGAATAAATTCTAGTAATACCCCCATCAGTCATATCCTGTGAGACGGATGTAATTTATAAGTGTACGGTGATGTCTGGGTTTGTGTGGTTATACCAGCTATGAACAAAAAATCTCACTTGGTTGCTTGGAAACGGTTAGTCAATGGTGACAGCCGTGCTGCGCGGTGCTGACATCTATAGTGTGTGCATGTGTTCAGAGTCTCAATTCATTATTGTTATTATTACGATTTTTTTTTGCCAGGAAAGCCGCACTGTGCCCCTAACTCTTTTTCAGGAGGGTCCTGCTAAGTTTTCGCAGTAGGGGGCGATGTTGCTGTTGTGTGTAACCCCCCTAAAAAAATGTATTTTGCAGCACTGGGATGTTTGGACCAATACCATTTACATTGTATATGGGGGTTTTTCTTTTCCTATGGGAGGAAACCCACGCAGAATCTGAGATGCGCACTGTGCCACCCTCCGATGGGCGCGGTTGGCTACGTACGATGCGAAAGAAGTTCACCACACATACTGTCTATTCACATTGAAGATACAAATGGTCAATATTGGCCAATACATTTTTCCTCCTGCTACCAAATTCAAAAATGAGTGTATTTAAATAAATTCCGTTCCGTGAAGTTATTAATCATTGCCACGGTTTAGTGGTGTCATTGGAATTACTGACGACCGCCCGTGTTTGTTTAAAGTCCGTAGAGTCATCAAAGTGTTGTCTTCCTACTCCAATGAGCCAATATTTCCATTAGCGACTGAGCCGATGGTGGAAATTCCACATTCCATGGCAAGAGACCAGCCTCTCAAGAGGACAATCACTGTTGACTCTCCACAACGTGGTACACATTTGATTGTTTCAACAGAAATGATCGACCGTGTAATCCACAATCCAGAATTTAAACCCGTGACATTCTGAGTACGATTCGAGCATCGTAACCACTGCGCCACGTGGCTGGTGTGCATATTAAATGAATGAATAATGTACGGGCCTTTGGGGACGTCCATAAATGACGTCACGCGATTTTGGACGATTCCCCCCCCCCCTCGTCACACGGCGTCACAAATAGTCAGACCCCCCCCACTCAAATATGACGTCACAAAGCTCTGCCCCCCCCCCCCCAAAAAAAAAAAAACATGCTTCAAATCGCTTTAAACTATTGTCATTATAGTGCGTATTTAACGTGGCGCTACACTCTGATGTTGTAGGAGAAAGATTTATTAAAAAGTTAATTTAATTAAGTAGAACGTGTTGTCTATATTTATTTAAAGTTGCGCATTTTTACGTGACGTCACATTTCTCAACCCCCCTCCCTCGTCACACATCGTCACATATGTCTGACCCCCCCCTAGGTGCGTGACGCAATTTATGGACGGCCCCTTTGTCAATCCACTGCTGGATGGAGCCATCCCCTACGGGTTTGTTTGACTATACTTCACCTATTTGGTCAGTACAGGGTGGTGGAGAAGGGATGGTCCCAGCACGGGTTCGGATTTCACTTTGCCGTTGACGTGAACTCACTCACTCAGCGTGGGCTCACGGCGCAGTGCGCTGATCACTGCACCCACAGGTCCACATCGGCTTGTGTAGAGCTTGTGTGTCATTGTAGATTTGAAGTGTTCGTGACTGCAAGGATCCGTACTCTTTGGTTATGTCGGTAAAGTCACGTAGGCGAAAAAGTAATAATAAAATAAAATCAGAAAATAATAAAAATAAAGTGAAAATAACTCAATTATGTTATTATATTTTTATTTAATTTTTAGTATTTTTTTACATTTTCACCTACGTGACTTTACCGAAAGAACCAAAGAGTAAGCTTGTGTGTATTCACGTGTGACGGTATATTTAGTGTGCATGTATATTCAGTGTGTATGCATGTATGTACACATCTGTACTAAACCCATACCTGTCAATCCCTCATCAGTGCCCGATCTTATTACAGATAAACTCAGACCCTATTGGTCACCACGTGCCCCTTAAAAATCCCAACGTTCATCCTACAAAGTCCCATCGCAAGGGAGAAACACAAATAGACACATTTTTGTTTTGTTGGTGTCCACATTGAAACGGCTGTACGCGTCGTATGGATCTCAAAACTCAATTTCCCTGTACAAGACACGGGGTGTCAACGGTATGGGATGGCAGCTATGCTGACCCTTGTGTGTGGAAGAGCACGAAAGCAAGTGGGCATGCACGTGTAGCGTATGCGCAATCTGTATGTATGAAGAAATACGCAGTTGGAATGTGCGAGTACAAAGTATGTGCATGCATTCATGTGTGTGTGTATGTAACACGTGTATACATAAACGCAATACAGAAATGTGTGTTGTATTACAGCACGCGTTGTTTAGGTTTTACGAATACACGCATTACGTAAGTCCGTACACAAACACAAAACTAGGAGACCCAGGCACTGAATATATTAAAAAAAGTACACGAACTTTACAGCTTCCACGCTGGCAGTACCAACAGATTACCAGCCAAGTATGCCAAGTATGCGAACGCGGTAATCGCGCATCGCGTTACGCAGAGACGAGGCTCCATCGTGGGGAGAAATCACTCGCAACCCCGGGGGGGGGGGGACACACCTGCGAGTGGAACAATGCATCCCCTGGGTATTATCACCGCACCATCGCAGACACCACCACCACCCTCGACCATTTATTCAGCAATCAAGATCAACCTCCCTCTCTCCCCCCACCACCACTACCACCACTACCACCCAGGAAACTTTCAGCAGCCAGCATTGACTGAGAAATGCACCTCGCCTCGTCCCACCTGAAGTGATTTCACAAAAGACAAAGGCCCCCCGTGTAGGCTTCGGCAGACTGTTGGGGCAAGTGCTGCGTTCAAGCGAGCAAGCTACGAGGGGAAGGCTGTCAATGGGCACGAGAGCGATGGGGTAGGAGGGGGGGGGCAACGCCACGCCCGGCCGCCTTTGTCTCCCCACGTCACATCAGGTGATAATTTAAGGCTGAATCGACCCGGGCAGAAGTTCAGGATCGGTTCAAATATTCGCCACTGTTATCGGTCGTGAGCAGGAATCGAACTCGGATCGCCGGGTTCATAAGCGCAGTCAGTGCGCGCTAACCACTGCGCCACCGCTCGCCATCCGAGTGATGTTACATACACAGAGCCAAAGATCCCCCGTATAGCCTGAACAGGATTTTGGGGCAAGTGCTGTTCACGAGCACCTATGAAGGCCGGCACGACACACGAGGTGGATGGGTGACCAGCACCACGCCCGGCCGCCTGTCTCCCTAGCAGCGATATTTACAAATCGAACCAGGCACCGTACTCATTTGAGGCAGAGTCGACTTAGGGGAGGCCCAGTACCGGTTTAGATAATCGTCCCTGGTGTTGGTGGCCGTGAGCGGGAATCCAACTAGGGGTCTGGACGTAGCGTAGCTCGCTAAACCACTGCGCCACCGCTCCACTTGAGACGACACAACACACGCAACACACAACACACCACACACAGAGCCGAGACACCTTTACCTGGCTCTGCCGGCGAGTCGTCATCGCGGAGGAGCAGACAGGTGGGCACCCGCAGGTAGACGCGACACGCGTGAGGCTTCACAATGAGCACAGGAATGTTCGTCCCACCCACCCCAAAATAAAAAAAAACCTCACCCAACGCAGTCGTCAATAGGAAGAAGAATGTCCCCACTGGGCCAGGGTCTAAATCCTCTCCCTCTCTCTCTCGCGTGAGCCTTGCCCCCACCCCCTACCAAAAAAGGGAGAGAGAGACAGAAGAGAATAACCCAACAAAAAAAACGTGTGATGGCAGATAGAGTTATAGTGTACACGAGATTACTACTGCTGCGTCTCCGCGTGTGTGCGCGCGCCGCTGCTAGAATGAGATTCGGTGAAATGCGATCGGGTGGTTTTGGGTTGTAAAACCACCACCACCGCCCCACACGCCCACGCACACCCCCCGATCGCTTATCTCTCACCACGCTCCCCTCCTCCTCCCCTGCTGCCCACCCCCTGTGAGTGCGTGAGGCCGCTTCCACGTAAGCGAAGCTTGCCTTCCGAGGCCACCCAACTGCGAACTTATTACCGCACCGTCTGCCAAAAATAGGCGAATGGGATTTTTTTTTCCACGCGTGGGAGGGTTTAGTGCGTGTATCATATTCTTTACCCACCCAAGGTCCCTCTCTCCATTTCTTGCCACGCGTGGTTATAATATTGTTCTCGAGGGGATTTTTTTGCTTAAGTATCGTATCGATACTTTTATATTCAAGAGTTGAGTGTTACGCAATGTCAGATTTTTTTTCTTGTTTTCTAATTTGAATTCGGTTCGCCTTATTTGGTTATACTGTACTGTTTGGGCGGTGTTGTAACAAGCCCAGATAACAAAAACAACGACATCTGGGTCTCTGTGCTCTGAAGGCCATTGCCTGAAACGTCGCCAACTATTATATACAATATCATACATACAAATGTGTTGAACTTTTGTTGTATTTGCTACCTTGTTGCTTATGGATTTTATTAATGATTAAGAATCTAGTTAATCAACTGCTGTGTCGAGACGGATATGCAAGTTAATGTGTAATGCACGCACGACATTTGATACAGGAAACGTGCTCGTATAACTATGAAGTCGACAATCTCTCATCAGAATATACTCTTATAATGAGTGTGTTATCAGCAAGGGGAGGTTGGAGACCTTTGAAGTAACTGAACTTGATAATGAGAAAGCAACAGGGTGCTGAACCTCCTGAGAAGTCGTTCAAATTCGGGCATTCTACCTGCTTTGACATGGATCCGGAATGTGGCAACTGACACATCTGAAAAGTGCAAATTTTTTTAATTAATCGGGGAGAGGGACATGCTGTGAATTACGCCGAGACACAGGAAAAAACGCGGTGGTGAGATGTTAACTACCTCGGCTGGTATACAGGAGGTCGTGGGTTCCATCATGACCCTGAAGCCTGCTGTACATTTGGAGTTTGCATGTCTCCCCGTGGTCGTGTGGATTTTTCTCCGGGTCCTCCCATTTTTCCCTCCACATTAAGACCCATGTGTTTGGAGTAATTGGCTGTTATACATTTCCACACGATAAGCCAAATCGTTGAACTACCATTTGTGTTCAGGTCACTTCTGGAAACAGAGCTATATAGCTCAGGGGGCCTTACCTGGTAAAATAAAAATAATTCAGTATAGTTTAGAACACATGCATTTTCTAACAGACACATTCATGAGATAAATCACATTGACGACAGTGAAGGAAAGCTTGGGCAGGACACGTAGGGCTAGAAGGGCCCATGGCCGGTGGTGGCGGAATGGCAGCCATCGAGAGGACTGTCGAACAATGACGTCACTTGGGGAGGCCTTCCTCCAGCCGTGGGTAGACTACGGCTGCCGATGATCATCGTCAACTTCTTTCGCACCGCACGTAGCCAACCGTGCGAATCGGAGGTTGCGGGCAAAGGACAAGAAACTAAACACAAAAAGCAATTGGAAAGAAATTAGTTTTCTATCTTGAAAACTTATTTAGAATTACAAATACTGTAATGCCTCACTCGGATAACCCCCTTAGTTTAGCTAGAAAAGACTCAGCCATGCTTGGGATATTTGCTAGTTTCCTTATCAAGCATTTTTGCACGTGGCAAGCAACCCGGTTGCCTTCTGTAAACCCGCACATAAAAGCAGATAACACTCATAAACCTATTTGCTGTACTGTCACCTACAGCAACCCCACAGCTACAACGCAGGTCAGGTGTCTCAACCAAATGATCTTGGTGCAAGCTCCTGCCGCTGTGACCTTTCGTCGCTGCGATGGTGATGTTGGCCAAACACTGCAGCATATAACCAGGCGTGGGCCAAACATCCTTGACCTCACGAGCCACAAACCCTAACCTTGGTCTGGCCGAGCGTCACAAGACACAGAGAGGGTCACTTGGGGCAGTCACCTGGAGGGGTCACGTAAGCCGTCTCGCTTGCGATGGCTGGCTGTGAAGTTTTGAGTTTAGAAATCTGCAGGTTTAAACCCCCTCTCCCAACCTACCACCACCACACGCACCCCCCCCCCTCCATCCCACCCGGGGGATAGTCCTCGTGTTCGGCTCTGCTGTCAGAAGCGAGTGTCCCGAGGCGCTCCCCGCTTCCGCAGATTTACTTTTTTTGCTGAAAAGTGTAAAACGATATAATTAGCTGCATCTCTGTGGAGGCGCAATTCGACTGGCCAGAAGCCGCATGGACCCCAACTGGCCAGCCGCGGGTTGTCAACCCGTGGCACATACAGTACTCGTACGCATTTGCATTGCTCGTAATATGACGCGAAGCGCAGCAGTGGAGAGCAGAGTAGAACAGGAACCGGTTTACTGACTCAGCGACGATATGGAGCAATAACATTGCACTATGAAAAAAAAAACGGAGAGGAAACAATTTTCTCAATTTCATTTTTTTTTGTTCAATGAAAATGATTTCCTTTGTGTGTGCACGTGTTCTATTTCGGTTTCTGTTATTCCTACAGTGTTGTTGCAGATGATGGTTGGTGGTGCTCCAGTGGTTTGCACACTGCGCTATGAAACCGGTGACGCGAGTTTTTTTCCCGACTCCAGCTATCATTTCGTGGATTAAATATGAACCGGCTCTGCCCAGACACTTCAAACCGCCGCTAGGCAGCACGGTGAAGCATGGTCAAACAACCCTCAAGACTGGTACGGCGTTTTTTGAGGCCTTCGTTCAGCAGTTGATCAGCAGTGTACCCTAAATAATTATTTTTGGACTTTGGGGTATGTATGCATGAATCCCACAATCGTCTAACAATTCTGAGAAACAGGGGTGACGGTGATTCAGTACACTGTTTAGCCTTATACACTGTTGAGACAAATGTTATTTGCGAGCACCTCTTATGGGCATCGCCACATATACACACACTCGATGTGTTGTGACCAGACACACTCGCACCTAGCCTCCTCCATCTCCCCAATGATTTGGTTCATTTTAGGCTGAGTCTACATCGGAGTCCCAAAGCAAGCTCAGACGGAAGTTCCCAATAGTGTACGTGGCCAGGTAACGTTTCAGGGCTGTCAAGTTGAGGCTACTAAGCACAGTGTTTGGAAAGTCAACAGTGGCTGTATTAATACAGACTAGGTTAAATCGTGAGGATATAGACTTTTCACTACGATTCCAGATGGAGTCGCGATAGCTTGCATTTTTAAATCCTTTACATTAAGTTCACTTGCTTGCTTGCTTGCGCGCTTACGACCGTGCAAATCTTTCGGTCGTTTTTTAACCCACTTCCCGTGTTCCAATCGAGCTGACATTTTGCACACAGACTCGTTGTGCGTGCCAATTTATTTTCGTGAAATTTTTTTTCCTAAATTTTCCACTTTTTAGGAATTTTTTTTTCATATTTAATTTAAAATACCAATGTGATAAAAATGAAACTCTTACTCAAGAAAAACAGAAATGAATAATAAAATATAACCGATGCCACGCATATAAAGGATTTATAGTGAAACACTTTGTTTTTACGGATTAATTTTTTATTAGCGCGGTGTTTCGAATTCAACGTGTGTCGCCGATGAACTAAGCAAATGGAGTGAGGCTCATCTCCAATAGCCGTCCTGAACAGGTGGAGAAAATTCCCACAATCCCATGGTGAAGACCAGGCCATCCCACAGGAAAACCACCGATTTCCCGCAAAGTGAAAATTATTCATTGTAACCTGTTTCATCTAATTTATTTCACGATGGGCTGAGTCGACCACTGATGGGGATTTGGACGCGTAACCTTTCAATGGTGCGTACGTCTGGAACGCTCTTCCTTCCGATATGCACTTTTAAATCTAGACTGAAAACTCATTACCTTTAGAACTTCTTTCGTGTTGAGTTTGTTGTCCTTCACTCGCACACCTCCGATTAGCACGGTTGGCTACATACGGTGCGAAAGAAGTTCAACATACATGTATATATGTTGGAAATGGACTGAATATTTTGAGTTTGTATTACGTGTGCTTGTGCACCACTGCCAATGCATTATCACAATATTTTTGATTATTTTTCCTGATCATGAGTCGAGTGCCTCTAACCACCGTATCTGTCACCGCCAGTATATTTAGTATAAAGCACCATACATCAACGTGTGTGTGTGCCCAAGGGGGGGTGGGAGGCTTACGTAAATCATCACCGCATAGTGAGCTTTAAATTCTACGATCGTGAGGGGCCAGGCCAACGTAATGCAACATTTTCTAGAAAACACATGGCTTGGGAGATCTCAAACTCACTTGGCATTAACACTCTTTCCGCTCACAAGATGCAGCAGCGGCTGGGCTTTCTGGCTCAGTTTGTTAACGTGGGTATGAATCCATTGAGCCATGCGGTCATCTCACATCTGCTAGGCTGATGTCAATGCGGAACTTTTTGCCTGCATTTATTTTAGCGCGGATGCGATTCCACTTGCCTTGTGAAAAGCCCTGGCGGCTGCTGTAGCTGTCAAAGTGCACGCAGCATGTATTACGATTCACGCACGAGGTGAATTCATTGAGTCTGTTTACCGTCACCAGAAGATGCCACCCCGAGTTTAAAGATGGAAAGAAAAAGTTGTTTTAGGTAGCCGTTTGCAATCTTTACGTAAAAAAACTAAACTAGCCTCTTTTCAATCACGCCATCCGCTGATTGTACCTATGAGAAAGGTCAGAGGAAATATTCGCGATCGCGTCGGAGCTCAGAAGCTAAGCAGGATGGAGCCTGGATCGTGCACAAAACAAATGGGGTTGGTGTAGGAGGCTGCTGTGGAGCTCCGTGATGGGTAGCCAAGCGCAACACAGCGCAGCAGGAACACAAATCCACTGTTGTAATGTACAGAATGTCGAACTTCTTTCGCACCGTACGCAGGCAACCGTGATAATGGGAGGTGCGGGGGAATGATAACAAAATAAACAGAAAAAGCAGTTTTTGTATGGATGTAAACCGAGATGAAACGAACTTGCAAAAAAAAAGTGTGGATAGTCTCACCTATTTGAAGACATCTGGCTAGTGTGGAAGAGTAGGCCAAAACTACCCATTCGAGGGGGGGGGCTCTCTCATTATCCCTCCAATGGAGGCCCTTCTGCCAGCAGTGGCAAGCGCGATTAGTTTCAGGACTGCACCTTTACCTTTCATAAGAGGATTTTGGATTAGATCGCGTTAATTTTTAAATGTGTCGTTAAAACCCGCCACCACCCGACACAGCCAACTAGTGAGGGTTGTCACATAAACAGAACGTGCCAATTCGTCACTAGTACAGCACACCGGTGTGTTGGAGAGCCAAGCCACAACATTTACAATCTGAGCACGACATTTCGCCAGTAATTACAACTAGCTTCATCAGGCGACAGCCAGATTTGTGGAGTCTTGAGGCAAGTGCTCTTGTGTTAAGTGTTATATTAGACAGACTGGACGTAACATTAGCGTAAGACTAAAAGAACACCAAAGGAACATTACATTCTCCCAAACACAGCTGTCAGCAGCAAATCAAATAACAAGAGCATTGTGAGTGCCCAAGTAATTAAAACGTTCAAAATACCGTACATTGCAGGAGTAACTACTAAACTAGCCAGATGTTTGGAAAAACAAAACATCCGAGTTAGATTTGGCACGCTACATAAAATACAGAAATGAATATCTGGTACAAAAGATGTATTACCGAAGCTTTCAACAGAAGGTGTGTACAGGATTAACTGCACGTGTGGTAAATGTCATGTTGGGCAAACAGGACGAATGATCAGCACGAGACTAAAAGAACATCAGAGGAATATTAAATTCTCCCAAATCCAACTGTCAGCAGTAGCAGAACACGCGTGCCAAGAAGGACACTCAATTCATTTGGATAATGTTGAAGTGTTGTGCAAAACTAGCTACTACTGGCCAAGACTAATTCGATAATCTATCGAAATTGAAATAAATAATAAATAACTTTAACCATTCGGATAGCTACCGCCTTAGTGTTGCGTGTAAGCGAATCATCAAATAATACATTATTTAAATGCATGCCTACAAAAGGCAGCTACTTCAATAGGGATTACCGTTGGTCGGGCTATTTTAATAAACACTATAGACACGAAGGACAAGTTCAAAGGGCTCGCATAATGCACATGCATAGTGTACGTTGCCTCAGTAATCCCCCCCTCCCCACATTGTGCAAGAGCGCAGAAGCGTGGCAACCACATCTACTCCTCTATATAAGGAACGAAACAGGTGGACTTCTCCACAAATCTGGCTGTTGCCTGATGAAGCTAGTTGTAATTACTGGCGAAACGTCGTACTCAGTTTGTAAATGCTTTGGCTTGGCTCTCCAACACACCGGTGTGTTGTACTAGTACACTACACTATACACTACACTACTATACACTACACTATACACTACACACTACACTATACACTACACTATGCACTACACACTACACTACACTATACACTACACTATACACTAGTGCTGTACTAGTGAGGAAATGGCACGTTCTGTTTACGTGACAACCCTTACTAGTTGGCTGTGTCGGGTGGTGGCGGGTTTTAACGACACATTTATATATATTTACGCGATTGAACCCCCCAAAAAAACCTCTATTATGGATGATATTGGTCGCGAAAGTCTACATATTAAACTGACCTTTACCTGATTAAATTATTCCACACGTGTTTGTGCAATTAATTGTAATGCAAACATCTTACCTATGTAACCATTCCATGTTCATGTAAAATCAAATCTGGCCCGGAGAGTATTGTTACTATGCAAGCACGGCTCTGTAAGTCTCTCAGCACATTATTATTCAGTAGTCTTTAAATGTTGTATAAGCACATATGTTGCTATTCCCAAAACACTATTGAAATTACTTGGACTAATCAGGCCTCTACGGAATGTAGTTTGTGAATCGATGCTGTATTATTACGCTATATTAATGACAGTACTTGCGTGCTTTGCCATTTATTATTTTAATCAGGATCATGACGGATGGTCGACTCACCACGGATGACGACAATGATGATTTCGCATCCCATTTCATAGCCCTTCAAACCGTGTGTGCCTGCACATTCTTAAAGGTCTCTTGCGAAATGGACACACGCCGCACTGTTTCCATGTGCGTTTACCCAACCGTAAAGGTTGCGATGTTTATACGCGTGCCCATAAAGTTTTGCGTGCTCGCACTTTCATCGTAAACCGGTTATAGGGCGTGCGACTGCCGATGGGGGAGGCTGCGTAGCAAAATTGACGGTTTGGGGAAATAAATTCAGCCCTTCATCCCTGCTAGAGCCGATTAAATAAACACTGGATTGCAATTGCCCATTAGAACAACTGGCTTTCTCAACTCAGGAGCGAAAGAATCGGGGCCAGATTAAGGTTATGAAGGGGCCTTAGGTTAAGAGGAGGGAAGGGTCTAAGTATGTATTACATATTTCAATTTGCTTAGTAAAGCCGTCAAACATTTATTCACCCGTATAAAATGAACATAGTGTTTCGACTCAAGGTAAATTCATTGGAGGGCCTATTGGTTAATCTGACCTTGGGAGGAATGCACAATTGTCAGCAGTTGCTCAAAGCTGTAACAGATGAGCACCGTTCCACGCTTCATCGAGCTGCAAAGTTAAGATTTTGTTTTATTACGCAGAATATTCACGTAACAGTTTAAGTAAATACAGTAAACGGGATAATTACGTAACTCAAATCAGCGCATTCCTGCCAACACGTGGGTTCAGGAGTTCGCCCATTTCATAACGTTTAGAGATAAAATGAAAAAAATTACGACGAATAATTGTTCAGTCTCATCCCCCATATGCCTTTGTTGCTGGGGTCAGTGCTGCTTGGCCAGAAGCTTGGAGAGTTGAAGTTCTGAACCTGCAACAGAGCGGTGATACATCGCACACCTAATCATGATGCCGATGACGGCCGCTCACCCCCCCTCCATGGAGGCCACCGACTCATCAAATGAGTGACTCATGCAGCCAGCTATGGCTGCAGGGTTTGGTGGTACATGTTGTTTATGTCGTTTATTGTGACATTTCGGTCACAGTTCCTATGATCACTGTTACATTGCTTATGGCTTTATTTTGGTGATTTAGAAAACGTTTTTTGGTTTGGCCATGTTTGTTTGTTGTAGTATGGAGTTATAATGATGGCTTTAATCTAAGTTGGCTTGTGGTTGTTGTTGTTGTTTGACTTGCATCCCACTGGGATTTTTGCACAGCGTTTGTGTACGGTGCTTTTTTTTCTGGAAGACTTTGCAGTTTTTTCCTGGATTTTTTTGTTTGCGCATAGTCACTTTAAGATGTTTTTTTGTTCATGTTTTAGTTTTTTGGTTTGTTGCGGTTGCACCCGATTCAAGAGCCGAATGGCTCACAAGGGCTACACCAAATAAATGAAACTGAAATAAATGAAACTGAAACTTGCGGGAAGTCAACAGCGAGTGGCTTTCCAACGGAAAGACTTAACCAGTCATGGCAATGTGGAATTTCCACCACCACCGGCTTCAGAGTTCGCCACAGGAGATTTGCACCACACCCATGGTCCATTCAAGCAGAGAGAGGGAACGCAAACACGTAGGGACCCCCCCCCGCCCCGTGCTCACGTACCCTAAAAGTATGCACCTGGTATTTGTGCTTTAAGGCAATGCTGTCCGCGCTGCAATGTGGGAAAAAAAGAGCTGGGGTGGGGTGAGGGAGCGGCTGTGACAGAGCTGGAAACGCGAAGACAGCGGTGACGACTGCGACCGGGCACCTGGGTGACGCACCGAGAAGCCGGTTCAGGCACACTGGTTGGGCGTAGTGCCATCGAGATGACATTTACATGGAGCGGCACCGTGGCGAGATGTTAACTCCCTTGCTTGGTGTACAGGAGGTCACGGGATCGGTCCCTACCACGACGCCTTTGTATTGAGAGTTGTCATGGTCTTTCTCCCCGTGGTCACGTGGACTTTTCTCCAGGTCCTCCCGTTGTTCTCTCCACATTAAGACCCATGCGTTTGGAGCATTTGCCTGTTATACATTTCCACGTGATAAGCCGCTTCTTTGAACTATCATTTGTGGTCAGGTCACTTCTGAAAAAAGAGCTGTGGGCCTTACTTGGCAAAAAAAAAATGTGTGTTCAATAGTTACATCACACTCGGTCCCAATTCAGCGGGTAACTGCTGCCGGACGCACGGTCCACGCGCGAATACGAAGTGGTCGTGACAGGGAGGGTGGCCACGCTCCGAAAGTCGTGCACGGGACGCAAGCGCAGCGCTGTGGTGAACGGACGCGTTCGAGCAGAAACAACACCACCAGCGGGGGCGTGCGAGGTTGGCGAATAAAAAATCCATGCATAGCGTCTATGGGTCGCGTGGTTCAATTTGTGATGGAAAATAGCAGCATCAATCACAGCACCGGCCATGCGGTTGGAGGTGCGACCACATCATCTGATCCGTAGATCCTGAGGTTGACATTTCCACACAAAATCGCTGCGTAGCAAATTGCCGTCAACGCGACTCTCGTCGCGAATTATTCCATGCACAATGCGGCATCCTTGGGGGCCGTCCATAAATGACGTCACGCGATTTTGGACGATTTTTGAACCCCCCCCCCCCCTCGTCACACGGCGTCACATAAAGTCAGACCCCCCCCAAATATGACGTCACAAAGCTCTGCCCCCCCCCCAAACCATATTTCCATTTTGAAAATAAAACATGCTTGAAATCACTTTAAACTATTGTCATTGTAGTGCGTATTTAATGTGGCACTGCACTCTGATGTTGTAGGAGTGTTGTTATAACAATTAGTGTTGTTATAACAATTCTATATTCATTTAGAGTTGTGCATTTTGATGTGACGTTACATTTCTCAAACCCCCCCCCCTCGTCACACATCATCACAAATGTCTGACCCCTCCCCCCTAGGTGCTTGACGTCATTTATGGACGGCCCCTTGATACTGATCAAGACTTCTCTAATATAGTCAAACATTTCGCTCGTTATAAACAGCAGGTGCGTGCGCGCGCTCGCTCGAGGAGCTCGACATGAATATTCGAACGCGCGTCCAACAGCGATACCTGGTTTACAGTCTGCTCTGAACGACGATCGTGTGCGCACTTGTACGTCGGAGCGCGCTGCAGCGCATCGCAAATCCCGCAGCGTGTGCTCCTCCGAGCAGTGTGGAACGTGAGCACGAAGTTACGCAACAGCGGCCCTGTGGTTGAGCAAAGTCAACCGCCACCTCGCAAAGGGTCGACTTGCACCTGGTCTACACTTGCAAAATGTTTTCCATCACCATCATCAAGAGTCCTGATCTATCCGCTGCTGGATAAAGGCCTCTCCACGCTGACGCCAGCGTTGTCACAATCTAGCACATGAGCAAACCGCATTACTCCACTCCCAAGGTGGCTTGGCAGCCAACACCCATTTGGCTGCCATTGCCACTCCGCTTGTTGAACGACGATCACCCCTCCTCCCCCAGGCCACTTGCTTTAATTACCAATACGATCTCTCCCATTTGCATTTGTTCTTCTGATCATCCATGTGTTCCTCTTTGCCATCGCTCAATGTAATTCCCAAACGAGGGCACTTTTCTACGATTCTCCCCACACTTTGAACTTTTTGGTCTCTATTTGTTGCTGTAACGACCGTGCTTCCGAACCACGGCGTAGCAGGCAGCGCACAATGACGCCTGCTGTGTTTTCCAGTTCGTGTCCCTCCTACAAATATCTCCACTTGACTAACCGGTTCAGATATGTCACCGACATTGACCATGAACAGGAATCTCACACACACACACACGCATAGCACAACAACGGGTGTCCCATTCAGACTATTGAACGGCAAGGGCAAGTGCTGTCAGTGATAACTTACTAAGGCCAGCACGGCACACGAGGGAATGTTGTTCACGGGACTATGGACACTCGACTGCCTTTGTCTCCCCACGTGCTGATATTCGCAAAATATACCGGATAATCATAAAGATGGGTTGACCAATGTAAGGCCTGAGGACGGTTCAGATAACAGTTGCCACACAGACACCAGTTGGACCGTAGGGTGTCTTTCCGTGCGTGTGGAAAGGGATGAGATTCTTTCAAAGTTCTTCCTCCCGGTTTCCTCAACAAAACTAAATCAAGCTACAAGGTGCGATAATCGGTATTGGCCAAACATCCCAACGCTTAAGATCTACCCACAACAATCACCTAATTGGGATCACACGCAGCAACATCGCTCTCCCCTACTGCGCAAAAACTTGGTAGGTCTCTTTTGAAAAAAAGAAAACTCTCGAAACTCAACGAGGCTTTCTTGATGTAAACAAGCGGAATTGGGCGAGGCCAAATTAAATGCGATTGGCGTGCGATTGAGAGAGAGACAGGGCGAGCGGGGTTGGGGTCATATTGCAGCAGAACGTGGGTCAGACTCAGAGTTCACGTATTACAGCACTGTGTGCAGGGCTCGTCGCGAACAAAGTGTTCGCTGCTGCTGCTGCTGAAGTCATCACGAGCACGGTCGACTACGTGGGGTACGAAAGAAGTTCAACGTACACACAGTGCCCGGGTCGCTGGGATCCATAGTGCAGCGTGCTAACCGCTACACCGCTGCTCCCCACGTACATACACACACATGCACGCATTCGCAGGCTACCGGATATAATCATCTTAAAAATGCTTCGAATCACATTTTTTTGGTTTGTGGCAATGCCCATGGGCTCACTCTGTTTTGCAAAACATCAGAATCGACTTCATTTGAGAAAGCCCCTTTTGTTCTGTAAATACACAAGTAACTCATAAACTTGTTGTTGTTTTTACGTACAAAATTGCTTCGCAAGCCATTTCCACGCTCCGTGGGCCACCCGCCTATTTCTCAACCCACGTGCCAACATTTCTCAGTTTCTAAGCCACCCAGGGACAGAGAGAGAGAGTGAGAGGAGTTCCCAGCTAGCTCTTTAAGTAAAATGCGTGTTTGTTGAAAAGGAGGGACTTTTGATAAGCTTCACGAATTCACGGGCCAGCCACTCACTGCTGGAAACGGCGATGTCCGTCGCAAGTCACCGCAAGGCCCCAACCACCAACACTGCCCCCCCCCCCTGCCATTCGTCTGTCTGCAGGCGCAGTCTGTAATGTTTTGCGAAATGCCCTGTGAAAGTTCCTAATGCTGCGTGAATGATTGCACCGCTGACGAATGTGCGTAGTTTCATTCAAAATAACAAATGTCGCGAGGTCATGCAACCACATATAGTGTTAGAATAAAAATGAGAAGATACGTGGATGACTAACTTTAAATGCTAAAACAAAGTCATTTGTATCGACTGAACGACTCCGCATTAATTCAATCAGCAGACGAAGATCTCCGATTTCAGTAACTACTCGGAGTGTACCGATTCACCCTCCTTGCGATCCAACTTTCTTGTTGCGATTCAACACAAGAAACGATGCTCTGATGAATATTATGGGGAACGGAGTGGCCTCTCGTGACTGGCAGAGTTGCATGAATCCATCACATACAACATACTATGCTGTATATTAATCGAAAAAACACAGATTCCTACACAAACGATTCAAAACGTGTACAGTGCGCGCTTTGCAAAATATATATCATCGATGCATCATTACACCCCTAGCAATTACATAATGTTGCATTATAGTTGACTTTCATCCAGGGCCACCCAGAGATTACTAGAGGCGCAGGGCAGCATCCCACGTTGGTGCCCAAGCAGCTTTTGTTTGGCTGGATAGAGGGGGCTGAATATGCACGACACAGGCTGGGGAGGAGATGGAGCTGATGCAGTACGGGAAGATGTGGAGCCGAGTGGACTTGCCGAAGACTGGTACAGCGGTGTCAAGAATGGCCTCTATGGAGGAGGCTCGTGAAGGACGCTGCTACTGGACAGTTGTGGGGCAATCGCCCTCAAACAACAACGGAGGCCAGAGGAACGACGTTCACAACAACGAGCGGAGCGCAAAAACACCGCAAGTTGGCACAGTAGGGGGCACAGCTTGGCGCATCTGCCAGCCATCTCAGTCGGCCAACCCATGGTACCTAGAGGGTCTGTCTTCTCCGTGACCTGTAAGCAGCGAGCCTTTGACACATCGCGTGGCCTCAAAGTGCACCTGGCCTGGCACAGGCACCGTGGTGACGTTACCGTCACTTAGCTGGCAAACGGTGGGGATATTGGTTTTAGTATTCAAACAACCCCCTCCCCCCCGGCCTACTGCGGAGTCCTCTGTCATGTGAGGACCCCAGGGGGCAAATTGCTCAAGAGGGTCGGTGGGGGGGGGTGTAAGCACCCCCCACTGACCCTCTTGGGTGGCCTTGCGCTCAACTTTGGGATTAACTTATCCCTGCGATACGCTGCCGCTCGTCGCACAGCGTGCTGTCATACGGCACGGTAATTTTTTTTTACACGCACACTGTCCACTGAAGAACGCGGTGGGGTGTTTTTCTTTCTTTTCCATATCAAACTGGCTTTTCGCCACGGCTTTTTTGCGGACTACCCTGATGAACCCCCCCCCGTGATCGCAGGTAATTTGGCCACCTGGAGGTGGAAAATGATATCAGGTCCTAGTACCCCCCCCACCCACCTCTTGCGTGGTGAAGTATGGTCAAACAATTAGAGTGAAATGACCGACAATGGTGTGGTAAAGCCATCATCCAGCACTGCTATTGACAAAACACTGCACATTACCTAATAACTACACTACCGCATGATGGCTTCACACTCGACTTGGTTGTTCTAGACCAGTGGATCTCTCCCTCAACCCATGTGTGACGAGTGAGAGTGTGAGTAAACAACAGGTCCTGTGCCTCCCCAAGGTCGACTCAGCCTTCAATGAGAACCTGGTGCAGTGTGTAAACATGAGCACTGGGGAGACAAAGGCAGCCAGGAGTGGTGTTGACGACCCATCCCGTCGTGTGCCGTGGCGGCCTTCGTAGCTGCTCGCTAACAGTACTTGCCGCAACCGTCCGTTAAGGCTATACGGGGGATCTCTGTCTTTGTATTCATAAAAGCGCACGTGTATGCATGCGAGCGCACACGTTACCACGTTACCTATGTACTGTGTGTACGTTGATTCATCTACAGGCGTCTCTCCTCCTCAGTGTTCATCGTGGTGATGTCAGCAGCACATCTCGGCATCTGCAGTATAAATACACCCTGCAGCCCGCCCCGTCTAGCGGTGCAGAATGTACGTATGCACGTTGGACTTCCCCTCGCACCAGAAGACGTCTCTGTGCGCTCTGCAACTTGGCGCTGACGTTCTCTGCGCACGTTTTGACATTTCATTTTTGTCCTGCACGTTAACCACGCCATAGGCTTCCCCCCACCCCCCGCTCCAAAAGGCCTTTGTGCACCCCGCCAAGGGGGTGTGTGCCCCCCACTGCTTGAGAACGGTTGAACTAGCCTGCGAGAGATTATCACAGGATCGAAAACGAACTACAGCACTGAACGTATCACATCTGACGGTAACCCAAGGAAAGGAGGGGCCCACAATGCAGTTCTACAGGAACTGTTGATGTGTTTTTTTGTTTGTTTTGTTTTCTGGCCTGCACTCCTGCTGTGGCTTTTCTCACCAACTTCAGATGTATGTATTTTTTCACGACAATGCCACAGAAGAGAGTTTAGTAGTTGTGGTTAAGGTAGGTCTCTTTTTATCGCAGCCCCGAAGTGTTGGGTGGCTGGCGGCGTGGGGGGAAAAAAGACCCCCCTGCTAAAGGCTCTTGGTGGTTCGTCTTCCGTCTTTCCTCACGAGGGAGTGAAGGCTGGAGCAGAGAGTGCAGTTTTGTTCTTGCTGTGGTTGTCCCACCTGACGACGGTTGCTTGTGTTGCGATCGAAACGTCGTCATCTATTATTTTTATACCCACGTGACTTTACCCAAAGAACCAAAGAGTATGGATTCCTGCAGTCGCGAAAGCTTCAAATAAAGATTGTGGTCGAGGTGAAAGCATATAACTTTAACATATTCTGTTTCACCTTTAACGATTGTTTGAAGTGTGTTTAACGTTCACTGCGTCATGCCCCTCCCCCCCTCCACCTCTGAGATTTGGAAGCCAGTCCTCCCCCTTAAACAGTCCTGGAGGTGCAACCTTGAACCGTCTACACGGGCTGCTGTTACACCAACGTGTTGTTTGGGTACTTCTCTTGCAGGTGTATGTAAGTTGAACTTCTTTCGCACCGTACGTAGCCAACCGTGATAATCTCAGGCGAAGGGGGAAGGACAACAAACTAAACGCAAAAATCAGTAACCCAGCAGCATACGCAAGCACTTGGCGTCAATCTGCAACTCTACGTTAAAATAAATGTACAATAATCAACGTTTCGGGAAATGGCCTTTCGTCAGCACGACATAGGGAGGCCAGGGTTTGCCCCACCCTACCTCTCTCTCGCCTCTCTGTGTCACGTGAAGAAGGGTCATTACTCGAAATATCGTCGCTTATATCGTTTATTTCTGTTTAAGGCCACGGTGTTCTTGACGGCGGGCGTGGTGAGTGTGTTTTCGTGATTTGTGCTTGACCACCGTTGCCAATGCAGCAGCATCACCATCACCACCAAAAGCAAATGAGTGTACGTTTAAAAACCAAAGAAAAAGTTCGGTATCCTCCATCGCAAGCAGAATTTCACTGCGAACTTGCTACGCACGAATCGCCACGGAGAAAATGTGCGGCAGCACCCCGAGCTGTTGGTTTGCAGTTACGGGAAAAAAAAATTGGTCCATATCATCATCATCAGCGGAGCTCGTTTATTTATAGTGCGCTTTTTCCACACAGTGATGCTGTCCACGAGCCAGCAACAGCGAGTACAGCGGCACCACTGTGCACAAGGAGACATGCAGTGTTCACTTGGTCTCCTCCCTTAAACTAAACAACATTTTTATTTTTTCTCCCCGAGTAAAGCCCCACTTGGCTATGTAGCTCTTTTTCAGAAGCGACCTGCCCACAAATAATAGCCCAATGAAGTGGCCCATCATGTGGAAATTTAGAGCAGCCAAATGCTCTAAAGGCATGCTTATAAATGTGGAGAGAAAAATCCGGAGGACCCGGGAAAAAAAAATCCGCGCGACCACGTGGAGAGAGACATTGCAAACTCCAAATATACAGGCACGTGTAAGCAGTAACTTTTGACGATTGCAATTTACAACTTCCATGATGATAAATTAAATGAATATACTTTATATTGTTTTGGCTAGCCATCATACAAAGACGGTCACTGCATCACGGACTTTCAAATGTGCTTCTGCAGCCGTCTGGAACGTTCCTCCTTCCGATATTAGGAAGCCACTGGAGCTGTGCACTTTTAAATAAAGGTTTAATTTTTTATTTATTTTGAATTGCTCGTTGGGTTACTGCCTTTTGTAGTTGTTGTCCTTGCCCCGAACCTCCAATTAGCACGGTTGGCTACGTACAGTGCAAACTAATTTCAACATACTCTTAGGTTTTTTTGGTAAAGTCACGTAGGTAAAAAATTTAAATACTAAAAGGAATAATAGAAGTAAAATAAAATAATAAAAGAAAATAATTTTCTATTATTACTTTTAGTAATTTTTATTTTTTACCTACGTGACTTTACCGAAAAAACCTAAGAGCATGAATCCTTGCAGTCACGAAAGCTTCAAATCTAGAATTAATTTCAACATACATACATTATGGTAAAACACACAAATACTGTACTGGACACAAAGTCCCCTTAACAGACTGTTGGGGCAGGTGCTGTTCGCGAGCACCAATGAAGGCCGGCCAGGCACACGAGAGGGTGGTTGGCCAGCACCACGCCCGGCCACCTTTGTCTTCCCAGTGGCGATGTTTACACACTGCACCGGGTACTCATTTGAGGCTGAGTTGACCTAGGGGTGGCCCAGGACTATTGTAGATATCACTGTACACAGATCACACCCGGATATGTTTCTCAGTCAGGCAAAGTGGTTCTATCAAAAGTGTGCAGTAAACTGTTGTAAAGCTGAACGCATTACCAGTACCCCAGATCTTGGAACAATTTAATTCCTGCCACCTGAACACAAAATGTCAATTCTCGTCGGGCTGGCAGACCCTAGTATCCCACTGATTGTGAGCTGTGGTCAGGATTTGAAGCCAGGTCGTGGGGTTCATGAGCTAACAAACTACCCCCCCCCACTGCTCCCCGCACACACCCACATGTAACACACGCATAACAAAGACAAAGATCCCCCTATAGCCTTAGCAGACGCTTGGGGCAAGTTTGTTAGCGAGCACCTAATGAAGGCCGGAACGGTACACGAGGGTTGGGTGGCCAACACCACGCCCGACCGCCTTTGTCTACCAAGTGGTGATGTTTCTAAACACTCCACCAGGTACTCATTTGAGCCTGAGTTGACCTAGGGGAGGCCCAGGACCGGTTAAAATAATCGTCACTGGTGTTGGCCGTGAGTGGGAATCGAACTCGGGTCGCAGGGATCATAGTGCAGCGCGCTGACCGCTGCACCACCACTCCCCCACCCGCACGGTCACACATGCACACTGTGTATACACGTACGCATTTAGCAGTGACATTAAATGGCATTTGTAATTTGACAAAGCGACAAGTAATATTTCAGTACTCTGAAGACAGATGGCGTCAAAACGTTTAGCAATGGTAATACAATACTGTCATGTTTTAACACGTTGGCGTTTGCGACCAATATTATTCACAATAGAGGTTTTATGTTTTAGATCGCCGAAGTATAAATGTGTCGCAACCCTCCGCCAACCGATGATGCTGGATGCAATTATCGTACTCAAATTGAAAATGTCGTGGATTTGCTCTCCAACACACCGGCGTGCTGTACTAGTAACGGATTGGCCACGTTCTGTTTACGTGACAAACCTTACTGGTTGTGTCGGGTGGTGGAGGGTTACGACACATTTATACGTACTCGATCGAACCCAAACACCTTTATTATGAACCGTAATGTACTGACCAGTACACACGCTCGCACTTGAGAGCTCACAGTCTATTGACCCTCTCTCATGCACTTTATCTACAGATTACGAACAAGGGACTTACACACAAGAGTGGCATCATTACCTTGGTGTTCCTTCCCCGGAGCACTCCATATAGGCTGCTCATAGAGAGCTCCAGTCCATCATCGATAATTACACTGCTATTTTAGACTAATTTCAGGGTGCTGATTCCAAATCTGATCTCAGATTTGCTCTATCACATCTCATTTTTATGCTATCGGCAAACCCCATTTTCATTGATTTTACCCGAAATTAAGTCTGTCACTTATGATTGCAAGTTGTTGCGAGTCAGTGACTGCTTTAGTGTTAAAATATGGTGCTGTATTTTTAGGATAGTGTGTTTATAATATAATTTTATGTAGATATCCACATTTATTGAATATTTTTCTTCTGCAGTTTTTATTGAAAATGCAATATTTGATATCTCAAAAACATGATGTGATAGAAAAACTGATGCCAGATTTGGAATCAGCACCCCAAAATTACCTTAAAACCATTGGAATACCTTATGCCAAAAAAAGTGTGTTGACCAGTGTTATTATCCAGTGCCTTCGGGGGGGGGGGGGGGTAAGGGAGTGCCGGATTTAAAAAAACACCGGATAATCCCACCAATCATGAATAAATAGTTTATTTTTGCATATTCTCGCGTGACATTATTCTTTTTAGGTGTTGCGTGTATGTTTGTGTTTGAACTTTGTTTACGATGTGAAATTGTCATAAACACACAAATATATTTTAAAAAAAAATATCCTTTTGTCAAAAGTTACCGTATTTACCACTCCAATCTCGAAGACTCTCAACAAATTTATGTGTTTGACGATCACCGGACTGATGCAGCCTTTAGACCGGTGCTCCACCAAACGCCGAATCACATTCACCTTTCCACCAGATCGCATGGACTATTTTCTTGTTTTTATGACTGTAGTTACAAGTCATTAAAATAATATATATACTTGCATTATGTTCATTGTTTAAGTTGTTGTATGTAGTGTCTAATGCTCTGTATATATATTTGATACTGAAATCAAGCATAGCTACTTTTTTACTGGTAGGAACCACCTGGTTCCACCAGCCCACAGGGGATTATTGTGTCCGTCCGTCGTGCATCAAAAAATGGGAGGGGTGGGGCTGGGTGGGGAGGGGCTGGTCACCTCGTGGTGCCCTTATAAAACTCAACGTTTAACTTACTCACGCCGGCTTGTGCCCGCCCCCACAGTCGGGCATATTTGCGGAAAACACCACGCCGCCATTGACCCTGGCCATTGACCGAGCAACCCAACGTTCCTACCAGCTCCCTCCGCAGCAGGAATGTGTTTTTTGTCAGGTACGTGGTGCCGATCACCGGCCTTTGGAGCGGCCTGGGACCGCAGGATATTGTTGGAAGCAGCCGGACAATCGATGATCAACTGTGTATATATATATACACACACACATATTCCTCTCCGCTTAAATAAGCGTTGGAATGTAATTGTTAACGACTCGGCGCGGGTGGTGGTAACTCCACATTCCTGTGATGGAGGCCAGTCATGTCATAGGACGACTATTGTTGATTGTCCACAAAGGGGAACTCACCGGGTTATCTCCGACAGGACGATGTGCCGAGTCAACGGCCACCTGGGACTTGAACCTGCGGCCTTCCGATCAGTGTTAATTTAGTCACCATTATCATACAAGTCGTAGTGTCATTATAGTCACCGACAACATATTGAATGTTTGTCTTAGTCTGTGGGGTCCATGCATTCGTTTTCTTCGTCTGTTTGACTAAAGCAGTCAAACGTTGACTCACGTACTCATAGTTATTGAATACTGGTGTGAAAAACACACAATATACCTTGCTGCCTAGTATCATGTCAGCAAATCAGTAAACTCAGTAAATATTAGTTTTTTACATGCAGCCAATTGCTACGTTTGAAAAATAGCTATATAGCTCAGTGGGCCTTACCTGGGAAAAAAAATAGTTTAGTTAAAAATAGTTTAGTTTTAGTAGATGACCTCGACTCTAAAATATATGAATACTCAGTGGGCGAAATGGAATTGTAGAAGTGCTGGTATGAGACCTATGCAGCCTGCAGTCCATGATTCACTGCCCTTTCCCCTCTGTGGAACCATTGTGGTATTGAGAATAGGAACCCTTCTGAAAAGTACCAGGTATTGCTTCATGTCGTATGCTGGCCCATTTCGACGATTCCATAAAAAATGAAGCATTACCATCGACGTGATGCGTATGTCACACAATTTTTGTATCAATGCCTAGGAGGTGCAGTTGTATCGAAAACGCAATGTCAGTCCACATTGTAATTGTATAAAATAGCTGTGGCAATTGCTGCCCTCTCCTGTGAATGCAACTTCATGAAAATTTTAATGGATTAATTTATGCTGAACTTCTTTAGCACCGTGCGTAGCCAACCGTGCTAATCGGAGGTGCGGGGGAAGGACAACAAACTAAACAAAAAGAATGAATGGCACTAAGTGTATTTTCACAAGCCTACAAATGGCCCTGGAAAGGATGGTCATGATTTTATAACAGGAACTCCCAGACTATGAACTCTTTCTCTACAAACTGAAGATATCAAATAGCCTTGTGCAGCTGCTTTGCAGAGGATAACAGCATCCCACACCCACAGCTAACAACTTCAACATTGTATTCCTTTAATATATCTCGACACTGCAAACAGGGTCCAAAATGCTACACCCCCCCCGCCGTGTCAGATCCATCGCAGGGTTTGGGGAAACTATCCATCGATTCGTCAAGTCATCAGTTCAAATGAATATTATATGCTTATGAAACATTTATCGAATCGTGCATGTGAACAAATCGATTATTTCTACTTCATGCCATATAGATAATGTTACCATAAGGCCCAGTGGTAAAGATGCTTTTCACATGTAACGTTGTGTGGCTTTGTCAATCCACTGCTGGATGACGGCCTCTCCACCACAGTTTACTTTGCTGGGCACGTGCTCGTGAGTGAATGCGGGTATCACTGAAGCAGGCACATAGAAGTACAGTCCAATAATACGGTGGCGTTTGCCGCAATGCCCTCTGCTGAACGCGAAGCAGCACAGTCCTGCAGCCACCCACGAGAGCATGCTGCTGACATCGGTCACTGCCAGTAGGCCGTGTGGCTCATGGGATGTGTAAAATAAATATTTTTGCGTGAAGGGACGGATGTGTGAAGGAGGCGTTTCCGTCTCCTTATGCTCTCCACAATGCCGCAAATAATAATTGTGTTGCGTATTATATAACGTCGTGTTGACCATGGCCCATATCTCAAAAAGCGAGGGTTCGTGCCTATGAACATCTTGGCAGTTCACCAGCATTGGTTCAAGCAAAGTGTGACCCTTGCGATGAAACTCCGCGTGTCGAAACCGGTCCAGAGTTTGCTCGTGTTGAACCAATGCTGCTGAAACGGTGCACTCGCAGAGGGCTTGCGTGGCGGCTGGGATCTGATTTTTATTTTTTTATTTTTTGTACATGGAGGGAACAAAAGTGTGAAGGTGTATCGTCTGCTATTTCATTAATTCACTTGGAATGCCTGTCGGATTATTAGTGTCATTGTGTATAAATATATACAGGAGCCTACACCGGGCCTGATGGCTGTGTTTTGCGATCTATCGTCAGCCATAAAGCCACCAGAGGCCTCGAAGGTGATGAGGTAGGGGGGTCAAGATTAACATTGGAGTGGCAGCCACGTGAAGAGAACACACCCAAGAGGAAGTACATCGAAGAGATGGAGCGATAAAATCCGCTAAAATGCCGGAGCTAGATGGATTGTTACATTGCAGGACCATGAGAGATGGAAATGGCTATACGGTTATGGTCTCTGACACATTTGAAAGGTTGCAAATGCAAATCTCGGTCAGCGGTCAACTTGGCTTATCTTCCCTTTGCGGTCAAAAAAAGTAAGTACCACTTTGTGGGAATTTGACGTGGGTTTCCTACAGAGAGACTGGCCCCGATCAGAGGACTTTGGCTCAGGGTTGCCATTGGTAGTAAGTGTCGCTCCATTCTCACTCATGTAGGAAAACAGTTTTCCTTTTAATATTTTTTGAGCAAGCACCGCATGTAAAACACTGGTCAAACGGAACGCGTTAACAGTATTTATTTACCCATTGTGTGGGCTTAAGAGAGCAGGACTACTGCATAATTGTGTAGGGGTGTTACGGAGGGGCTGTATACATAGGATCACACGGGAAACAAACACAGTGGGCGGGGCTTCGTGAGTGCACGGGGAGGTGCTCTCAACGACGTCCGCACAGGGCAGCCTGGGGGGCTGGCCCCACCCCTCAGCGAGGGGTTTTGGTATAAAAGGGGATGAGCCGGAGAGCTCGGGGTAGAATGTTAAAGCTAAACCAGTGAAGACCGAAGATCGTCTAGCTAGAGCCCTGGACTCCCCTGGGTCGTCGCCCTTGTCAGGGCCGCGCAGGGCCGAGCCAGCGGCGTGGTCCCGAGAACCAGAGCTAGTGCTCTGGGACTCCGGGTACCGTAGCCCGACTTACCAGTGTCGGGCCAGACAGCCTCCCCTAGCCCGTTAGTGGAGGACTAGGAGGTAGGTCAGAGATAGCTAGCAGTGTATTCCCAGCTAGCGGGTGAGGGGGCCGATACCCCCTCCAGTGTTGTATGTCCGCGGTTGTGACAACTGTTGCGGAATAAATACGTGTGCCTCAACCCCGGCGTCCAAGAGTCCTCAACGATATTACAATTGTATAATTTGGCACCACAATGAACTGTGCGTTTAAAGAAAAAAATGGCTGCATTATTCCAGTAAAGTGTTGAGCTCCCATCTGATACATTTTAATTTAAGCATTTCAGACAGCTGTGCGAAAGGTGCACAAACACACACACACACTGTTAGATGTACACTCGTGGATTAGCCCGTAGGATTTTTCTGGAGTAAAATCTTGCTCAGCTACTTTGCAGGATCCCTTCAAGTGTGTTTTAAGTTCCACACGGATGTCTTTTTGTTGTTGTTGAGAAGACAGATTCGTGCACTCTCTAGGACATGTTTTCAGGGTGCGCCGCATGCTGCTCGCCGTGATGTCCAACGTTTTTTCTCGACGCTCCCGAAGAAGCTCCCAGCAACGGCAGCAAAACATCGGACACCGGAGCCAACGACACGCGCGGCACGACCCGAAAACACAAGAACCACGCAGCAGCACAACTGCTGAGAGATACGCAGGGACGTGTGCAACGCGCCACAATCACGGTGACCTCATGTTGATTCCTGGCCATGGACAGCATCACGTGACCTAGGTAGACTCAACGTGAATACCTTGATCAGTGTCTCCACCACAAGTAACATCGGCAATGGGAAGACACCTGTGACCTGGCATGTCTGGTGCTGGCTACACAACTCACTTATGTGCTGTACCGCTCGGAACAGGAGTTTCATTACAGTATCTGCCTCAATAAAATAGTCTGTTGATGCTATCCATTCCATCCTCTCCGTATTTTTCTGTACAGCATGCACCATGTGTGCAGGTACAGTACGCATGTGTAGATGTGTGGAGGATGCGCCTGAGCAGTCGGAGGCAGTCGCCTTCAAGCAACATTGGAGGGTGGACGAGCGATACTCACAACAATGAGCAGAGCTCCGGGCGGCTTAAACACTACAATATAGTACGGTGGGGAGCACAGGCGGTGCACCTTCCAGCCATCTCAGTTATTTATCCCGTAACATGTGGGTCTGTCCCGTGACCTCCTGCCCACGGGCCTTTGATATGTCACCTTACCTCGAAGCGGACCTATCGTGGCACAAGAGTTGTGGCGGCATCACCGTCACTTAGCGGCTGTTGTCGTCGTCGTCGTACGTGCGAACGCGTAAGCGTGCGCATAATCCTGTTGGCAAGGGGGCGCGCATTCAACGCGGCTCAAGAGCTTACCGAGTTACATCGCTTAAATTTAGGACATTAATATGCACGCCTTACGGCTCAGGCAGAATTGAAATCTGACTGTGGAGTTAATTGCATTTTATTTGGCAGTAGGATGGGAACGCGCAGATAGAATGTACCTTGGCACGGATTCCCGAGCGAGTCCATAACCCATCGGCTCCATAATACATTTAAAAGCAAGTGGCTTTAATAACGGCCAATTCATTTTCATAACGGTCATAAAGAATAGAAAACTCGCCGTGTTGGCGAGATGTTAACTCCCTCGCCCCGTATGCAGGAGGTCGTGAGTTCGATCCCAAACTTGATGCCTGTATATTTAGAATAAAATAAATCACGACGTTCGGGTCCATCATCAGGTGGGAAAGCATGGTCTGCTGCTGAGGCAGACTGTTTTAAAAGGCTTGAAATGGGTGTAGCTCCACTGACTAATGAGATGGTGGGTGGCTTGCGAAAGCCTTCATTCAGCAGTGTATTGGCCATGGCTGACGATGACGATGGACAAATTAGCTGCAGAACAAAGCATAGTCGAGAATATAAATGTTTTTGTGAAATTTAGAAATATAAATGCCGATGTATTTAAAACTGCAATGCCAGTGAGCTGGCACCACTGAGGATCCTGGGTGTGAATCTGGGTTTCCATCCACCTGCGATCAAACTGGGTTCTCAAATGCAGTGGGATTATGGCATAAGCCTGGTTACCAATGGCTATGCAAAAAAAAAACCCCATTAAAATAGCTTTTGCACTTGATTTGACTAAATTCCAGCTTTGAGAATTTAAAAATATCAATTTGGCTCCAGTGTGACAATCTCATAGCAGGGCTTGTGGGAAAGTGTTCCCCCTGCAGTGTGAAGAATTAAAAGGCCATTCGAAGGATTTTTCAGAAGTCCTGTGCGAAAGGTCTCTTCTGCGGGCCAGTCTCCGACACGTGCCGTGTGTACCCCCCCCCCCTCCCTGTGAGATTTCAGAGTGTATTATTTGGCTCATGAAGTGCCATCGAGAGATATAACACTGGTCAACAAAAAAAAATTCTGGCCTGGACTTTTGCATCTGTTATAGACTAATTTCAGAGTGCCGATTCCAAATCTCAGATTTGCTCTATCACATCTAATCCTTATGCTATCGGCATACCCCATTTTCATTGATTTTACCCGAAATTAACTCTGTCACTTATGATTACAAGTTGTTGCGAGTCAGTGACTGCTTTAGTGTTAAAATATGGTGCTGTATTTTTAGGATAGTGTGTTTATAATATCATTTTATGTAGATATCCACATTTATTTAATATTTTTCTTCTGCAGTTTTTATTGAAAATGCAATATTTGATATCTCAAAAACCTGATGTGATAGACAAAAACTGATGCTAGATTTGGAATCAGCACCCCAAAATTACCTTAAAACCGTTGGAATACCTTATTCCAGAAAAAGTGTGTTGACCAGTGTAATTGGAATACACTGGGAGATCCAGAAACCGATTGCAATGATCGGAAGCTGAGAGCTTGGTTGTAGTATCTCGAGCTGGTTAACCCCATGCATTCTCATACATTCATTACATCGTAAGGTCGTATTCGTTACACACAAAGCGCTCGCCACAAAAGTGAACCACAGCACCTCGCTGATCTCTTCAAGGAACATCAACCATCACGCGAACTCCGGTCACCCGCGCAGCGGCTTTTGAATATCCATAGAATAAAGACGGTCACCGCATCGCGTGCTGTAAGATGTGCTTTTGCAGCCGTCTGGAATGCTCTTCCGTTCCGATATTAGGAAGCCACAGCAGCTAGGCACTAATTTCTTTAGAACTGCTTTTTTTGTTTAGTTTATTGGCCCTTCACCCGTACCTCTGATTAGCACGGCTGGCTACGTACGGTGCGAAAGAAGTTCTACATACACACGTGGCATCTCCTCCACTGCCTCTCCTCTGCTTCTCTTTCCTGTTCTCAGTCTCCACTCTAGAGTTTAATTTGTCTCTTATCTCTCATCGGTTGTTCCCATGATTCACGCAACAGCTTCCGTGACTCGAACGAACACACATGCATTCACCACTGGTTTAGCACTGTTCAGTTGAACTTGATGGCTACTATTTGCACAAAAGAATTTATCTCTCAAGATAAAAAAATCGCCCGGATTATATTTACGGAAAAAGCGACCAATCAAATGTAGTTTTAACAGGCTACTCAATGATTTGCCCTTAAATGTGCACAGTACTTTAGATAATTTGTGTAAGGATGCTACATTTAATTTACAAATAAATTGTGCATCTGATTTACATGGAGCGGCTGAACTTATTTTACATAGGTTCGCTATACAGCTCTGACATGGAAATATGACTTGCATTTGCTCCTCCGAAATGAAAATAAACTGTATTGAAAAAAAAAAGTAGAATATTCAAGTGGGCATCTCAGCTTTTCTAGATTTTTTGCCTTTTCCCCCAATTTGAGGCAATTGTTGCTATCTGTATCATATCACGATACGAAGCACCCATGTGGATCTCGCACAGAGCAGTGCATCCCTTCGGGTTAGAAAATGGCCCACGGAAATTGATATCACAGAGTTACCGCTGAGATTCCTTCAAATGACCTCTGGTCTACGCAGTAGGCGGCAGCATTTCCCCAAACGCCTTACAACCGAAAGTAATGTTCGTGGCATAACAATAACTCCAATATTTTTTTAACAAGCTCAGATCTAAAATTTGGCCACGTTAAGCGCAGAATCGAATTCAATGTGATTGAGTTTTTGTTTGTAGAACCCAGTTTGTTTAGAGGCGGCTGCCCGGATTCAAACCCAGGAGGATCTCAGCGGTGCCGGCTCGGCGCGAAGACCTCCGAGCCACCCGGCAACCTCAGCATCGGCGCTTGTCGGAACAAAACACTCGCCCCTATCTGTCGTCGGCATCCGGAACATTCTCGCTGGCGAGCAGCGGCAGGGTGAAACGTGACGGATCTGCCATGGCGCTGCCAAGTTGGCTCGTGTTCCACCGCAAGGCAGGAGCCGTGTGCAGCTTCCGCTATTCCCCGTCACCTCCCCGTGTTTGCGGTTAACCCGGGGCCCTGCAATCTCCGTCGTCGCGCTTCAGCACGCGGGGACAGACAGGTCAATTAAAGGGTTGTGGACGAGTTCACTTTTCGGCGTGCACTTACACGAATCTGCCCAGTGGGTCTACTGCCGCGTGGCTTTACACGGTTGCGCTGTGTGGCTCTCCGATGCCACACCGCGTGTTGTTCGGCACGGTGGTCGCAACGTTTCACTCCACGTGCTTGGAATATCGTGAGGCACCCATTTCAGTTGCTGAACAAGCACAACAGAGGGCTACACAGTGCAGTGGTTACACTCACAATAGGAAGATCACGTGTTGTTAAAATCCCGGTCAGGGGTCAACTGAGGAATTAAGTTGTGACTTCAATTCTCAAGTTGGGAGTTGACTCAATCTATCAGCCAATACCACTATATTGGATGTCTGCTGGAGAAACTGTTCCCTGCCGTAGGAATGTGGAAACTCTACCACTGGTTTATGGCTGCCATATGTTCGTTTCAGCAGCAGAGGCAGTGGTGGAAATTCCACATTCCCATGGTGATGGTCAGTCTCTCCATAGGACAAGCAAACATTGACCATAGAAGTAAATTCAGCTCAGTGAAGCCTCAACGAGGATTGAAACTCTGTACCTTTGTATGAATGTTTGGGCACTTGAAGCACAGTTGCTACCCGGCTGGCAAGCTTTCCGAGATAGTTGTACAGGTCTATGTAATAATACCAATTGACTGTCTGGCGACCTTTGATGGCCACATCTGCCAATCTGGTGCTAAAGTTGGCCACCCTCGCAAAGTGCCCTGCCCAACTCCGAGCCCGGGTACATGAAGCTTCCGTGAAAGGATAAGTGGCGATGCTGCAAATCACTGCAATTTTGAGTCATTACAGCTTCAAAACACTTGCCCAGCAGTGGTGTAAAATAATGAGCAGATTCGGTGGCGGGAAAAAAAACTGCAAAGAAAATCCGTGCAAGTGATGGAAGGAAGGCTGGCATCGCATTATGTTGTTAAAATCGGCACTTGTGTAATGCGGGCGTAAGCGACCTTCCGGATGTGACGTCACGGGGGGTGGAGTCATGTGACGTGGGGGGAAGGTTCGGGTCCTTAAGCGGGTAAACCGGAAGGGGAAGGCAGTCGGGGTGTGAGCGGAAAAGAGTGAGGCCACGCGGGCGAGTGTGGAGAGGGGGGGCGCCGACGGCCATCGGGAGCAAACCCCGAAGATAAGAGGAAGCTGCGGAGTGGTGTGCAGCTGCAGAGGAGACAGCCAGAAGGGCTGCGTGTTAGAGGCAGCGGTGTGGCTGCCAGGAGGAGCTGCGGAGAGAGAGAGAGAGGGCTGCATGTTAGAGGCAGCGGTGTGGCTGCCAGGAGGAGCTGCGGAGAGAGAGAGAGACAGCAAGAGGCTGTCAGAGCTGCGGAGGGAGAGGAGTTGCAGCGAGTACAGCCAAGGGGGGCTGTGTGAGAGAAACAGCAGCGGAGCTGCTGTTGTGGATCGGGCCGACATTGGAGTCAGCACCGTGGAGAAGCTACAGAGTAAAGACAGCCGTGTGGGTGTACAGCACGAACCGAATAAAGGACACTGAGCCAGACATCGTGGTCCAGTCGTTTATTACACTGGTGTCGGAAGTGCAACGGCATGTCGAAACAAGTGAGGAAGAAAGTTAATCCGGCGCCTGCATCGGCTTCTTCGTCCGACGACGACGAACTCCCTCCAACCACGGATCCTGTTGGGGTGGTGGAGGAGAGCCCGGCTGAGGCGACCACGGGAACGGGAGTGGAGGATGTTGGCGCGGTGGCGGGTCCGTCGACATCATCAGACGCAAATCAACGATGGCAAGCGATGGCGGTACAACTGGAGGCACTTAAGGACGTCCTGGCGCATCTATGCCATCTCGTCGCGCCAGGGACGATGGATGATGCAAGTGGTGCTCCGCGGGCCGCCACGTTGCCTGTCCTGCCGCCGCCATTGCCCACGCGGCAAGAGGCCGCCATTTTGCGCGCTCCGTGGCGCCAAACCGCCATCTTGGCCACGCCGCGGGCCGACGCCATTTTGAATTTGCCATCACAACCACCACCATTGGAAGACGGCGGGAAGAGGAGTCGGAGTCGCCACCTTACAACGGTTAAAGAATTTTCCGTCGGTGGGGACTGGAGCGCGTTCGCCTGCCGCTTCTTGGCGGCGGTACGCACAGCAAGATGGACCGATGCGGAGGCTTTGGAGGTGTTGCCGACTCTCCTGGACGACGAATCTGTCCGATTCTTCCGTTCCATAACGACCGATAAGAAGGCAACTTTATGTGGTGTTTTTCAAGAAATGGCCGATGCTTATGAGCCACCAGATGATGCGCATCGGCGATTCGCTCAACGACAACGAGCACCAGAGGAGTCGCCCGTGGCGTTCAGGGGTGCGGTGCTGGAGCTGGCCATGGCAGCTTATCCTGAGACGCCACAGGACCTGCTCGAGCCTCTCATATTAGGGAAAATGTTGGAGCTGTCTCGGGATCTAGGGATCCCCATGCCTGTGTGTGGGCATGAGAAGCTAACTTCCCGGACGGCTGCTAAGTGTCTCGATGCGCAATTCAACCTCCGTCGCTGGAAACAAGTGATGGCGTGGACGGGGGGGCCCGTCAAAGAAGGGGATGCGCTGGGGTGGAACCCTGCGCAGGCTGTCTATGTTCCGGATGACCGGGGCCCTCCGCTCCATGGACGGGACGCGGCGGGCCGAGACCGCGCGCGGCGCTACCAGAACGGGGCCGTCAGGAGGCGAGGCCTGCGCTTCGGCGCAACGAGGCCGAATGTTTCCGCTGCGGGCGTAGGGGCCACTACGCCAGAGACTGCTGGGCCCGCTTCCCGGCTCCGCCGCAGCAGGAGGCCTCGGCACCGGTCAAGTCGGCTAAAGATCCTCCGAAACAGGCATGTCGGCACGCACCAGACACTCGGCAAGGCTTTACACCTCACCCATCACCGTCGTTGCGCCATCCTAACGTTGTGGTTAAAGCATGCCCTTCGACGGGGCCTTGTCGCTCGGTCACGCAATGGCGCAAGTTGGCACGGAGAGTCGTCGCGGCCGCTACGGGCTCGTCCACTGTACCGGGGTCTATACAAGGGGTGGACGTACGCATTTTGGTCGACTCCGGCGCGTCTGCGACTATTATTTCGGATGTCATTTTTCATCTGTTGGGCATCCCGCCGGGGGCTGTGCGTCCGGTTTATGGGTCGTGCGTCGCTGCCAACGGGGGTAGCATGGGTATCGTGGGTCAGGTGGATGCTAAGATATCTATTGGGGATGTGTCGGCCTCGGGTGTTGTGTTGATATCGAGATCTTTGGCGGTTCCTTGTTTGTTAGGCACCGATTTTTTGGCTAAGATGCCCATTTTGATCAAAATCAATGAGAATTGTATTGAACTGCCGGGGGGCCGTCAAATCTCGTTTCTGCCGTCGCCCTGGGGGCGACCTGCTTCGGCCGTACAAGTGCAGGCGCTGTCCGTCGCATCTGTGGACATCCCACCTGGTACACAGATGCTTATACCCTTGCGGTATCGGAAGCCCCTGCCTGATCGGCTAGGAGCAGTAGGGGTCTTGTTGTCACCGTCCGCCGCGATAACAACCGGGTTGGCGTTAGTGGGGGCACAGACCATCGTCCGGCCGGATCAATTACCGTTTTTACAGGTGCTTAATGCGGGGGGAGAAAACGTCCGTGTCCCGGCCGGTACGGTTGTGGCACATGCCACTACGGCGTTTGCGACCCATGATTGTCCACATAGCCGGGGAGTTGTTGCTGGGGTTTCCGAGCCAAGGAGTTCGGATGATCGTTGGGTTGCTCATTTATGTGACGAAAATTCTTCCCTGTCCATGGAGCAACGTGGTGAGCTGCGTAAATTGTTGTTGACATATTCCGATGTGTTCAGCTCCGATGATTTGGATTTGGGCCGCACTTCGTTGCTTTACCATCACATTGAGACGGGCGATGCTGCCCCTATTCGATTAAATTCGCATCGGATGAGTCCTGCGGAGCGAGAACACGTACGGGGGGCAGTGGAAGACATGTTGGCTGCGGACATTATATCGCCATCTAACAGCCCATGGGGCGCTCCAGTCGTCTTGGTTAAGAAGAAGGATGGCAAATTGCGATTTTGTGTTGATTTCCGCAAATTGAATAAGATATCGGTGGCAGATGCGTACCCCCTGCCGCGTATGGATGACTCCCTCGACGCATTGTCGGGGGCTAAGTTCTTTTCCACACTGGACCTCTCTTCGGGATTTTGGCAGCTTCCCCTTGACGAGTCCTCACGGGAGAAAACCGCATTCCGTACGCCGCAGGGGTTATTTCAATTCAACTGTCTCCCGATGGGATTGAATGCGGCCCCTGCTACATTTCAAAGATTGATGGAGCTCGTTTTGACGGGGTTGCAGTGGGAGACATGTCTTATATATTTGGACGATATCATTGTCTTCAGCCGCACATTCGATGAACATTTGACGCGGCTGGAGACAGTGTTCACGAGGATGCGTTCTGCCAAATTGAAATTCAAACCAAAGAAATGTCACCTACTGCAACGGTCCGTCCGCTATTTGGGGCACATTGTGAGCGCTGAGGGAGTGTCCACGGATCCGGAAAAGACGGCGTGCGTCCAGGATTGGCCGACTCCGGCCACCGTGGGGGATGTTCGCCGGTTTTTGGGATTTGCCTCGTATTACCGAAGATTTGTGCCGGGTTTTGCGACGATTGCGAGGCCTTTGCATCTCCTTACGGGTAAAGGACGGAAGTTTGTTTGGGGACAGCCGGAGGAGGCGGCCTTTCGGAGTCTGCGTGATCTATTGGCCACGGCCCCAACATTGGATTATCCCGATTTCGATCACCCATTCATTCTTGATACGGACGCGAGTGACACAGGTATTGGGGCGGTGTTATCACAGTCTAAAGGGGGTGTAGAGCGTGTCGTGGCGTATGGTAGCCGAGTCTTGTCTCCTGCGGAAACCCGCTACTGTGTCACTCGCAGAGAACTATTGGCGGTTGTTTTTTTCCTACGGCAATTTCGACCATACCTCTACGGTCGTTCTTTTATTGTGCGTACGGATCATGCGGCCTTGCAATATGCCCTTAAAATTGACCAGCCATCCGGACAGTTGGCACGTTGGTTGGACACGCTACAGGAATTTTCCTTCCAAATTCAACATCGGAAGGGAGTGCGCCATGCGAACGCTGACGCACTTTCCAGATTACCGCGGCGCGCCCCTTGTAAATGTGAGTCGGGGACGCATAGGTGTTCGCCGATTCCAAACCCCCCTCAGCCGCTTACGTTGGCCGTCGAGAAGTCGGACACTCCGATGGAACCGGGACCGGCTGACGGGGTTTTGAATCTGCCGCGGTCTGTCTGGATCCGGGAACAGATGATGGATGAGTCATTGGTGTCCTTGCGGAAGCGGTCTGCTAAGGACAATGGGAGTCCGAGTACGGCTGTGGGGCCGCAAACCGCTCTCCGAGATGGTCTGCTTATGTGGCGGGAGGGGTTCCAGGAACGTTGGCGCCTGGTGGTACCAACGTCCTTGCGATTCGAGTTGATTAGAACCCTCCATTGTGACACTCTCTTACATTTAGGGGTGCAGAAGACCTTGTTGACGTTGCAACGTCATTATTTTTGGCACGGCATGGCGACAGATGTCGTAGGGCACGTGCGCGCGTGCCCTGCGTGTGCACGACGTAAGCCGCCGAAACATCCTTACGTGCCGCCTCTCCAGTCGATTCAGGTGTCTCGAGTCAATGAATTGGTGGCACTGGACATATTGGGACCTTTTCCACCATCGGCGAGGGGTAATAAATATTTGCTGGTAGGGGTTGAGTACCTCTCCCGTTGGCCGATGGCCTGGCCGTTGCCCGATCAGTCGGCCGCGGCCATTACCGACGCCTTTTTGTTTGGGTATATTATGGATAAGGGGGCGCCTGAGAGACTCCTCACGGACCAGGGCAGGAATTTCTCTTCTAAATTATTGGCGGAAGTGTGCGCGGGCCTTGGGACTAAGAAAGTACGGACATCCCCATACCATCCGCAGACGGATGGTATGGTTGAACGGCTGAACAGGACATTGTCTGCCATGCTTTGCCATACCGTGAGTGAACAACAATCAGATTGGGATCTGCACATCCCCGGGGTGCTTTCGGCGTACAGGATGACGCCTCATGCGGCTACAGGATATTCGCCGTTTTACCTTATGTATGGTCGGGAAAACGTGCCGCCGGTGGATGTGCAATTGGGAACTGGGGTGAAGGGACCTCGTAAACCACTTCCTGAATACATTCAGGACACGGTTCGCCGAGTCACGGAGGCGCGGGAGAATGCCCGCGTGGCTACGGCCAAAGCCCAGGCCCGGAACGAGCGATATGCGCGACGGTCTGAGGGGGAGTGCCCTTGGAAGGTTGGGGACCTAGCCTGGCTTCATTGTCCACAGGTACGTCCGGGGACCTCGCCGAAATTGCACAAACCCTGGCATGGTCCCGTACGCCTCATTGCGGTTCCCAACCCACAGTCAGCACGCGTCCAGATTGGGTCTCGTCGCTGGGTTGTGCATACGTCGCGCTTGAAACCATATGTTGCTCCCTTACATGATGCGTCATCCCCCAATGTTGCCTTGCCGGGGTCTGTTGCTGCTGACTCTCCCCTGCCTGCGTCCATTGATCTTGCTAGAGCGCCTGTCGTACCTGTTCCAGACAGGCCGGCCGTGACATTGCGGGGGACGAGGGGCCCTGCTCGGAGGACGCCTGCCAGGTCTGCGGGACCTTCGAGCCCTGCAGCCCTTCCGACCCAGCTGCGGGCACGGTCACAGGACAAGCCCAAGACTAACTCTTTAGAGACACGGGACGACGGTGGACTTCCAGCTGCGACAGGGGGATTAACCCCTGTCATTCCTCGACTTTCATCGCGTTCCCGTTCTGCGAGTGGGCCGCCGACCGTCCGGGACGGGCCGGCGACCCGCACACGTTCCAAATCGCTTACGTTTCGTTGATTGTTGTTGTCTTGTTATTTTTTTCTTACAGTTGTATTTATTGCATGCTTTTTGTACGTTCGTTGATGTTAATTGCGTTGTTGTTGTTGTTCTTGCTGTTACATTGTATGCTTAGTGTCCTTTAGGGGGGGAAGCTCGGTTCGCCGCATTACGATTTGCTATTGGTCAGCCGAGGTCGGCTGGGATTTTTCTACGGGGGAGGGTGGTGTAATGCGGGCGTAAGCGACCTTCCGGATGTGACGTCACGGGGGGTGGAGTCATGTGACGTGGGGGGAAGGTTCGGGTCCTTAAGCGGGTAAACCGGAAGGGGAAGGCAGTCGGGGTGTGAGCGGAAAAGAGTGAGGCCACGCGGGCGAGTGTGGAGAGGGGGGGCGCCGACGGCCATCGGGAGCCAACCCCGAAGATAAGAGGAAGCTGCGGAGTGGTGTGCAGCTGCAGAGGAGACAGCCAGAAGGGCTGCGTGTTAGAGGCAGCGGTGTGGCTGCCAGGAGGAGCTGCGGAGAGAGAGAGAGAGAGGGCTGCATGTTAGAGGCAGCGGTGTGGCTGCCAGGAGGAGCTGCGGAGAGAGAGAGAGACAGCAAGAGGCTGTCAGAGCTGCGGAGGGAGAGGAGTTGCAGCGAGTACAGCCAAGGGGGGCTGTGTGAGAGAAACAGCAGCGGAGCTGCTGTTGTGGATCGGGCCGACATTGGAGTCAGCACCGTGGAGAAGCTACAGAGTAAAGACAGCCGTGTGGGTGTACAGCACGAACCGAATAAAGGACACTGAGCCAGACATCGTGGTCCAGTCGTTTATTACACTTGTATGACTTTAGCTTGAACTTTGAAACGTTTAGCTTGAATTGGGAAACATTTGGGACATTAATGTAAACAACTACAATTAATCATAATTGGTAGATTTTTTTGGTGAGATCGTGTACGTATAATGCAATTTTTTTTTCATAATAACAACCCTACACCACCCGACAAAGCCAATGAAACTATTTAAGAGGAAACGTTTCGGCTAAGGGTCATTCTTACGTCTTCCCCTATTGTTTACTGTGCTTGTGCACCACAACCAACACAGCAGCGTCAGTTTCACCAAATTATTTGATTCAGATTGATATACACAGACAATCTGACAAAATCTCCACCACTTTTAAGTGGCGTCCTATCCACAAAATCTGAAGACAGTTGGAAGAGTCCGTCCGTCTATAAAAGGACATTTCAGAGATTGATTTGGGCCACGGTTAACAAAAGTCGCAGGCAATTGAGGTGGCAGACAAGCGGCGTTCCACCGTACTGCGGCGAGAGCTCCGTACAAAAGCTACGGTGAGCCACATTCCAAGGGAGCTACCACCTCCAGGTGTGGAACGACGGGATCGTGACCTGAATGGAACTCAATGACGTTCCATCTCAGCGGGGCGGTGACGTGGCATCGCTGCAGCGCGTCCGCCGCTTGTTTCAGAGGTTCGCAATTAAAATCCCAGTGGCCGCCCCGGTTATTACTGCGCGTGTGTCGATAATCAAATGCCCCCGATGTCACTCGCAAGAAGAGGCCATTCTGTGCCGGTGATGGGTGCACTTTTGGAACATTCAAGAAATCAACTGCAAATTCTCTATTGGGATTCTTATACAAAGCACTCATTGCTGACTAATGGCCATTTGCAGGTCAGGTGCTGCTGAGGTTGTCCTTTCAAATAATTGCGGTGATATGTGATGTAAAGCGCTCTGAGATGCCCTGGCTTACAGAGGAGGGGGGTGGGGCACTCTCTTCCAAAACATATCATTGCCATCATTATTATTCGTGTTTACTGATGTCAGACAGAGCCTGAGCCACCCGACCTCATGAGACGTGGAAGCCTGTTCCCGGTTGGTCACTCCCAAGCTCACAGGTATCTCTGCTATGCGCAGCGGCTGTGTAAGCTGCAATTCACTCAAATTCCTCGCAATTGGGAAAACGCCCAAAAGTTTCCTTTTTTTTGGTGCAGAAACTCACGCTGCGCACTTTTTAAAGGGCGTTTTTTTTTTGTCCTCGCGCAATTACGCATTTCAAAAATACACGCACACCTAATCCCGCGTTTTTTTGGTCTTGCAAATGGATGGCATCTGAGTACCGTGTTGATCTACGTTCTCCTACCATCTGGGGAGTAGCACCAGTGTGGTGGTTACCGCACTGAGCTATGAATCGTGTGACCTTTGATATGGGACATTTCTTGGCAGTGTCAAAATATAATAGGTTTTACCCCTTTTTTGGGAACAAAACAGGTGCCAAGATGTTAAAACACCCAACTGAAACCTTTTACAAGGAATCATGTCTGCATTAATCACAATACTTGTGGTTAGAATGCAAACCAAAAGCATACTATGATAGTATATGCATTGTCTTTGAAACTGATTGGTCCACACCAGAGACAGCTTTCTTTAGCGCCTAGTCTCAAAGTGTTAGAGCAGAGAACGCCTTTATTGCCAGAAAGGGTCAAACTTATTCTTATATACGAGTGACTTTTAGTTTAAGCCCGGGATAACCTCAGTGGCGAGTGATGTGGTGATGTCTGTACCGCCTCCCCCTCCAGCCCCTCACCAACTTGTACTGACCATCGTTGAGAAGTATGATCGTTTAACCCCCATTTTCTTTTTCATTTTATCAGGTAAGGCCCACTGAGCTATATAGCGACTTTCAGAAGCGACTGGCCACAACTGATAACTCAACGAAGTGGCTTATCATCATCACCTGGAAATCTATAGCAGCCACATACTCTAAACGCGCGAGGTCGATTCTAAATGTGGAAGGGACAAACCGGAGGACCCCGACGTGACTGACTGACGTGGGGAGGCCGTCATCCAGCAGGACACTGACAAAGCACTGCGAATTATTAACGTGATCATTACGACTACACTATCTACACATCAATGCACGTTCGTGTGCATGCTGCTGGCTCTGCTGGCATGGAAGTCAGCTGGCATGGACCACCAAGAGCGCCGAGCCCGGCTCAACAGTTGTTCGGGTGCAGGCACACTTGGCCTCCTGTGTTTATTCCTGTGGTGGTCATTGACACGCTCCGGGTAAGGTACAGATTGAACGCCGTCTCTGTGCTGGACACCCAGAAACTTAATAGAAATGTAAATATTTAATTTGGTCCTGCAGTGGAAGCACGCTGCTTTGGTGCCCTCCTGTACAGCACTTCCACTGCTCAGAAATAGAACCAGACTCTGGCCTGGTTTGGAACTGGAGGACAAAGACAAAGATCTCCCGTATAGCCTTAATGTACTGTTGGGGGCAAGTGCTATTAGCCAGCATTTCTGAAGGCCGACATGGCACACGAGGGGGTGGGTGCCCTGCACCATGCCCGGTCGATTTTGATGTTTACACACCCCTCCAGGTACTCATTTGAGGCTGAGTCGACCTAGGGGAGGCCCAGGACTGGTTCAGATAATAATTACCGGCGTTTACCTCCTTGTCACCACCAGCACCGCTATCACAACCATCACCACAAAAACACTGCCATCATCAGAAAATCGTCACTGGTGTTGGCCATGAGCAGGAATCAAACTCAGGACGCCAGGTTTGTAGCGCAGCGCGCATACCACAACACTACCGCTCCCCACGCACGCACGCGCGCACGCACACACACGCGCAAGCCCAAGAATGTGTGATGTGGCATGCACCGTGTGGCGTAATCGGCCCGTGTCGCAATTCCAGAAAAACAGCTCACGAGGGTGGTGCCACTCCAGGAGCCAACGGCAGAGCCGGGAACTTCTAAACCTTCACTTAAAATCGTGCCTTAGGGAGAGATGATCCCGATGACGCATCCACTTTCTGATTGATTGTTATTACGCTCGCATAAGGAAGAAAGAGCAGAGGCAGGCCCGTTGGGCCACGTGCGCTGGGGTAGCCGCAGCCGCCGTGTGTTTTGGCTGCAACCCGAAGGCCCTCTTATCTCGGAAGCTCCGTGACTGAACGACTGCAAAACACCCAAGGTCTCTGCATTTCCCACGGCCACTGCCGCGCTAATTGGCGACGCACTCGGGAAACGCGAGCCGCGTGTCCTTCGTCCCGTTTCTGGCGGAATCGACGTACAAAGTTCGCCTGCTGGCGCGGTGGTTCCGTGAGCGTCGTCTCGAGTCTCCCGATACCAGAGGCGCCAGCGAGACGCGTGGCAGGAGATAGGAACTTCGCTCGCGGGCCTGTCCACTCAAATGGGTGTCAGAGGTCACATGTGCCGCAGCCTGCTTACAAACTTGAGCAATAATTAACTAACGCCAACTACTGCATAGGGAACACAATTATTGTGGTGATGCTGCTGCCCGCTGTTGTGTTGCCAGTGGTGGACAAGGAATACTGATTAATAATTTAAAAACTCAAACACATTTGTATGTATCTATGTGTGTTGAACTTCTTTGGCACCCGTACGTAGCCAACCGTGCTAATCGGAGGTGCGGGGGTAGGACAATAAACTAAGCACAAAAAGGAGTTCTAAAAAAAAAGTGAGTTTTTAAGGGCATAGCTCCAGTGGCTTCCGAATATATAATGGGCAACGTTTCGGGCAATGACCCCATGTTCATATCGACGAATGGGTTTTTTGTGTTACTCCATAGGTGGCTACTGCAGATAAGCTTGTACATCACAGTGTAGACTTGTACACTAATGTAGGCTTGTACACCATAGTGTAGGCTTGTACATCACAGTGTAGACTTGTACATTGCAGTGTGACGTGGTGTGGACTTGTACACTACACTACAGTGTGGAAATGCGCTTATCTCTCGAGCTTGTTTTGCACAATTTGTAGCTTTTGCAATCATGTTTATTTCGCATGAACGTTCCCTGCCCTTGAATTAACCCATGTTATGGTAGACCTACTGTCCCAATGAGATTTCACCTGGTAACAACAAAGGCTTTTGAACTGAACTGGCTGGGTATGTTGTCGAATCTGACAACTTAATGTTGGCCGAACGTACGCAGCCAATATTCACAACAATTATAGGCATCACATTTGTTTTTTTTGCACACTCTACAGTCGAGACTCTCTCGGATTCATACATTTCAACGCAGTTTTTTTTGTATTTTGTTCATTTGCATTGCATTTAACTTTGCTACAATATTTATCTGCGCTTTCTTTTTTTAGTGCGTTTAGCCTCCGTTTAATGTGTTCCGGTGTCCCTGCAAATTCCTGCTTGCGTTTGAACGCCCGTTTCCCCCGCCTCCGGGTGGAGCGGCGGTGGACATATCGAGCTGTGAAACCGCAAACCCGAGTTCAATCGCTGGCCAAGGCCAATGCTTTAGATAGGAATCCGTGTGGGTGGCTTTCCTGTGGAAGTGAAAAATGATGGCAAGCTACCATTCCTGCATGTTTTGACCGAGAAGAGGCCTGATGGCTCATTGGGACATTCCGTCTACAGGAAAACCACCCACACGGATTCCTATCTAAAGCCCGACTCTCACCACCATCCGGCCCAGAAGAACTCCCTCATCAAAACACCACACCATAGGGCCCGCTGCATCTTTGACCAGCGCCACCTAGCCAGTGAACTGGAGCACGTACACCAAGCCCTCAAGATGAATGGATACTCAGACCGCACAATCCGTAAAGCTGTATCCCCAACCATGGGGAGACAATCATCTGAGGACCCAATCAAAACCATCACCATGCCATACATAGCAGGTGTTACCAATTTTTTTTCCAAAATCTTAAACAAACACAAGATCCAGGTCCGATTCAATGCAGTACACAAAATCCGTGATTTGATCCCATCTGTGAAGGATGTCATTCCTGACATGCAAACCCCTGGTGTCTACAAACTAAGTTGTGTCTGCGGCAGCAGTTACATTGGGGAAATAAAACGACATGTCTCGGACCGTGTTCACGAACACAAGGCAGATTTGAAACACGTCAGAACCAATACCTCTGCCATGGCTGATCATTGTTATAACGCAGTGGGCTCGCACAATATTGTTTTTTCTGAGACCAAGGTACTCTGCAAACTTTCGGGCTACCATCAAAGATTTGTCCATGAAGCCATCCAGATGTACAAACACAGAGCCAATTTCAACCGAGAAGATGGGTATAAGCTGCGCAATCATTGGAAGGACGTTATTAACCAAGCAAAGTCGTAACTTGCTGTGGTGCTTCCATCCTTCCTGCCGTTTGGCTGTTATCTCCGACTCTCTGAGTTGCATTGCCCTTTTGGGTGCCTCTGCACTAATGGGCTGGGGTCTCACTAACATGGCCACCTCTACTCCCTTAGTCTTGATGTACCGATGGTTCTGGCTGTGTGATGGGCTGCGTGTCTCACCGGCACGACCACCGTTGCGGTGGTTCTCTTGCGTGGACGTGCTTGCCTCTCACAGCGCAGGTGGTAGCGCCGCAGCTTGTGTTACATATAGACATGACATTAAGTTGCTAATCCCCCTAATCTCTCTGCCTTATCTCTCCCATCAACATAGTGCTAGTCTCCCATTAACACTGCTGTTGTGCGCATATGCGGGGACGATACTCTTATGCGGCGAAGGAAGCTCATTTAATGCTAATCTCTCTCGCTAATCTCCCCCATTAACACAACTGACGTGCTTGCGTCCGGAGATGGAATTCCTTTCCAGCTCAGACTTCGCCTGCTTACCCCTCGCCACATATATAACCTCTTGTTGTAACAGCTCTCTCGCTGGTTCAGCAGTTCCACTGCTGGAGACGACCGCTTGTGTTGAGATCGAAACGTCGTGATATGTTATTTATTTTTTTTTTACCTACGCGAATTTAGAGAAAGAACCAAAGAGTATGGATTCCTGCAGTCACGAAAGCTTCAAATCAAGAATAAACAAAGTACTGAGGAAAACATCCTGACACTGTTGCCGAAACAAATACAAACGCTAAACAAATATTTGTTTGGGTAAAATTCAAAATTAGTGGTCACTAACCTGACCACAATGTCAATTTATCACAACATCATTGGTTAAACTCCTTATAAATCCTGTGGGAATTACCAAAGCGTGTTGTCTTCTGTAAACGTGGGACATTAAAGACCTTAGACATCATTGTTCACAAAAAATGGTCGACCGTGTGTCCATGCAATGGCCCAAATTCCAAATGTGAAACGTGATGCGAATAATTCCAGTTTTGAAATATTTTGCACGAAGTGTCATCACGGCGGTAAAGAACCTTTACTGAAGACCCGACAAAGTAACAGCCCTGGGTTCTCTCTGCTGCTCCGAGGAGAGTGGGCATCGCTCTCAACCAAGTACAACAACAACCACTCACGGATGAAGGTGTGGATATTTCCTCCATAAATGGATGATCACGGACTTGCCAAACAGCTCATGCAGTGAGGTGCAAACCATCAGGCTTGTAGTATTGGCTTTCCAATACTACACGCTCATTCTGGTGGAACAAGCGGACTCCGCTCAGCTAGCCAGGATGCTGTGGAATGGCTTACAAAATAAAAAAATATAGATACAATTGCAGCCCTGTTGCTTTTTTCTAACGACATACAAAGATGATTCCAGTTGTACGCAGACTTGGACCCGAATAACTAAATGCAGACAGGGCATAGAAAATGCATAACGGTTTACAGACCTCGGAAGCAAAATAGACAAATGGGGTGGATGTGAGAATGAGATAAAATGGTGGCTAACATTTTTTAAGCTACGCGATGTAAAGTTAGACGTAAAACTGCGAACTCAATACCTCTTTTATTCCGTTATTAACTCGACAGCCTAACCAACTCCTTCTAAACGTGATCTTATATCTCAGGGGAATTTCCAGCTGAAAGATGTTTTTAATAGATAAATGACCACTAAAAAAATATTAGATGTGCATACCTGTCACCCCCTTATCAGTGCCTACCTTATTACAGACCAATTCAGACCTTATTGGTCACCCCGTGCCCCTTGCAAATCTCAACGTTCATCCTACAAAATACCATCACAAGGGAGAAACACAAACAAAATAGACAAAAACTGTTTTGCCCGTATTGAAACGGCTGTACGCCGTATGAACCTGGAAACTCAATTTACCTGTACAAGAATACGGGGTAAACTGTATGGGTTGACAGCTATGGATGTGTATGACAACCAATGGCTATGGTGAATTCTACGAAAACAACACACGAAGAAGATATAATGCATCAACGCTACAATCAGGCAGAAGACTAAGTGGCCGCAGATGCGTAAGTGTCATGAAGAGCAATACAAGGAGATGAAGTGGTCAAGACGTCATTGGAACCTCATTTGCCAGTAAAAAAATAAATATGATAATTGTTTTTTTTACCCTTTTATCTGGCAACAAAACGGACACCTTTTTACAAGGAGTCATGTTTGCATAGACCACAATACCTGCAGTCATAATGCAAACAAAAAACATAACTCTGATAATGTGCACTGTCCTTGAAGTTGATTGGTCCACACCCGAGACAGCTTTCCTTAGAGCCTAGTCTCACATGGGTTGGACCAGATGACGCCAAAAGGCACCTTTTGTCTCGGGTGTGGACCAATCAACTTCAAGGACAGTGCACATTATCAGTGTTATGTTTTTTGTTTGCATTATGATTGCAGGTATTGTGGTCTATGCAAACATGACTCCTTGTAAAAAGGTGTCAGTTTGGTCAAGACGTGTTAATGATGCAAGGTTACAGACTGGCAAAGTTAATATTCAAGTGGAATCATCTCTGGGGGAAAAAAAAAACACCACCGCAGGCAGATGCGCTGGAGAGAAACGTGGGTTTAGCCGGATCGTCGGCACACACGTGAGAGCAATCGGAGGAAAACCGGATCGGTCTCGAGGCAAAGGATCAACAGCGATGGAGGAGAGGTGTAACCGCAGCATCAGCAGTCAAGACAGAAGGTCAAAGGTCGATGAACTGGCCAGAACTAAATGCGAATTATCACGTAAAAATAACTTTCCTGTGTTGCTACTTTATAGCTAGCCATGTTTCTAATGCAAAAAAGATATCCAATCTGAATTGGCTCCCTCAACTCAACTCCACCATACCCCTCTGATGGGAATTACACCTTTCTATGGTGAGGGCTGTAGACATGGGCGCTGGAATACTAATATTTTTTTAATGTGAACTTTGCATGAATGCCTAAGGAAATGTAGTACAACTAAAGGACTGCATATATAACAGATGCGCGCGCTGTTTGTACGTCACACTATATTGAATTATTAAAACTTATTTTTTTTAAACATGCCAAGCGTGTTAATATTAATGGCACCAACAGACGACTGCTTGCGATAAAATAAACCCCAGACAAAATATGTATTGAAAAATGCGCGCGTAGAACGCGATGCACTTTACCACGCAAGCCCACGCACAATCGACAAACATCCCCCCTGGTTCGCACAATCAGCTGTAGAGAGCAGCTACCAAGGGCAGCATGGCACAAGACGAGGTCATGTGGCGAGCACCAGGAATTTCTGGCCAGCTTGCACAGTTACATCATGATCAGCCATTATCAATCCACTGCTGGATGATGGCGTCCCACTGCAACAATTCATCGTAACCAAGGTTTTTGGGTTATGTGTCGTAACCCTCCACCACCCGGACACAGGCAGTAAGGTTTGTCACGTAAACAACGCGCCAATTGGTTACTACTTCAGCCCACCAGTGTGTTGGAGCGTAAATCCACAACACTTAGAATTTGAGTACCGTGAAGGTTCGCTGGTAATTACATCATCCAGCATCGTCGAGCACCTGCACGTGGGCTGCCTGTGCTCGCTTCATCACCGCTCTAGAAGTCCGCTCGGTTGTGTTCCCGCCTTTGCATACGGTCATCGCTTTAAATGGCATTCAAGCCGCTTGAGATGTCTGGGACGGGTCAATAAACCACAGTGGAACTCATTGTTTGGATTGTAGTTCAGTTTGTGAAACTATGCTACCATTCGCCACCCCAAAGACCCCCCCCCCCATATAGCCATAACAGACTGTTGGGGCAAGTGCTGTTAGCAAGCACCTATGAAGCCCAGCACGGGACACGAGGGAGAAGGTTGCCAGCACCACGCCCCACCGCCTTTGTCTTCCCAGTGGCGATGTTTACACACCACACCAGGTACTCATTTGAGGCTGAGTCGACTTTAGGGGAGGCCCAGGACCGGTTCAGATAATCGTCATTGGTGTTGGCCGTGAGCGGGAATCGAACTCGGGTCGCCGGATTCGTAGCGCAGCGCGCTAACCACGACACTACCGCTCACCGTACATTCATAAAACATCAATGTGCCATCTACCGTGTTCAACAGGCTGACCTACACACATACCCCAGTCAGCCCCTGGTAAAATGATCTTGCAGCAGCTACAGAGACAGTGCCTTGTTGATTTAAATACTTACCTTAAGATAAGCCTCTGGCTACTCTTGGAAAATGCAATAATTGGACAATTAATGTGTCAGCTGATATCTGTGATTTATGCTTTTTCACCTGCGGGGTGGTTTGCACAAGAACGTTCCATAGTTGACAGCTGATATGTTTAGGATATTTGGGTCCAACCTGAATGCCACCTATGGATGCAATGTTTTGGTGCGTGTCACTATGGAATCTTGGTTAACCATCCTCCTAAAAGCATTACAAGCTTTAAATAAAAATGTACGCACATCAGCTGTTTACCCACTGATGGCATGGCTATATTTCACGTAGCACACAGCAGCATATTACGAGGGTTAGCAGGTTCACTTTATTATTGGAAGTACAATTTTTGTCTTTTGCACAATTTTTACTCTAATTGTGCCACTGGCATCATCTCGTGAAATGAAAGATACAATGGTAACTCTTGCATCACCCCATGGTAGAGAACGGCCCACAGAAGGAGCCATCCCAGAACTACTTCTGATATCCCTTCAAGTGACCTCTTTTACCCACATACGTGGGATGCTGCACCTTTTCACATGCCCCGCTGCTGATACATTTATCTCGCCTGGCACGGAGCTCGGATTCGTTTTTGACACATTCGTAAATAATTAATGCCAAGAAGAAATATATCACGAACATAGGGTGCTTGGTTCGCTATTATCCGAGTCATTGCTTTTATAGCTTTATTTTGATGATTTCGAAAAGTTTTTGGTTTGGCCATGTTGGTTTGTTGTAGTACGGAGTTAGACTGATGGCCTTAATCTAAGTTGTCTTGTGGTCGTTGTTGTTTGACTTGCATCCCACTGGGATTTTTGCACACAGTGTTGGTGTACGGTGCTTTTTCTGCAATATTTTGTTGTCTTTCTTGGATTTTCTGTTTGCACAGAGTCACTTTAAGATGTTTTCTTATTCATGTTTTTGTTTTTTGTTTGTTGCGGTTGCACCCGATTCAAGAGCCCAATGGCTCACAGGGCCATACCTAAATAAATTAACTTGAACTGGGCCTTCCCTAAAGCTCGGTGACCAGGCCTGATGGCAGAAATGTGTGAATTAAGCAATAAAGAAAAAAAAAGGTTTGCTTGAAAGGGCACAGATGAGAATGCTAAAGTAAAAGAAGGGAGTATCTCGAAGAGTGAGGAGCAGGAACTAGAAAACCCATCACGTAAAATGGATCCTGCAATTAATCTGGCCAAATTCCAACTGAGAATTAAACACACTGATTGGACGGTTTTACAGTGAACATGATGTTGAGTGTTTTTAGTGTGGTTGGAAATGTACTGCCACCTACCGTGTGGACCAGAGGCAACTCGAAGGAGACCTCAGCAGTAGTTCTGTATTATCTGCTCCTGTGAGCCATTACTTAACATGAAGGGCTGCGCTGCAAAAGATCCAGATGGATACTTGGCCTCACGATGACGTGGCACCAAATTCCATGATCGGGGACAAAAGCAGAGACGAATAGAGGCATCCCTCGATTCACGAACGTTCGGTTTACGAAATTTCGCGTCAACGCAATCGACACACTTTAGATGAACAAAATCGAATTGCCGAGTTAACGGAATTTCACACGGCACGCGCCGTGAGGTCATCAAACAAGAAGCCTACAGAGGAGGCTGCGTCATCCATCCATGACGGTGTCACGGTATCCCTACAGGGGCAAGTGACGCCTCCATATTACCCTCCCAGTCAATCTAACACACAGATCTTTTGGTGTGTTCCCTGAAAAAGTTGATTATTTTAGTTTTAAATTAATTATGATTCAATCCTTTTAATATTTCTGTTCTTTATTAGTGTTTGTGTATTGTGAAAAGTGATGCAGGTGTCTGTTTTTAGCTCAGCAGTCGAGTTGGAATGACTGTCCAAGGACACATCCCGAGTTCGTAGTGTTAAAGTCATGGGAAAAGCCATTCCGGTTTACCAATCCGATTTACAAATTTTCACGTGCGTTTTTTTTGAAGGACGCATCCCTGTCGTAAATCAAGGGATGCCTGTAGATAAAACATAAAATGGAAAAAAACGAGGCCACAGCATTGCAATCATAAGTACAGACTTGCTTTTCCCGATTGCTCAAATTCCATTCCCACGAATCTGTATGCGAGTAATGATACAGTAAATGTGCGTTAGCTACTGTACTCTTGCCATGTGCCCTGAAGCAACCTGCGGTGAAAATGACACGAACATTTGTGTTTACTAAATTAGATATACCAAGGCCGTAGCCATGGAGTCAACATTGGGGGGGGGGGGGACCAAATCTTCCAAGCTGTCTGGGGGGTCCCAACCCAGAAAAATATCAAAATTTGAAAACTCATTTCCTGCCTAGAATATGAAAAAAATTCGCTAACACATGGGATGGACTTTTTATTTTATTTTTTACAATAATGTCTAATAGTGTATTGTATTACATTGCTCTATTTTAACTTTTTTCTACCATTTCATGTTTCATTGTATGTAATGGCCGAGATTAGGAATTAATAAAGAACAACCATAACCACAATCACATAAACAGAAATCTACGCGTTTATTTATATGAAGACAAGTCCAGATATTGTGGCCAAGGTTTAGCAAGTTGTTGTTTTTATTTACATAGCATAGCAATTATTTTTATAGCAATATTTTGTGGGGGACACTTTGAGCATATTTGAATATTGGGGGGTGAGCGGATATGTCCCGTCCCCCCCCAATATATATTATAATTACGGCCTTGAGATATACCCCAACTTTGTCCTGCAAATAATTTCTCGTGACATGAAGGTAAAATGTTAATTACGTTAACAGCACAATGTTGCATGTGATTTGAAAACTAATCTCTTCAAAACTGATTTTTGGGTTCAGTTTGTTGTCCTTCCCCCGCACCTCCGATTAGCGCGGTTGGCTACGTTTTCAATCTATTTGATGGCTCGAAATTCAGCAATCGGACACCAGGAAAACACCGCAGTCGGAGAACGAACTCTCGGCTCTGTTCCCCATGAGTGGGAGGTGATTGGTGTGGGACACGGAGCCGTCATCGACATCATCAGGCACACTGGGCGTTGCATGCAGGGGGTTTCCTGCCTTCCAGAGGCAGGACGTGGGTAAGGCGGCCACTATTATTAAAACATTCCTGCCGTCGATTAGGTCACTTAATTGACTAATCTCGAAGCAGATCTAAACTCGACTGCGCCATCTGCCACTGCTGGAGGCGAGGTTGTTTTGCACAGTGCGGACATCGCGATTCGATTGTGTCTTGTCATTCCTGCAAGTGTCTTGCCATTCATTCCTTGCCAAGTCTGATCATGTTGGCATTCTCCTGGAATGCATTTCAGCGTATTCAACCTATTGTGGCACAGCACCAACAAAAAAGACACCAGCTGTCTAAAGGATAATAGAAATGTGACCACAAAAGCACCTGTTCAAATCTGGTAATGCAGTGCTGAAATAATAATAGGTACTGCACTGTATTGGTTTATAATTGCAAAAGGCAAACTCTGAGCCAATGAACCCGTGACTTATGCACAATTGGAGAATAACACGATGTACCCCTAAACTGTGACTGCACGTTTCAAACACAAAAAACTAAAATAACTTTTTTTTTAAGCAGTTAAGGCCCACCGAGATATGTAGCTCTCTTTCAGAATGTGACCTGGCCACAAATGACAGCTCAACGAAGTGGCTTATCATCACGTGGACATTTATAGCAGCCAAATACTCTAAACACACGCTTCAAAAATGTGGAGGACCCGGAGACAAATCCACACGACCATGGGAAGAACATGCAAACTCAAAATATACAAGCGTCAGGGTTGGGATCGAACCCACGACCTCCTGCATACTCAGCGAGGGAGTAAACATCTCGCCACCGCGGCACCCCAATGGCGTGCATCCTTAAATCAGTGCCCTGTGAGGTCTTCAACGGCGGAAGAGCTGGAAGAAACTCAGCTACTGAAAATGCCATCAACCGGGCAAAATAGCCTGGACCTAAATCTTGATATAGCTACTCGATTTAACTTAGCCATCCGCAAGAGGAAAATAACTGCACTTTAATGGGGGGAGTGGTGGCACAGTGGTTAGCATAGTGGGGCATGATAGTGGTGACCTGAGTTCGATCCGCACCCATGGCTAACATCAGCGGCGAGCACCGTCTGAATCGTCAACCCAGTCCTGCTCCACCTACCCCACCCCCCCTTCACAGACCCACACTGACCGGCACGGTGAAGTATGGTCATAGAACCTCCATGACCGATTCGGCGTAGAAAGGCTTTAATCCAGCAGTGGATTGAGAAAGGTTGGATTATACTGGTAGGAACCTCCTGGTTACACCAGCCCACAGGGGATTATTGTGTCCGTCCGTCGTGCAGGGAGGGGCTGGCTGGGGAGGGGAGGGTGGGGAGGGGCTGGGTGGGGAGGGTGGGGATGGGTGGGGAGGAGAGGGTGGGGAGGGGCTGGGTGGGGAGGGTGGGGAGGGGCTGGGTGGGGGGTGGGAGGGGTGGGGCTGGGTGGGGAGGGGCTGGTCACCCCGTGGTGCCCTTATAAAACTCAACGTTTAACCTACTCACGCCGGCTTGTGCCCGCCCTCACAGTCGGGCATATTTGCGGAATACACCACGCCGCCGTTGACCCTGGCCATTGACCGAGCAACCCAACGTTCCTACCAGCTCCCTCCGCAAGAATGTGTTTATTCATAGTAACCCCATTCTCTAAACTCAGGCGCACAGCGTTTCAGGCGTATGTCCGCTGAGTTTCTGTATCCCCCTCCCACGTCGCGGTTTGTGCCCTGTAACGGGTTCTGACTGATATACAATAAAAAAAACCCATAACTAAAAAAAGAGTAACTATACAGTCCGCTAATGCAATCTATTTATCCAGCAAACAAAACTAAAAATCCAAGGCCTCACTGAGATTCGAGATGCTTCCAGGATGTTTGACGCGGAGGACGTTGATCCAATTTCATTTGAAAGACCAAATTTGTGTTCGGGTGAAAACCGGTATCCCAAGAGGGAATGCACTCAGGCAAGACGAGATACCACACGACGGTCGGGCCCACTCTGACTCACCGACTTCACTTCGGCTCGCAGCGCCCAGTGAGCGAAGCGGCTTCAACTGAACGGCACGGGCATTTCCGCCAACCCACTTGCTCCCACTCTAATCCGCCGGCCGCCTTGCAGTCCAGACGCTTCAGGAGTTCCACACGTCCATGCGATCCACCGACCCCTTGCCTCCAATTCGCTGCTGCTTTACGGGGATGTGCCACCGCGCCTGGCTCGACGAGATGAATAGTGAATTCAGCACGGTGGCGGTATAATTCTTTCACCCTGCAATGTTACATATGTTCTGGGCACAATGCACTAGTGTTCTTGGTTCTTTCGGTAAAGTCAAGTAGAATGGAAATAATAAAATAATAAAAATAAAACATAATAAATTATTATATGATATTTTATTTTTATTATTTTATTATTTCCATTCTACGTGACTTTACCGAAAGAACCAAGAAGATGAATCCCTGCAGTCACGAAAGCTTTAAATCGAAAAATGCACTAGTGGTTGCACTCAGGTGTGGAGATCATGCAAAAGCAACTGCTACATTCCAGGCAATGATAACCGAGCCTGGCCGACACCACACGCACGTTGTCACTCCAACTTAATGTGACATTAATTGCTTCTGTCGTGGTGTGATGGTCAGCGCATACTGGACTTGCAGTCCAGAGTAAGCCGGTTTGGTTCGATCTCCCTGTGCAGCAGGTGAAACAATTGGGGGGGGGAGTTTCTTAAATCACCCCCACACACACACACACTGTTGACTCTGTCCACCCGGCAGTATAATTTGGTTCACCACAGTCTTATTTTCTGTCTCGTTTGCATAGTTTCCATCTTTGTCTTGTGTGTAAAGCTGTTTGCTCATTGGCATTCCATTTGCATCAAACTTACATTGATTCTTACACAAACAATTTGATGCATGCATCACGAACGTAATAAGCGATGCATTGTCACAGAGTTCAAGTTTATTCTTAACCAGGTGAGAACTCCAGAGACATGGATATGTATCGTTTGCAAGGGTGACCTTGGACAACGAAGACTATAGTGTCTGTATGAAAGTAATGCGAGTAGTTTAATTGACTGGCTTAGTAGGAGCAATTACAGTATGAAATTATAATTTAAAGTTTCTTTGAGATTTTTGTTTTTTAACTGTGGTGGTAATATATGGCTGGGTGTGGTGATGCATGCGCTTAATCTCCCATGACTGAGTTGGTGGATCATGCAAAGAGAGCTTTTTGTGTGACACCAACAATGCAGGATTGCAATGTTTCATTGTTGAAATGGACAAAAAAATTCCCTTAATTAAAAAAGCTGCTTTTAACAATGTACAGTTTTTTCACATGAGCAGTTCAGAAAGTGTCTGGTTACGAAACGTCACGGTTAACACACAAACACACAATGAAAGCTCCTGCAACCTCGCAATGTTAACACAGCACCACCCCCACACACACATCTAAATATAAGGTTGCTGAAAGCAAACACATGGCCGTACATATAAATTCCTTCACAAAATATCACTACAAACTCAAGTTTACTTTGTTCAGCCAGGTGGGAACCCAGGAGACTAGGATGAGTCTGATTTGCAAGGGTGACCTATGGAATTATTCTGCCAGAAGGGGGCGATAATGTCCTGTGTATTATTCCAATAGAGTAATTTACGGGTAATTTTACAACGTGGCAAATTGGGACGCTGACGTCAGCACACAATGGCCTACTTTTGCGAATGAGTTTGGCGGACCTTTAATTTTCCACGGCGAAGCGGAGGGCACGTGTCACTTTGGCCGTTACGCCTGGAGTAGTAATCAGGGTGGCCGCTGCATTCAAACCGCGAACCTCTGCAACAAATGGTGAATGCACCACCGCTAGTCGAGCAAAACAAGAAAACGTCGCCATTGACGGCCCCATCAGACCACGAAACATTTCCATTCCATTGGATTTTAATGCGCCATGTCAAACGAATGCAAGCGCTTTGAGTGAAATTTGCATGTTTCAGGATTTTCGCATCAGCGAGCATTGTACATCCACCCGAGCCAAGCTGTGAGAGGCATGTTTGTACAATAGCCATGTGTGTTGAATCTCATGACCCAAGAAGAAACGGGATGAATCATTAAGCGGTCCTCATTAAAGCCAGAATGTCCCAAGTTGCCCAGGTGTGCTGTTTTGTGGTTAGCGCTGCCAAGACAAACACACTGCGTGTAGGGAGTCTCGCAACCTCACATATGCTGGCTGTAAGCACACCTCACAGTGGATATGCACAGTCCTGATAAAAGCAACACATCCTTACGTTACACTGGTAGAGTAGGAGGCTCAAGGCAATATCTGAGATAACCACACTTTCGATATACAGAACTCCTTTTATCCACGACTTTATTACTCATGGCTCCTATTATCCACGTCACTGTAGGGTACGCGACAAGTCCGATTATCCGCGGCTCTATTTCTTCATATTATCCGCGAGTAATGGACGTTAGGTTATTTACTCTTATTGTCTGAGATATTTTCAAGCATTAAAGGAGTCACGTGACAAATCCATACTATTATCCGTGGGCTTATCTGATTTTTTTTTTTCCCCGTAGATAAAAGGAGTCGTGGGTGTTGTTTGACCATACCTCACCACGCAAGTCGGTGTGGGTTTGTTAAACGGGAGGCCCAAGACTGGTTCAGATATTACCTTCCACCAATGGTCCCGGTGGCTGGGAATGAAACTCATCTGCTTAGGTTTATACTGCAGGGGCGGGGAACCTTTGTTCTGCCAAGGGCCATTTGGATATTTATAACATCATTCGCGGGCCATACAAAATTATCAACTTAAAAATTTGCCTGTTATATTTGGTCAAACGTTTAATTAACTCACCCGTAACGCGATGGCTGGAACTGCTTCTCTTTGGCGAGGCGTGTGATGTTAGCTGGTATTGATGATGTTGCTACTCGCAACTGCTTTTCCTGATTTGCTCCTAGATTTATTGAATTTCGAGTCCCGCCTGCGGTTGCCTTGGCAGGGCCACACCAAATGATTTCGCGGGCCTCATACGGCCCGCGGGCCGGACGTTCCCCACCCCTGGTTTAAAGAAATGAGTGCGCTAACTACAGAGCTCCCGTCCTCCCTGTGCAAAAGGTAGAGCTGTGGTCCTGCAATTGCTCACTCACGTCACTGGCGGCGGTTGAACATCCACTAGAGGGCGCTCTAGAGAGCCCCTCTAGAGGGTAATTGGCCTACTCTTCCAGGCTGGCCTTTCGTCTTGGAAGAGGCTGGGAGTGTCCACACTTTACCCACTCACCACACTTGTACTCAAACGCGTTGTCAACTCGTGCACGTTTCACGGGACATCCTGAAAGTGCTCATTTGTATTTCTCCCGAGTTTGACTCTTTGGACTTCAAACATTTACAAAATATACATTTGTTATTTTCAACGAAACAATTGGGCCGCCCAGCCACTTTTAGCCAGCAACACAAATAAACGGAGACTATTTTCTGCCCGGTAAACCTGCATTAAGCGTGCAGATTCTGTGATGGAAAAAGCCTGCAAGCTACTGGCCTCCGAGAATAGAACCGACACACACACAGGATGTGCTTTCTACGTGGCATCAGATAAGGCAACACTAATGTATACAACATGCAATAAAATATATACAAACTAAAATATAGACAAATACAAATTAAGGCATAGCTTTGAAGCAACATTGCCAACAGTATTATCATTATTATTAAGTACAGTGTTGGACATTGTATTTTATAAGGCAGTGTTAATCACGAACTAATGGCATGCAGTTTTTGCATTTGTGTTTATACAAGACAACTGTCATCACAATCATCATCAGCCACACTCATCATCCCCGATTAGCACCTTTGGCTACGTACGGTGTTAAAGAAGTCCAATATGCCGTACAGAAAATCATCGTTACCACGGTTGTCTACGTATGTATGTATGTTGAACTTTTTTCGCACCGTATGAAGCAAACCGCGCTACTCAGAGGTGCGGGCTACGTCCGGTGTGAAAGAAGTTGAACATACAACATACAATCATCACGGAGCACGGTTAGCTACGTACGGTGCGAAAGAAGATCAACATACATCTATCCGCTCCTTGCTGGATAAAGGCATCCCAAAGCCATCGTCATCTCTTTACAATCACGTGATGGAATTACGATTCTCATACTGGGACCCACACACCGGCTGATTTAATCACCGCATAGGTGCCAGGGTCAATTCAAACCACCACCATAATCATCAGCATCCTTCTGGGGTGGTTACAAAGAGTGCCACCAGCCCGGTCCACCTCAAAGGAACGTGGAATTTCACCTGCAAGCTCTTGGACCACCAAAGAAACTTGAACATGGTGCTCAAGAAGAACACACATCAGAACGTCGGGGCATTTTGAACTGACGTGTGCGTATAGATAGCGGGGTGAGCAGTGGTGCAGTGGTGAGCACACTGCACTTTGAACCCAGAGACCCGGGCTAGATACCAATGTTGACGTGATTGGCGAGCGATATGCGAACCGATCCAGAATGCCTCATACCGTAACCATTCACCAACGAGAACTGACCACATTGGTGAAGTATGGTCAAACCACCCCACCCCCCCCACCCCAATCATTGCCACAGTACGTGGAGGCCCTCACCCAGAAGTGGATTCACAAACGGGCTGTAAGTTATACACATACTACAAATATTGGGGCTTCTCACACACATGCAGCATCATATACCTTTTTAACATGCACGCATGCTAGTGAATCAAATGTTATTCTGTTTGAAAAGCCATGACCTCCCTCCCTACCTTCGGCTCGGCTACCGCAAGCGAAACCAATTCGTACGAACGTCCCCATTGTCCGCCGATCGAAAAAACGACCGCTCGCCAGCCAAACACAAAAAACATTCATTCATTCATTCAACGACGTTTCTCCAGTTCTGCGTTGAAACAAAAAATTCCATTGCATCTCGAACAGGACGGACCCAAACCTCGTTGAAATAATGGGGACTTTTGTCGTCGCTAATGTAACACTAGCCCGGTGGGAATTTGCAGCGGGCAATGCGAGACCGGCCTCCCCGTTTGGCAAGGAAACTCTGAACGTCGCCATGTCGCAGTTGGATCCGGGGTTAGGGATGGAGGTGCAGATGGGGCCGGTGGAAGGGCTCATGTTCTGGTTGTTGTGTTATGGTTAGAGACAAAGCTACAGATCAATGTTAGTGTCACCCTCGCTGTTATGGTTGTTTATGAGGATGATAAACCGTGGTTCGTGTTCTAGACAAAGTGAGTGTTATGATTAGATATGCCAGTGTTGTGCTTACAGATAGGGCTAGTGTTATGAATAAAGTCAGTGTTATAGTTCGAGATAATAATAGTGATGGATCACGTTGTTATAGATACGTTTAATGTGACAGTATTGTTACTGTTAACGTTAATGAATACTGTATGCTTAGTGTAATGGTCATGTGTATGCGGTGTTATGGCTATGGATATAAAGTTAGTGTTTGGGTCGAGGGACAAGTGTATGCAGTGCTGTAGATGTTGGCAAATGTGTAGGGCTAGTGCTGGTTTGGTTTAGTAATACAGCAATAATGTCGGTGGTTAGCACACTGCCTCCTGATGGTTCCACTATAGTACCAGCTTAGGAAGAGCGTTCAAGGTATGAATAGGATGTACTTTAGGGGCAAGGCACCGTGTTAAGGAGAACAGCAGAGTTACATGTAGGGGAGAGGGGGTAGACAGACCGGGCGTGGGTTGCTGATACGCCTCGGGTTGGGGTTAATGCTCCGATTAGAGAGAGAGGGTTAAGGTAAGGTTCGTGGCTAATGGTGGAGGAAGGGGGTTACTATGCATGCAGCAGCAGTCCTGTTGTCACTCCACTGCTGGATGAGGGCCTCTGCACGCATTGTACCACGGGAGTTGTTGAATAAAGTCCACGTTGAACGCACCGCACAGCACAAGGAGGAACCGCAGCCACGCGGGAAAGGCAGAACCGGTGCCAACAATTGCCCGAACTCTGTGGTCCTCCATATATTAAGGTGTTTTCATATTCTTGGTTTGTTTCCCTTCTACGTGGCTTTACCGAAAGAACCAAGAATATGAATCCCTGCAGTCACGAACGCTTTAAATCAAAATTTAAGGTGTTTTCAGTCAATGAGTATTTACACGTGTGAGGAAAAGCAGAGCACTGAGATAAAAACAAACAATCCGTGCGTGTGTGCGAGGGGGGGGGGGACGCTATCCCATCCAGACGGAACAGCTGGAGTCCCACATTTGCTGTACTGCCCTCTTGTGGCAAGCCTGGGGGGGGGGGGTGGCAACCTCGGCAACACCCACAGGAATTGAAGTTTCCGCAACATTCGCGCGATCCGCCAACCACTCGGGCGCCCTCCGCAGTGCTGCATCGCAGACGCGCGATAGGGACGACCATACTTCACCACGCTGGTCCGTGCGGGCTCGTGAAGTCGGGGAGGAAGAGACGTGATGGCATTGTAAAAAAATAAGTAATATTGCATTTTTTTTTAACACGCTTTTATGAAATGTACCGTACTAGTAATGGCAGAACTCCACGACTCCTGGAAGTGGCCCCGAAGCCAACGTGAGTTGAGCGTGGACAATTAGACCCAAGCCGAAACATAACATATAAAAAATAATGTTTTTATTTTTTTATGATAGAATATAGTATTGTCGTCAGTATGACATAAGTATACCAAGTTTGCAGTCGATACCACATTGGGAAGTGGGTTAAATTGAGTTACAAGATTTGAGGATACGACAACAGAGTTAATAAAAAGCGTGCAATAATAAAAAACAGTACATTAGTGTGTAACAAGAGATGTTTCTGCACTGCCCTGCAGTAGCCCTGCTTAATGCGATGGATCCTATAAGGCAACATTGGGTTTGCAATAAGATGACACCTAAATGAATTTTCCCTGTAGTGGCGACTAGATTAACCTTTTAGCGACTGAACACATTTTTAGTAAGGACGCGTTCGCCGATAGCACTGCTGTTTCGGGTAGTGACCCTCCTATGAAGAAGTGCCATAGGTGACGTTTCGGGCAATGCCCCTCTTAGCTATGAAGAGGGGCCATAGGCAACGTTTTGGGAAATGACCTTTCCAGCTATGAAGAGGGGCCACAGACGACGTTTCGGGCAATTACCCTTCTAGCTATAAAGAGGGGCCACAGGCAACGTTTCGGGTAACGACCCATTCACATCTATTAAGGGCCAAAGGACCATCTGAATAAGGGCCATTACCCGAAACGTCGCTCATCGCAGTAGTCTGTATATACATCGTTTCCTCTTCAGGGCAAGTGGCATTTACGAGTGTGTGTGTAGAGAGAGGGAGACACTTCTGGTTCGGTGTTGGCAAGCGGTGGAGCGGGTACCGTTTGCGAGCATCACCTCCCGCTCAACTGGAAACGCACGGTGACATCATCCATCCACGCTGCTCGTTCACTTTGTGGTGGTGGTGTGTGGTGGTGGTGGTGTGTGGTGGTGGGTTGGGCGTGGTTTGTGGTGATGGTGTGTGGTGGTGGTGTGTGGTGGTGTGTGGTGGTGTGTGGTGGTGTGTGGTGGTGGTGGTGTGTGGTGGTGGTGGTGTGTGGTGGTGGTGGTGTGTGGTGGTGGTGGTGTGTGGTGGTGGGTTGGGCGTGGTTTGTGGTGATGGTGTGTGGTGGTGGTGTGTGGTGGTGTGTGATGTGGTGGTGTGTGGTGGTGGTGATGTGTGGTGGTGGTGATGGTGTGTGGTGGTGTGTGGTGGTGTGTGGTGTGTGGTGTGTGGTGGTGTGTAGTGGCGGTGTGTGGTGGTGGTGATTGTGTGTGGTGGTGATTTTGTGTGATGGTGATTGTGTGTAGTGGTGATTTTGTGTGATGGTGTGTGGTGGTGATGGTGTGTGGTGGTGATGGTGTGTGGTGGTGGTGTGGTGGTGGTGGTGTGTGGTGATGGTGTGTGGTGTGTGGTGGTGGTGATGCGTGGTGGTGTGTGGTGGTGGTGTGTGGTGGTGGCGATGGTGGTGTGTGGTGGTGTGTGGTGGTGGTGTGTGGTGGTGGTGATTGTGTGTGGTGGTGATTTTGTGTGATGGTGATTGTGTGTGGTGGTGATTTTGTGTGATGGTGTGTGGTGGTGATGGTGTGTGGTGGTGATGGTGTGTGGTGGTGGTGTGGTGGTGGTGGTGTGTGGTGATGGTGTGTGGTGTGTGGTGGTGGTGATGCGTGGTGGTGTGTGGTGGTGGTGTGTGGTGGTGGCGATGGTGGTGTGTGGTGGTGTGTGGTGATGTGTGGTGGTGGTGATGTGTGGTGGTGGTGATGTGTGGTGGTGGTAATGTGTGGTGGTGGTAATGGTGGTGTGTGGTGGTGTGTGGTGGTGGTGGGTGGTTATGTGTGATGGTGGTGGTGTGTGGTGATGTGTGGTGGTGGTGTGTGGTAGTGGTGTGTGGTGGTGTGTGGTTATGTGTGATGGTGGTGGTGTGTGGTGATGTGTGGTGGTGGTGTGTGGTAGTGGTGTGTGGTGGCGTGTCGTAGTGGTGTGTGGTGGTGGTGATGGTGTGTGGTGGTGTGTGGTTATGTGTGATGGTGGTGGTGTGTGGTGATGTGTGGTGGTGGTGTGTGGTAGTGGTGTGTGGTGGTGTGTGGTGGTGGTGTGTGGTGGCGTGTCGTAGTGGTGTGTGGTGGTGGTGATGGTGGTGTGTGGTGATGTGTGATGGTGGTGGTGTGTGGTGATGTGTGATGGTGGTGGTGGTGTGTGCTGATGTGTGATGATGGTGGTGGTGGTGATGATGGTGTGTGTGGTGGTGTGTGGTGATGTGGGTGGTGATGTGTGATGGTGGTGTGTGGTGATGTGTGATGGTGGTGTATGCTGGTGGTTGTGTGTGGTGGTGTGTGATGGTGGTGTGTGATGGTGTATGGTGGTGGTGTGGTGGTTGTGTGTGGTGGTGTGTGATGGTGTTGGAGCATTAAATAACAACGCGAGTAGTCACACTCGCTGAGCGGGTCTTCCCGACACAAACGCAGTCGACTAACTCGATACTGATGTTGCTGCTGCCGCTGTTCTTGTTGCTGTTGTTGTTGCTGCTGCTGCTGTTGTCGTTTCGAACTTTTTAAAACAACTCACCGCCTTTCGTTGCAGTTTCGGTCATTGAATTGTCACTCGGCTCGTGCCGCCTACTCCGGGACCGGCAAAGCTTCGTGCGTGCGACGGCAACATCCTTTGTGCCGTGCAGGATGAGCGGGAGATCGGGCGCGTGTTGTAATGCGATGTGAAAACGCGTGTCCCATTCATCACATACAACCTACACTTGGCGACGGTCTTAAATGGCGAGCAAACCACGTTGATCACAGCAGCAGCAGCAGCAACAACAGCGATCCACAGAGACACGGCAGAGTTGCGAGCGCGACTCTCGGGATACTGACCGACTCTGATCGTGGGATGGACCCTCTGCCGGTCTCGGTCGCTCCATCCTCGGGGGCTGAAGACATCGCAGGAGGGCACCGGTGTCTTCTCCAGCCCACTCATCCACCACCACCACCACCAACGCGAGCGTGCGGTGCTGTGAAGCCTCACAACTGAATCTCGTACACAAGCAGCAGCAGCAGCTTCGGCGGGATCACTTGTAGAAGAACGTGGGTGATGTAGCTGGATGTTTCCACGCCCTATTGACCACAGCGCCTCCTGGCGTCATTGGAGAATATATACTGTTAGTTCTTTCGGTTAAAAAGTCACGTAGGTAAAAAATGAAATAAAAAATAATAAAATCTTCTTGGTTCTTTCGGTAAAGTCACGTAGAAGGGAAGTAATAAAATAATAAAAATAAAACATAAATTATGTTTTATTTCTATTATTTTATTACTGACTTTACCGAAAGAACCAAGAATATGAATCCCTGCAGTCACGACTTTAAATCGAAATAAAATACAAATCACGACGTTTCGGAGGCAACACCGTCACAGCCAGATTTACTGCATCAAGCTTCAAATCTAGAGTCACTGGAGAAGTGTTTCCCTTCTCACAAAGGAGTAAGCAGGACACAATGTCTCTTTAACGTTGAAGGATAAAGCTTTTTTTGTTTAAACCCACAATCTCGCAAAACCACACCGCCTTTCTGGGATTGTGTAATTTCAGCAGCTTCGGTTCAACGCAAGCAAACCTCTGGACCGGTTTAAAAAACAGCTAGGTTATGTTAAAACATTGGTGTAAAACATTGGTGTAAAATATTATGTAATCCCATCGGCGGAGTTATAAAAAAGTTCCACTAACTCGACAATGGGAGCCACGGGGCTCACACGATGCATGTGCTTGGCCCATATGTATAACTCTTTATTGGCCAGGGTAACCGATATGAATCTTAAAAACTACTTTGTGTGGTGGTGATGCTGCTGCGTTGCAGTTGTGCACAGTATAAAAAATTGACAACAACCAAAACCTCAATACATTTTCTATATTTGAAGTTTTTGTGACTGCAATAATCCATACGCTTTGGTTCTTTCGGTAAAGTCACGTATGTGAAAATAAAAAATAAAAATAGAAAATTAAAATAACTAAAATAATAATAAAAATAGAAAATTAAAATAACTACATTTTGTATTTATATATTTTTTCATTTTTTTTCACCTACGTGACTTTACCGAAAGAGCCAAAGAGTACTCAATACATTTGTGAATAACATTGTAGCCTTAACATAAATAAAACATAGAGCAATGGCCCTGCTTATTCAAAGAACACATGTAGCTGTGATATGAAGAAGAGACAACGGTACAAATGCCACGTACTATATTTTGTTTGTTTTAAGGTCACTGTGTTTTTGACAAATATGTTGAGTGTATTTGCTATGTTTATATGATTATTGATTGGGCTGTCACTTGATTTTCGGTTGCAAACGAGACTATCCTGATTTAAAGTTTTCGTGACTGCAGGGATTCATCTTCTTGGTTCTTTCGGTAAAGTCACGTAGAAGGGAAGTAATAAAATAATAAAAAATTAAACATAATAAAATAATTATCTCTCTCCAACCCAGCTTAAATATACGCTCCAAGCTTGGTGGTGTTTCATTCTTCACCTGAGGACGGCTGCTTGCGTTGTGGCCGAAACGTCGTGAGAATTATTTCATTGTTTTATTTTTATTATTTTATTACTTCCCTTCTACGTGACTTTACCGAAAGAACCAAGAAGAGACTATCATCACCTGGTTAAACATTATACACGCGAATGGGGATGCCACTTCAGAAGTATATAAATAAGTGTCAATAAAGAATATCTCATAATGCCAACAGTGACACAAAACCGATGCGTGTTATGTTCATTGTTGCAATAGGACAGCTACCTCGACAAAAGGGGAAGTGCTCCACTCACTTGTTGGCCCTCAGCCATTGGAGTTCAAGTTCATTTATTAAGTGTAGCCCTGTGAGCCATTCGGCTCTTGAATCTGGTGCAACCGCAACAAACAAAAAACTAAAACATGAACAAAAACATCTTAAAGTGAATATGTGACTAAGTGCAAACAGAAAATCCAAGAAAATACAGCAAAATATTGCAGAAAAAAACACCGTACACCAAGGCTGTGTGCAAAAATCCCAGTGGGATGCAAGTCAAACAACCAACAACAACCACAAGACAACTTTGATTAAGGCCATCAGTCTAACTCTGTACTACAACAAACAAACATGGCTAAACCAATACACTTTTCGAAATCACCAAAATAAAGCCATGAAAGCAATGAAACACGTGGCGGGTTCCAATCTAGATCAATCAATGTCGACCTCCCACAACGTTATACATATTTTTGCAGCCCCAAATGGATGATAGACTGAGTCTACTGCTGACCAAATCATCGTTCCAATCTTCAGTGTGCGAGTCAAGTGCTCTAGCTACCGTGCCACCCACAAGGCTTATTACAGATACTGTAGTATTATTGTACGTAAATAGCACAAACATTCCAATGCAGGACCTTTCTAAAAAAGAGTATTGAGACTCAGGTGAGGCATTCCAGGGTATCGGTATTATTTTCAGGTGAGGTATTATTCAGCCATACGGCACAGTGGCAGGGAGTTCGACTTGCATAGGAATGTTTTAAGTTTAAATCCCAGTCAGGGTTCGACTCAGCTCGCTGCTGTAGTAAAAGTCATCAGTGGTTGTGCTATGTTGAGACCAACCCTGGTCATAGGGTGCCATGGTGGCGAGATGTTAACTACCTCGCCTGGTATGCAGGAGGTCATGGGTTCGATTCCAACCGTGACGCCTATATATTTGGATTTTGTATGTTCTCCTCGTGGTCACGTGGCTTTGTATCCGGTTCCTATGGTTTTTCCCTCGACATTTCGAAACGTACATTTAAAGCATTTGGCTGCCAAACATTTCTACATAATAAGCCACTTTGTTGAGCTATCATTTGTGGCCAGGTCGGCTCTTAAGAAAATAGCTACATAGCTCAGTGGGCCTTGCGTGGTACAATAAATGTTTTTTTTTTGTTTAGGAAGGTGGACTCTATATGTCTTTGTATCATGGCAGCAATTGGACACGAGTGAGACTTAACTCCTGCCATGTGAATGTGGAATGGACACCATGGGTTCAGTGCCATTCAAGGGTATGAGTACCGCCTCACAGCTGCTGACGTGATGCTCATCATCACGGTGTATGTATAAATGGCTTTAATTGTGTACACTTGGCCGTATTAAATAAAGCATTTATTGAACAACACTAAACCTCACACTTCATAGAGATTTCCGCTCTAACTTGCAGCAGGGATGTTATACACTGCTACCCAGAGGTGTGGACTCGAGTCATGCGACTTGGACTCGAGTCAGACTCGAGTCATGATTTTGATGACTTCAGACTCGACTTGGACTTGCCTCATCTTTGACTCGACTTGACTCGGGACTCGAGAGCAAAGACTTGAGACTTACTTGTGACTTGCACAACAATGACTTTGTCCCACCTCAGAGGTGTGGACTCGAGTCATGCGACTTGGACTCGAGTCAGACTCGAGTCATGATTTTGATGACTTCAGACTCGACTTGGACTTGCCTCATCTTTGACTCGACTTGACTCGGGACTCGAGAGCAAAGACTTGAGACTTGTGACTTGCATAACAATGACTTTGTCCCACCTCTGCTGCTACCATTCACGCCATGTTTTTAATAGCGGTTGAACTCGTGTGATGTAATAATACAATGCGGTTTCATTCATTTGTTGTGGTCTGCAATTTGTTTTGATTCTTTGCTGCACATTTTTTTACGGATGCACACTAATGGATTTTGAAAACATAAATACATTCGTGGAGGGTTATTTAATCTGAGCTTGCAATGGATCATTTACGACACTATAAGCTTGTTTACATCCGGGAAGCATAATTATCTAAATCCTCCCACTCTGAACTATGCAAGTAGTACTTGACATTCTTATCCCTTAATTCTCGGATTTTCTTTTTAACCAGCTAGTTTCTGAGTAATCTGTTTAAAAAGAACATGTCAGAACAGACATTGCCACTTGCGTTAATGCTGTGCTCGCATGTTCCTTTGCAGTGTCCCCCAGAACGTTTTATCCTGCGGTTCAGGGAAGTGTTGAGAAACTTAATCAGATATGGACACATAGCCTCCATTGTAAGTCTACACGTATATGCTAAAAACTCATTCGTCAATGGTCTATCGCATACATGTCTATCTCAATGGCCTATCTGTATATGTTAATCGAGTGTGTGTGTGTGAACCACGATAGGGGAGCTCTGAACGAGCCCCTCTATAAGTAAGGCATGTGGCCCTCTCTTCCGTACAGGTCAGACGTCTTGGAAGAGGATGGAGTTACTCAAACTTTTCCCCACGCGCGTGACCTGCCGATCGACTGGGGTGAAGCCATTTAGACCGCTGAGGTGGAGGGATCTAAAACACTTGCACCGTTGTTTGAACCGGCGACATCCACATGGTACAAGCCCGGTGTGATAAGCATTTACAGCAGGGCAGTCTTCACATGCACATGCAAAATACTCGCGAACAAAAAAATTGGCAAAAACTTCCCAACGCTGGCCCCGATGGGCAAACAAGAATCTTGGGACGCACGGAGGCTTTTCTGCATAAATGATTTACATCATCGGAGAATGTCGGCATTTTCTCCACTGGCTTAGGGCGGTAAACAGGAGCTGAGCACATGTTAGTGGAAAATCACTCTTGACTTTTTTGTGCTCTATGGCCAACGTTTACAAACGCCGCACGCAACACAACAGCACACAGACAGGTCACATATACATTCCGTTGATGAAACCCTGAATTATCACTGTTCAAAGAGACAACTTATTTGGTGACGAAGCTGCGTTGGCAGTGGTGCACGAGCTCAATTAACAAGAAAACAAACCTTAACACATTCCTCAATAACACCGTGGCCTTCAAAGAAAAAAATAGGTGACATTCCAGGCGATGGACTTTCTTCATAGCATATTCTTCATCGCACAAAAGGTATCCGAATCCATCGCCGTGCTATGAAGAAGGGCGATTTCCCGACACGTTGCCTATTGTGTATATATGTTTTTCTTTTAAGGCCACAGTGTTATTAACACATGTGTCAAGATGGCCATGAAATGGGGGCATTTCGTTTCGTGGTTTTCCTTAAAGTGGTGAATTTGTTTTTGGCTCCCTTTATGCAAGAGAGCCATCCACAGGTAGCAGAACCAATTGTCACTGTTAGGGCACATACAAGTCAGAATTAACACCACGCGTCACATGCTATCTTCAAAAACACGTCACAATTATAGCAAGGCAGCATGCATTTACCAACCACTGCATACGATGCATTTTGGTAGGATACAAAAAACAGACATAATGGTCTCTGATATGTTTTTTTAACCTGGTTCATTAGTGTATTGTCAATCGTAGCAAAAAACGGTCCCAAATCCATCCTGCTTACCTGGTTGATTGACCCCTAATGTATGCATTATTCTGTGTTCTTCTTGAACAATTTGTGTACATGGGATAGGAGACTGATGGGTATGGAATTCTTCAAGTCAGCAGTGTCTCGCTTTCGGAATAAAGAACGATTCCAGCATCATTCCATTATTGAGGAATTGTATTTGTGTAAATGTCTGCTAATCCAACGGTCGGTCGCCGCTACTTCATTGATGTCCACAGTAATTCCCTTCGGGTCTGGGAGCTTTCCCTTGTTTCTACTGTGAAGGGGCATGGTTCACTTCTTCCACTGTGACAAATGCATGGAGAAATATTAAGATTGCGAAGTGGACGTAACTAATTTCATCACTGAAATGAGATATCCGACACTGCTGTCGGTAACTCGGAATAAGCATTTAAATGTTTTGGTGGAGAATTTAAATAACAAAATGAACATGCAGACTGTTCATCACCTTCACATATCCGTCTCTCCACGTACAACATAAACGATCCGCAGATCACCAAGCGCTGATTCAAGCAAGCCTGACTCTTCTGATGAGACAACGTGACGTGACAACCGGTCCAGAGTTTCCTCGTCTTTAAAGAATGCATTCTGATATCATGCACTCCGCGGAGGCCGTGTGGATAATGGGTAGTGTAAGAAATACTCTTATAATTGTTGCGTGCGTGGAGAGACGTGATACGTGAAGGAGACACACTGTTTGCTTATTTATTCCTGAATAGATGGTGCTATGAGAGTTTGGAAGTAAAATACAAAATGCAAATCCAGATAACACGTTATCTACAATAACAACATGCCAAACAAAACAGGGCACACACGGAGATGGTGATGCGAAGCTGAAGAATTAATACGCCCGTAAACCCACGAGGAAAGGACAGAGGGGAGGAATTCGAGAAGACAAAAACACAACCGTGATTGAAGACGGGAGAGCGACAAGCAGTGACGGAATGAAAGCGACACACCGCACGTTGATTACCCGTGAATCACGAAGAGGGAGACGTTGTTGTCCTGAGAGAGCGAACATGGAACGATACCAACACGACAGAGACAGAAGAGTAAAACAAATAGCAGAGGAGGCATCTGCTACATTTTTTGACAATAAAAAAAATGCACTGTAGTATATATATACACACAGAGAAAAAATATGCAAACATTTTACTTAGACTTTCATTCGCTTAACATTTCATACTCCATCCTCCGCCCCCCCCCCCCCTAAGTCTGCCACTGAATAGAGACCCTTTAGAACCCCGCAGACTGGAGCCAGAGAGCCGGGATGGAGATTAATTTATAATATATGCAAACCATTGCACAAAGCCTTCATTGTAAGACAGCCAGCTAACCCTATTCAGCTGAGCACCCACCTGTCCAGAGGGTTTCATTCCATGTCAGTATCAAGTCTGGGGTTTACTGCACACCAGCCTCTGTGATGTTGTGGTGGAGATGGGGGGGGGGGTTAGCCCCCTCTAACCCCGACCCCCACCTCTCCATCTTTCGTCCGACGGGAAAAATCTGACAATGGGATGTCTAGTTTGGTGATCCACGCAGTGTGCTTCCTGAGATGCCGAGCGGAGATTGTGAAGCGCCTCCCGCAACAGATCTGAGCGCGGGGCAGATCGATGTGATACGTTCCACGCACGGTGGTCCGGGGACTCGTGGTCACAGTCGCACCCTTGGGGTCCACACCTCCCTCATCCTGGGGTCCTCATCCTTCATCTTCCACTCGTGAAGCAGCAGCATCTTCGTCCCCCCTACCCGTGTCCTGTTCGATTGAGCGCCGTCCGCACTGTCTTCGAGGAGGGGAGGTCAAAGCCAAGTGACCTCTGCTGTTCAGTCGGCGACGAGGTGCTCTTTACGTTGCGTGTGTCCCACGATTCCATCCGTCTGGAGAATGGGTCGATGATGCCAGGCTGCGTGAATCTTGGCTGCCGCGTCCCAAAAATTACTGTGGCGCAAATTCGAAGCCCTTTCTTGGTGGCTTTTTTTCTCGACTCTTTCTGGATCGGAGGTCGGAGTTGCTTTAACATTGTCCCCCCCCCCCCCCATCTCACGTAGCAAGGGCAGGCTGGTCGCGGCGGCCGGCAGGCGGGGTCACGTGGGACTGGCACCGGGAGGGAGCCACTCAGCTGAAGGGGCCTTGAGATGCCCTGGCACCAAAGTCGTGGCCGCGTTCGGCCGAACGTCGACGACGCCGTGGGGGCCACGAGGCAGAGCAGCGTCATGCGGCAGGGTAGACCAGGGCCACTGCTGCGCTGCGGTAGTGGTCTATCTGCACCTCAACACCCCCCATGATGTTCCACTACTGAAGGTTCAGACCCCCCCCCCGCTTTACTAAATCCTTCGTCAAATAAAATAAATGTTATTTTCATATTTAGCACCCAGTCGCGGGTTTCTTTTTACAGTTCCCGACACAGCCCCCCGCCCCCCCCCCCCCAACGATCAGCACGGGCTGGCTACGTGCGGTGCGAAGGAAGTTCAGCGCACGTACGGCAGAAGCGGCCGTGCCCATGTCCGCTCAGGCTCGGTGGATCGGCCGTACACAATGCCTGCGAGTAGTCGGAGCGAGCTGGACTAAACGTCCAATATTAGCACGATTAAGCGGATAAACGTCCAATATTCGTACGATTAAGCGATGCCCACGTCGCAAGCCTTCTCTCATATACACCGGGGGGGGGGGGGGGGGTGTGACAGCACGAGCAGGGCTGCACGATATACATCAGCAAATCACGTCGTTCCTAAATATTTATCGCGTCTAAACACCCGTTTAAAGTTTGTTTGACATTGACCGCGTCGAGGCCACCCCACCCCATCCGCGTGATTGTATATCCCATCCCCACCTGAAATGTCACCCTACATGCCCACTGCACTGTCCTCCACGCTGCTTCCAAAAGAGCCACCGCTACGTCCATTCATTCTTTCCGCGTGTTACACGTAGCCAGCGGACCGCTGCTGGAAACTGCGAAACATGCCGGCGTACTTTGGCAGCTTTCGGTTTTATGAATGGAGTCGCTTTGGCGTGTGTGAAACAGTGGGGGTCTTTAAAAACTTTCCACGCAGCCTCTGATTATTTTTCTTCAATTAATGGCCAGGAAAGGGCTCCTTTCCAAACATGCCACTCGTTTCACTTTCATCTTCAACTTTGACTTTCAGTGCAGGGTATTTTTTTAAAAATATATATAATTAGTGACATTCCTTTGAGATGACATGCCTCTGTTTTATAATGAGAATGTTAAAAATACAGTACAAAGTGGCATTATATTTTTTTCAGGTAGGTAAAGGTAAAATTAAAGGTGCATCCCTGCAATTGCTTGCACATCTCACTGCTGGCAGAAGGGCCTCCACTACAAGGGGTTTAAAAAGACCGCCCACTGATGGAATATTTCACCTACTTTTCCACAACATCTCGTGAGAGGTGTGAGTACCCACATTTGACCCTACCGCACGAAGTCTGGCGATCAACTAACACTGGCGTGCCCATGTACACACTGCTGGGTGGACAGAATCCGCGGGAGATTTAAGAAACTTGCACCGTCGTTTCAGCTGCTGTCCCAGGCGATCGAACCGGGGTGCTAACCACGACACCGCGACAGCATTTCTTTAATCTTGACTTAAAGCTTTCGTGACTGCAGGAATCATATTCGTGACTTTACCGAAAGACCCAAGAATATGAATAGCATTTCTTCAATCGTAATAATAATTCACGTACTTATTCAAAGCCATGTTACATTTTGGCCATGTTTTTAAGCAGATTGTTTGCCCTGAATATCACTGCAGTTTCTCAAGAACGACAGTTCCTGCCAGCCGGTGAGGTGCCATGTGAATCAGAGTTGAATTAATTTGGGGCGCAGTAATGGATTGAAAGTGGATGAAGTTTTATCCAACTCAGCGGGGGTGTCAGACAAACTATAGGGACTCCTCTACTCCTCTACTTACGTAATTTGATTTGTTCGTAAGTCCAACTTTACTTCTGTCGATTACAAACATGTTGTACGGCATGTACACTAAACACGGGGGATGGCTTGAAAAGTTGTATAATATCTTGTAGATGTGGATGCCACTGGTTCTTCATGTTCTGCAGATGTAGATACCACTGGTTCTTCATGTGGCATCTACATGACATAGGGACAGGTTTGTTCGTATCTCTGAAAGTTCGGAAGTCGAATGTTCGTAAGTAGAGGAGGCATGTAATTGTAAAAACGTATCGAAGCATATGCCTGGGTGGCTCATGTGGTCAGAGCGCTGGACCCAATCAAAGTGACTTCATTTCTCGGTCGGGGGTTGATTGAGCTTATTATCTCCCAGGGCCAATAAAATACGTACCACTTTGTGGGATGTCAACAATGGCCATCCTGTAGACTGGCTCTTAACATGGCAATTTATTTCCAAATCTGGCTCAGTGCTGAGGATGCCCCCTCTAAGGTACAAAAACCAGGACATATCATGGGAAAAACAGGTTATAACACAATACTAAGAGAGGGAGATAGACACGAAAATTCAATGCCTGCAGTGATGTACCATTTACACAACTAACAAGACCTGAATTTAAAATGTGGTGGGAAGACTTACATATTTCCCAGGACATCTAGCTCAAAAAGAGGACACTCAAAGGGAAAACCAGGACAGGTGGCAAGTGGCAGCTCATATTCAGGGCTGCCACTTGAGATGTCAAAGTCAGAATTAAAGTCAACGTGTCTTTCTGCTGTTTAAACAAGAAACAGGGCAGCATTGAGCAAAAAAACTACTCTTCAGACACCATTCAACAAAAGCCATTAATCCTCAGCAAACACACGGTATAGACATCGCACTCTCATTCAAATGATAATAAAGCATTGTATATGTAGGGGTGTTACGGAGGAGCTGTATGTGTAGGGGTGTTAGAGAGAGAGCCGTTATGCATGGCAGCTTATGGGAAACAAACACAGTGGGCGGGGCTACGTGAGTGCACGGGGGGGGGTGCTCTCAACGACGTCCGCACCAGGCAGCCCGGGGCCCCACCCCTCAGCGGGGGTGGAGTATAAAGGGGGATGTGTCAGAGGGCTCGGGGCAGAATGTTTAAGTAAACTCTTGGAGACCGAAGACTGCCTAGCTAGAGCCCTGGACTCCCCTGGGACGCCGCCCTTGTCAGGGCCGCGCAGGACCGAGCCAGCGGCGTGGTCCCGTGAACCAGAGCCAGGACTCTGGGACTCCGGGTACCGTAGCCCGACTGACCAGTGTCGGGCCAGACAGCCTCCCCTAGCCCAGTAATTGGAGGATTAGGAGGCAGGCTAGGGGTAGCTAGCCGTATGTTCCCAGCTATCCGGGTGAGGGGGCCGATACCCCCTCCAGTACTGTATGTCCCCAGTGACTGTTGTGAAATAAATACGTGTGCCTCTACTCGGGTGTCCACGCGTCCTCAACGGTACTACATCTGGTGACAGAAGTGAACAACAACGAACATGGACACGCACCGAACAGCTTGGGCCGGGGTGCAGGAGGCGGAGGACACCGCGGGAAGTGCGGTGCCAGAGACGGCTGATGGAGGCAACGAGCAGCCGGGGCCGAATGCATCCTTACCGGGGCATCGGGAGGAAGGGGAGTCGCCATCCGACGGACTTCGGCTGGCGCACGCGAGGCTGGCGGAGCTGCTGTATGCTGCTGCCGCCACACTCGAGAGCATCACTCGGCTGGGAGCTGCTGGACCGCCGCGGGGCGAGGACGGCCGACGACCGTTGCGCCTTCCCGCCATTTCTACTGACTACAACTTTGAATCTCCCGCCATCGCCGCAGCAGCTGCCGAGGGCATGGCCAGCCTCAACCTGGGGTCCGACATCGGCCTCGCAGGGGCTGCCGCGTCACCACCAACGGACGGAGCGTCACCATCAGCGCGACAGGCGATTCCATCTGTCGTTCGTGCCGACGCTCAGCCGAGTTGCGGGGACAGCAAAGCGCGGGCCTCCACGGCGATCGCTGCGCTACACCAAAGGCTGCCCCCGCTGAAAGAGTTTGTAGCTGAGGAGGGCGACTGGGGGGGGTTCCAGCGGCGCTTCCTCGCGCACCAAGAAATGGTGGGGTGGTCGGACGCCGAAGCCCTCTGCGCGCTGCCGGCGCTCCTCGACGGCGACGCCCTCGCCGCTCTTACGTCGGCACCGGGGGACAAGCGCTCCACTCTTCCGATGGCGCTGCAGTTGCTGGCTGGGGTCTACGGACCTTCGGCGGAATGCAGACAGCGATTTTACGATCGCCAGCGGGGTGCAAAGGAGTCGCCCCTCGCCTACCGTACGAGCCTTCTGGCGTTGGCAAAGACGGCCTTCCCTCGTATGGATGACCAAGGCGTGGACGCGATGGTCACTGAGAAAATTCTTCTGCTGGCGGACGACCTGGACATCGCCATCGTCGCACAGGAGGACACGGAGATGGGTTCCCTCCAGGCGGCGCGGCTCCTCCACGCTAACCTCCTGTCACAGCGACGGAAGGCCAGCAGGGCAGCGGCCGGGCGTACGGTGGCTGCCGTCACCCCCCCGACGGAGGAGGTCTACGCCGCCGACTTCCGACAGCAGCAGAGGGTGGGAGTACGGGCGGGCCGGGATGGGTCGGGCCGCTCCGACCGTCCGTCATCACCGCCTGCGCTCCCGCGCTGCTATAACTGCGGCATCCGGGGCCACGTCGCCTCGGGGTGCCGCTCTCCTCGACAGCGTGGGATGACGCCTCGCCGGGACGCCGGCCCTCCTCCTCCTTCCAAGCTCCATCAACATGACCCGGCGAGTCGCGGCACCCCACATGTTTGGCCAAAGCACACACCCGTTACACACAAGCACACCGCAATGAACGGGGGGCCAACATTGCGCACCGTCGGGCCAACACGCACCACTATGGGGACCCAAATCGAACCCAGGCAGTGGTCCGTGTTGGCCCACCGCGTTGTGGCGGCGTCGTCGGGGTCGTCGGCCGTAGTAGGGCACATTGACGGGGTCGAAGTGCATATCCTCGTCGATACAGGAGCGTCGGCGACTATCATTTCGGAACTCATATACAACATTCTCCCCGTCCAGAGTCGTCCTTTGCTACCGGTTAATGTCCCATTCTACGCTGCTAACGGGGGCTCATTGGGTATCATGGGTCAGATTCGCGCACAAATTTCGATCGGTGATATTAAATTGTCCAGCCCCATTTTTGTTTCCTCCTCGCTGGCGGTTCCGTGCCTGCTGGGGACGGACTTCTTGGGCAAAATGCCAATTCGGATTTTGATTGATCAAGGTTGCATTGAGCTCCCGTCGGGACGACGGATGGCGTTTTTGCCTTCCCCTACTGCGGCTCGGTCGGCGTTCGCGACAGTACCGGCGTTTGTCGTTCAAACGGTTCGCGTGCCGCCGGGGGCACAAATGTTGGTGCCCCTAAAACTTCGTAGGCCCTTCGCTAAGGGTGTTGGGGACCAGGGTGTCCTGCTGGGGCCATCTAGGGCCGGGGTTAGCGGGCCGCATTTAATTCCCGCCCAGACCATCGTAAGGGGGGACGGGGACCCTTTCATCGCGGTCCTCAATGTGGGGTCGCAGGCCGTGGTAATTCCTCAAGGGACCGTGCTTGCTCACGCAACGCCGGTGCCCTGCGAGGAACCTGTCGCCAATCACGTTGGCACTGCCACTCTGCCGCTTCCACATTCGGACACCGATGAAGGGTGGCTTGAGGCGCTTTGTGCGGGATCGACGGACCTGTCGGATGTAGAGCGTCAAAAACTTAGGACACTCCTGCGCGAATTTGCCGACGTGTTCAGTCAGATCAAATTCGATTTAGGCTGTACCCATTTGCTGCGTCACCATATTGATACGGGTGACAGCGCGCCCATACGCCAAAATCCCTTCCGGCTGAGTCCCGCCGAGAAGGACCATGTCAAATCGGCTGTTGATGACATGTTAGCCGCCGACATCATTTCTCCCTCTACCAGCCCGTGGGGAGCGCCGATCGTTCTGGTTAAGAAACAGGATGGATCGTTGCGGTTTTGCGTCGATTTTCGCCACCTCAACAAAATTTCCGTTGCTGACGCATACCCGCTTCCCCGTATTGACGAATCGCTGGACGCCTTGGCGGGGGCGCGATTCTTCTCCACATTGGATTTGCTTTCGGGATTCTGGCAGCTTCCTCTGGACGATGAATCTAAGCCTAAAACTGCATTCCGTACACCACATGGTCTCTTTCAATTTAACCGGTTGCCGATGGGATTACACTCGGCGCCGGCGACTTTCCAGCGATTGATGGAATTGGTTTTGGCTGGATTGCAGTGGGATTCGTGTTTAATCTATTTGGATGACGTTATCGTCTTTAGCAGAACATTTGACGAGCATCTCCAGAGGTTGCGGGCAGTTTTCCTCAAAATGCGGGCTGCTAATTTGAAATTTAAACCCCAAAAGTGTCATTTATTGCGCGAATCGGTACGTTATTTGGGGCACATCGTGGGACGCTCGGGTATTGCTACCGATCCCGCCAAAACGCAGTGCGTCAGCTCCTGGCCGACTCCCACCTCGGTGGGAGAGGTCAGGAGCTTCGTTGGTTTCGCGTCATATTACCGACGCTTTGTCGCGGACTTTGCCACCATTGCTAAGCCCCTGTATGCTTTGACGTCAAAGGGGGTCCACTTCCATTGGGGACAGGAGGAGGAGGCTGCGTTCCGCTCCCTTCGGGACGCTCTGGTTAATGCCCCTCCCCTGGTTTATCCCGATTTTTCAAAACCCTTTGTGCTCGATACCGACGCGAGCAACACAGGTATTGGGGGCGTGCTTTCCCAGGTGGTTGAGGGCGTGGAACGGGTGGTCACGTACGGTAGTCAAGTGTTGTCTCCAGCGGAGCAACGATATTGTGTCACCCGTCGGGAACTGCTGGCAATTGTCTATTTCATCCAGCAGTACCGGCCATATCTGTACGGGCAGCGTTTCACCGTCCGTACAGACCATGCGGCGCTACAGTACGCCCTGCGAGTCCAACAACCATCGGGACAATTGTCTCGATGGCTGGAGGTTCTCCAGGATTTTGATTTTGAGACCACGTACCGTAAGGGCGTTCGCCACACCAACGCGGACGCTCTGTCGCGCATGCCAACCACCCCCGAATGCGCATGCCTCCTGGGGTCGGGTCGGTGCAGGCATCCTGGTGAAATGCCTCTTCCGGTCTTGGCGGCTGCTGACGATGCAGCGTCAATGACGAATTCCATCGCACAACAGGGATCTGATTCCCTGTTGGGGTTGCCTGCCACGGAATGGGGGCGGTTGCAGATGGAAGATACCTCCCTCCTTGCGTTGCGCCGCCGCGTCGGGGACCGGGGGCGGGGGAGGGGTGATGCCGACGCATGGGAAATGCTCGGTGGGTTGTTAATGCATTGGGACGGGAAATCCCATCGACACCGGCTGGTGGTCCCTTCGGGGTTACGGGGTAGGGTGGTGTGGGCCGCTCACGAGCGCCTCCTCCACCTGGGAACCCAAAAGACCCTGGCCTTGCTCCAACTTGATTTTTTTTGGCCGGGCATGACAAGGGATGTCGGGGATCTGTTAGGGTCGTGCCCTAGGTGTGCGCAGCGGAAACCACCAGCTAGGGAGTCGAACCCGCCCCTGCAGTCTATCAGGGTCTCCCGAGTGAACGAACTTGTCGCGCTGGATATTCTGGGACCGTTCCCCGCCACCCCCAGGGGAAATAGATATTTGTTAACCGGGGTGGAGTACTTCACGCGCTGGCCTATGGCCTGGCCCCTGGCCAACCAGTCGGCAGCAGCCATCGTGGAGGCCTTTGTCCAGGGATATGTCCTTGACAAAGGTGCTCCCGAGCGGCTGCTGACCGACCAAGGTAAAATTTTTTCTGGCAAATTGCTTCAACAGGTCTGTGAGATCCTGGGCACGAAAAAGATTCGGACCTCTCCATATCACCCACAAACCGACGGGATGGTCGAGCGGTTGCATCGTACCATCACGTCGATGTTGTTACAGCAGGTTTCGGACTCACAGACAGATTGGGACTTGAAAATTCAGGGGGTCCTGGCAGCATACAGATTGGCCCCCCATGCTGCCACGGGATTTTTCCCCTTCTTCCTTATGTATGGCCGCGAACCTGACCCACCTGTTCGGGCCCAGCTGCAGATCCCAGCGCCACAGGGAAAAACTCAATTGGCCGAACATGTTAAATTTAACCTGGAAAAATTGACAGAGGCGCGGGATGCTGCCATGCAAAATTCTGACATGCGGCAGAGGGCTAATGAGCGCCTCAGACTGCGTCGCGCGCATGTGCTACAGTGGAAGCCGGGGGACAGGGCATGGCTGCACTGTCCCCAGGTACCGCTCGCGACCTCCTCAAAACTGGTGCGGCCGTGGCGGGGCCCCGTCGAGGTGGTTGAGGTCCTGAGACCTCAGTGCGTACGCATTAAATGGGGGAAGGGCCGGTGGTTTGTACACCCCTCCAGGCTCAAACCCTTCGTTGCGGTGCGAGGTCCCACTACACACGCGCGTGGCCAAACATGTGGGGGGGCGACCGACTCAAAGAGTTCGTCTCCGCTGCTCTCGCCTGACGCGTTGCCGGCTGTCCCGCCCCCAGGTGCACCGGGAGTGACGGGCTCACGCCCGACGACCCCCACGGGGGATGCCGAGGGTCTTGCGACGTCAACAACAGACTCACTCGGAGATGGACACTTGCCACCCGACGGCCTGCCGGCCGGGGTTATCCCGTGTGACGGGCCTGCGGCGAGGACGCGCGCAAAAATGCGCAGACTCTTGTGACGCACGGAGTGAAAATGGGGAAAAAAAAAGGAAAAAAAGAATTTTTTTTTTTTGGAAATATTTTTTTTCCTGTGTACGTTCACATGTTATGCTCACTGTGTGCGGCGTCGGTGGTGTGCTCCTGGCACATTGCATTGTACGAATGTTGTGTTCGCTGTGTGTTGTGTGTGTGCTGGGGGGTTTCCTGAAAAAAATGTATATACGTTGGTTGTACGGATTTCGTATTTATTCGGGGGTGGGGTGCGTCGGGTTATTTTCCCTTCCTGTTGTTCTTCTCGTTGCGTTATTGTTGTAAAAATGAGGCACACGCTGGGGGATCGAGGGGTGAATAAACTTTTATTGTCAAGGTTGCAGCCGGGACGGCTGCGAGCTGTACAGGGGGGGGTGATGTAGGGGTGTTACGGAGGAGCTGTATGTGTAGGGGTGTTAGAGAGAGAGCCGTTATGCATGGCAGCTTATGGGAAACAAACACAGTGGGCGGGGCTACGTGAGTGCACGGGGGGGGTGCTCTCAACGACGTCCGCACCAGGCAGCCCGGGGCCCCACCCCTCAGCGGGGGTGGAGTATAAAGGGGGATGTGTCAGAGGGCTCGGGGCAGAATGTTTAAGTAAACTCTTGGAGACCGAAGACTGCCTAGCTAGAGCCCTGGACTCCCCTGGGACGCCGCCCTTGTCAGGGCCGCGCAGGACCGAGCCAGCGGCGTGGTCCCGTGAACCAGAGCCAGGACTCTGGGACTCCGGGTACCGTAGCCCGACTGACCAGTGTCGGGCCAGACAGCCTCCCCTAGCCCAGTAATTGGAGGATTAGGAGGCAGGCTAGGGGTAGCTAGCCGTGTGTTCCCAGCTATCCGGGTGAGGGGGCCGATACCCCCTCCAGTACTGTATGTCCCCAGTGACTGTTGTGAAATAAATACGTGTGCCTCTACTCGGGTGTCCACGCGTCCTCAACGGTACTACATATACATAAGCTTGAAGGGAGTCATTTGCCCTTCGGCTTAGCCAGGGTGTAAAAGGTGTATTAATAGCAGAACAAATAAAAGCATTTTACAAGGCATTCCAAAATAGCACTTTCAGAACCATAAAATACAATTGCGTCTTGTTTTCACAGGAGACTAGTGTCAGTGGGGACCCGTTCGGCTATACATGCCACTATTGATGAACTTCTGCGGAGGAATCATACATTTTACTTAGAACCGGACATAAATGGTGAAGGTATTATGAACATCAATTGCAGTCATTTGTCAATCCAGTGCTGGATGGCTCTTTCCACGCACTTTCAGGCAAAGGGGTTGTCTGAATATACTTCACCATGCTGGTCACTGTGGGTTGGTGAAGGGGAGGAGGGGGAGAGGGAAGGGCTGTTTCAGATGTTAACTACCTCGCCTGGTATACAGGAGGTCGTGGCTTCGATCCAGATCCTGACTCTGGTATATTTGGAGTTTGCATGTTTTCCCCGTGGTAGCGTGGGTTCTTCTCCGGGTCCTGCGGGTTTTCCTTCCACATTTAGAAACGTGCGTTTAGATCCAGTTGAACACGTAAGCCTCCATCTCTCGGGTGGCTCTCCTCTCTGCCAAGATTCATCCTTTGGCTGCCACTCAATCACAAGTCTCGTTCTTTGGCCGTCAACCCTTCGAGTGAATTTTCCTGCTCAAATCTGCGTATTTTTAAATCCTTTATATTAAGTTCACTTGCTTGCACGCTTACGACCGTGCAAATCTTTCGGTCGGTTTTTAACCCACGTCCCGTGATCCAATCGAGCTGACATTTTGCACACAGACTCGTTGTGCATGACAGTTAATTTTCGTGAATTTTTTTTCCAAAATGTTACACTTTTTTGAATTTTTTAAAAATATTTAATTACCAATTTCTTAATGGTGGCAGGCAATCATCTGACCCATAGGTGGTAGCCATCTCAAGCCAGAGGACGAGAGGACTCTAGCCGCCACGCATATAAAGGATTTATAGTGAAAAACTTTGCTTTTACGGGTTGATTTTTCCTTAACAGTCAACGTGATGTCTATAATTTGAGTTTGTTCTCTAATCGGTGTGTTCCCAAATCTGTCTATAAGTATACATCTCGACACGCATTGCCCCATGCTTTTTGTATACTTTTCAGTTTTGTTCGATTTTATTTGTCGGTGTCCATGTGTTTAGATCTTTGTCATAACGGATATTATCATCGTCATTTGTTACTTATAACGCACCTCTAATGCAGTGCATTTGAAGGCACCGGAAACAAAGGGGCATTTGAGATAATTACTCGGCAAGGAAGTGACTGCAGACCAAATATGATGTTCAAAAACAATACGGGATGAGCAATACACTCTACACACGAAGCAACATTGAAAAGCCAAACTGTGGTTGTGTGCTGCGGGGTTGCCTGCAGCGTCTCTAAACATTGGCACGAAAAACGTCAGTGGTTTTCCACTAACATGTGCTCAGCTTCTGTTTATCGTCCCCTAAGCCAGTGGAGAAATTTCCCACATTCTCTGATAATGTAAATTATTTATGCAGAAGACCCTCACTGTGTCCCAATAATTTTTCAGTCGGGGCCGCAGTGGCTTATTGAATTTCACGATAAAAAGTTAATTTTCCAAAATCGCTCCCTTCCACCCTCCCTCCCCTCTTCTTTTCATCATGATTCGGATCATCCTTCAATAATTGCCCCTTAGATATACATTGCTGAGTTTTTCAGTCGCGTCTCCAACAATAAATCTTTGTTCAGAAACACGATACAAGAGAGAACAAAAAAGTTCCCGTGAGGTTGGGTTGGTGGTATGGTTGCCACCCGTCCGGGTTTTTTCGCCAAAATCATCTTCGTTGTAAGGCAGCTGTCCCCGTTAAAATCTGTAAGTCTTCCCAGGACATTAAAGTCTCAGTTTTTGTGAGTTGCGTAACAATGCACCACTCAAGGCAACACGTTTACATGTAGTTCTCCGCTCTCCTCGTACACGTCCCGGATTTGTGTACCCCAAGAGGTGGCAACCCGAGTTAGTGGTAATTTTTTTTCCTCCTCCCGTTTTCTCTTGGAATGGGTTTTAAGACATCAAAAGAAACAGTCACCGCAGCCTGTGAGCTTGAGAAGGGAGGGAGGCACACTCGTCTAAACTGTACTCTCTTGGCACGTGCGTTGCACCGACTATGCTTTGGGACCTCTACGCTGCCCAACGTTGATCCCTCTGTGGCCACGGACGCAGATTCCAAAAGGTTCCCACGACGCCCGCAACGCTGGATACCGACAAGTCGCAACAGATACCCAGGGTTGGCTGAGTTGACATACGGGAGACCCGCAGCGGGTTCAAATATCGACAGCGATGGGTGTCAATTGCGTGTGATCTGAGTCTGCAGGATATCACTGCAGTATGCTAACCACTCCTCCGCTGCTCTTAAACATGACACACACACATACGACAGGCACGCACGCAAACGATACTCATACCATTTAGGAGAGGTGGTGCAGTGGTGAGCACATTGCGCTATTTACCCGGCTACCTTAGTTAAATTCTTGGACGTGGCTATAACTAGTGGAAAGTTGAATCTGAATCGGTCCTGCCCCACCTCTATGAACTCCCTATTTTTTTGCAAAAATTATCCGCGAGTTCAACCACATGCATCGTGAAGCGGCTTCCTAATACTCGCGACTTTTTCACAGATGAGAGGAGTCACACGGCAAAATCAACCTATTACCTGCGGGGTTATCCATGGGTAACTGACGTTACATCTTTACTTCCATTATCCGCGATGTTTTAGTGGATTAGAGGTGTCATGTGGAAAATTCATCCTATCATCTGGGGGTTATCCATATTTTTTTTTACCCCGTGGATAGAAGTGAAATCGCGGATAACACCGCTGACAATATGATCTGCGATATTGTTCTCCCCTATCACCACAAATGAGAGGAGATATCCATAAATTTCGATTTAAAGCTTTCGTGACTGCAGGGATTCATCTTCTTGGTTATTTCGGTAAAGTCACGTAGAAGGGAAATAATAAAAATAATAAAAATAAAACATCATAAAATAATTCTCACGACGTTTCGGCCACAACACAAGCAGCCGTCCTAAGGTGAAGACCAGGTCTGTCATTCAGACTCTGTCTCCCCGACATACCTGGTCTTCACCTGAGGACGGCTGCTTGTGTTGTGGCCGAAACGTCGTGAGAATTATTTTATTATGTTTTATTTGTATTATTTTATTATTTCCCTTCTACGTGACTTTACCGAAAGAACCAAGAAGAGATCTCCTGTACACTCTATCGCCAAAGCGTAGCCTTGCTCAAATGAGCAAACGGACAGCACACATCTCATTTAGTGACCTTCAGTCAGTGGCAAAAAATCCATTAACGCATGGCTGGGGCCAGCTTACCCAACAGGATAACCAAAGTTGACTTCCAACTAAATTGTACATGTTTTATATACACCAGGAGTATGATGGGACGAGTAAACCCCAAACGGTACTATGGACTCGTAACTTTCCAATCACAAGTTCAGCATTCTCACCAAATTCCAACGTAGCTGAACATGTCTTATGTGTGTAATACTCTTCCGCACCTCCGATTAGCATTGTTGGCTACGCACGGTGCAAAATAAGTCCATACATATGCAATGCACCTTAAGTGAGTTTTCATTTAGTTTGTGCTGCTTTTAAATGAAAACTTGAGGGAAAATTCCATCCGAGTTATTTTATACATCCAGCCACCAAGGATTGCTGAGGGTTCCCTGGGTAGGCAAATGAATAATACATATTTTATGTATAATTGTTATTGTTGGATGATGCTGACCACTGGCAATACCTTCACAAAGTTTAAGAAGCGCCCCCCCCCCACTGCCAGATTGTTGTTGTTCCATGCGACCCTGAGAATACGTTCCAAATAACTAGCGTCAGTTCGCGAGGTGAACTTTGGGAGACACCGGGAGGCTCGGCCAAGACGAGATAAGGCAGCTGTGTGAGTCTGTAGCGGGGGTCCTGTTTGAACAGTGGCCAAACCCTCCTTGCAAAACACAGATGCCGCGCTTTAGCTCATTTGTAGCCGCTATTCAAAAGGTCAGTAGGCAAAGCAATATTTTATTAAAACAACATTAAAAACAAACACCAAGAGGGCAGGAACTTGCTCGAATGTTGTCCCCATACGAGAGAACCTGGCATTGATTCTTGAGACTACACGACTTGGTGTCGTGTAACAGTGACACCGCGACTTTGCATGGGCAAAGCAAGCAAAGGTCTTAGGGCCCCATAAACAGCTCAAAAGGTCCCAGATAAACATTAGCCCAAATTCAACTAAACATAAAGAGAAATTTTACACAAAACATAAACTAATCTCTCTTGTATATTCTTAGGTTTTTTCGTAAAGTCACGTAGGTAAAACATCAAAATTAATAAAAATAAAATAAAATAATTAATTATTAATTTAGATGTTTTACCTACGTGACTTTACCGAAAAAAACCTAAGAATATGAATCCTTGCAGTCACGAAAGCTTCAAATCTAGTATTAATCTCTCTTGTCTGCATCTTTCTTCTCTCATCTCACCACATGGACATTTTAAAAAAATCAACATTTCTCTTATATCACCTACATACATATATCTATATCTTGTGTCTATATATATTATCTGTCATCTCATTAAGGTTTTCTTTTGGTTGTATAACATTGAACGGGAGGCCCCCACAAAGATTCCCTGCTCAGGGCCCACAGTGGCTCCTTACCACCACGCACCTGTAGAAATTCCATACGAGGTGGAGGTTAGATTTGGAGTCAGCGTGTGCTCAAGGCATTCATCTGCAGGGAAAGAGGTACGGCAAGTAGGTTGCTGAACTACCCGTGCACGGCTAGTGTTGTTTAGCAATTCGTGCAGGGCTTTTTTTCCGGACAGTTTACTCTCGCACGCAACGATATTTAATACGGAATTAACATCCATTGTAGGCCTCCCCTGGTGCAAGAACTTTGAGACGCACACAATGAAGTGAGATGGAATTACCACTTTGTTGTTATGGCTCTGGCCCTATTTGTTGAGGTACACAATGGTTGACCAAAGCGTTCGCATATGTTTCCAGGAAGGATATTGCAGTGACTCTGAGTGTGTGTACATATAATGCCAAAGTCCCCACAGATTCCTGCGCTGCTCTTAGACCAACAAAATACAGCATACACAACATACTGCTGCGTGGAGTATAGCGGTGTAACAATCAGTTGATTAACTTGATTAATCGGCTTAACATTTTAATTGACTGCTTCAGGGGTCAATTGCTTGGGCTCCTTTATAAAGGGTGGCTGTCCCGACATCCGGAAGGCCGGAAACGCCCTAGAAGTCACCCCTAGTGTGAAGAGAATAATGGGATGATAACAGGACCCTGCGGGGTGGGCTGGTAGGAACGAATAACCAAAGAATATAAACATAATGTATTATTACACTTGTTAAGCCAGGAAAGCCCCACTGAGTCTAAAGGTTTTTGTAGGGTCCTGCCAAGTGTTTGCAGTAGGGGGCGATGTTGATACACGGACGGACGGACGGACGACGGACGATATAATCTATTGGTGGTCTGGTCCACTTCGTTCCTACCAGTATTACCAAGCCCCGCCCACCACCTCGCGTCCAGCGGCAACAAGTGGCGACAGAGGGGAGACCTTTCGTCTCCAACTATTGAGTACGAGTCGAATGCTCAAGTGATCGAGCCGATAATATAATCAATGAGTTTAATTAATCGGATATTTATGTATTGCAGAATTTTACCTGCACACCGGTAATGAGGATTTCGATGCTGATATAATATGTGAGAATAACCCCCTGTGAGAAAAGAATGGAGACAGGCAATCATCGCACGGGGGGGCCGATAAAATAGAGTACCACTTCGTTGGGAAGTCACCTGTATAGTTGCCCTTTGAAGAAAATGACTCCTGCCTTAAGGATGTGGCATTCACACCGCTATTTCAAGGCCACATATGGAAATGAGCACAGTCTCACGTTCGTTTACGTACACTTGACTTCATCGATAACTTCCATGAATAATGAATTCAACTTGTAACGCGCTGCCGCCGCCACCGCCACCGCCACTGTCACCTGTGCACAGTCTTCGGTAACTCTCGACGAGAGAGGACGACTCAGAGGCGCGAGGAGGCACCACAGACAAGCAAAAAGGCAGCCACGTGCTGAGCCAGCGCCAACAATTGCCAAAGCTCTGCGGCCCTCTGTATGTTAAGGTGTTATCGGCCAATTAATTTAGCGTTTACATGTGAGAGGAGAGCGGAGCACCCGGAGCATTGTGAGCTGTGGGTTTGGGATTGGGTAGACAGTGGAATTAAAACCTCTGTCATGAGGATGTGAATTAGGATGCAATAAGTAGCAACAAGGTGACACATCTCCACATGTTGTAATTCCACATTCTTATGCCCGGGCTCAGTCATTGCACAGGAAAATCGCCGTTAACTGCCGACAAGGAGGTCTTGGAGGAAATGGGATTTGAACTGGAATCTTCTAACTGTTAGGCAGCAACAATAGCTTACAGCAAGACAACATATGGATTTCAGTGTAGAGTGTCATGGATTCAGTGTGCGTGTTAATGCATGTGCGTGCGTGCGTGGAACGGTAGCCTAGTGGTGAGCACACTGCCTTACGAAGCTGGTGAACTGAGCTAACATCAGTGATGATTATGTGAACTGGTCGTAGGCCTCCCCTAGGTCAACTCAGCCTTAAACGAGTGCGCTGGGGATACGAAGGGGGCAAGACCTTAGCCTGGACCCGAATTGATTGGCCAATGGTCTTTATTCGTCACGGCTTTCATTGTGAAGCTCTCTGTGATTCTCTGCACGCAGGCAAATCGAAGCCGACGTGTGGCGTGTGTGAATATTTAAGCTAGAAGTATGCCAGTGACAAATAGAATAATTCTCGACCAAAATAGAGTTTCATCCTTCTCAAATGGTAAATGCTCATGTATTTCAACACATCATTTCTTCCGAGTCCGCGACTGGTAGTTTCGTTCGGGCCCTACGCGGCTGCTATCATACCGCAAACGCGGTGCAGGCTTGACGGCGAAGCTTTTGTTCTTCGACGGGGAAGGGACCAAAACGCTTCTTCGGAGCGAGATGGCTCTCAGCGTGAGTCCTCCTTCGCACGGCCACGCTAACTCGCTCGCTCGCTCGTGTCTGCCACCCCGAGTGCTCGGGAGTTGCCCACGAAGCGTGGCAATGGCAACAAACTTGGCTTGGGCTCTGATTCATGACACGTGGCTAAATTAAAAAAGGTCCTTTTTGCGTCACATGATGAAAAAATGTTTTTGTCTGTATGCCATGTCCCTGGGCAGTTGGGAGGGGTAGGGTGTTGGGAACATTTAGTCAAAAAGCACTCTGTTTGAACCACTCTAAAAACATTGGTTTTATTATTTTGTATTTAAATAAAAAAAAATCCACTTTGGCTACCAGATGAACGAGTCATTAGCTCCACATTTTATATGCAGACTGAGTAGAGGACGGGGAGAGAAAACAACAACTTAAATATTCATAGTGAATATGAATGCACGTCAAATATTTACATTTTCCGTCCCCCGTCAAATATTGATTAAAGCTAATTCTAAAGTTTGAAAGTTACTCATAGCACAATATTTTCTATTTAGACTTGACGTTAGATTCAAAAGGGCTCTAATAACGTGACTACCACTTTGTGTGACGTCACCAGTGGTTGGTCGTCTGACGGAGAATCAGGCCTTCTGCCATAGCAATGTGGAATTTTCAACATTGGTTCAAAGGGCTACCAAAGTAGATGACCGCTGCCTCATGCTAGTTTGAGCAGGGAGACACTTTGCGGCCTGATTTTACTAACGAACTGAGCGAGGGACTTCAATAGTTCAAACATCCATTAATGAGTAGACATTGCAAACTGTACAACAAGGCAGCAGTTGATAACCACAGCAATCATCCTTTTCCCCGTCGCTCTGACCTTCCATCTCCTATAGGTGGGCAGAAAAAAAACAACCCTTCTCTCTCTTTCGTGCAAACATATCTCCAAGAAACAGACAGGAAGTACACCTGGAATAATAAAGAGACAGGACGTTGCTATGTACAGGTTATTTTCGCGATTGCGCTGTATCCCTCCCGGACGGGCTTTCACGTTGTACGACGCGTTCCTCGGGAAGTTACCGCGACGTGTCAATTCACGTCGCAGTAGCTTCTTCGGGCGAAATGAAATGAGCTGCTTTCTCCTTTTGATAACATTCGATGATACGCATCGTCGCTGGCTGCCGTCATTCTGCGTGCTTTGGTCCGTGGTCCTAGTCCGTGGCCTCAGCGCTGCATTGATGGGTTATTTTAATCGGCATTTTCATCTATGGGACCTTTTATTGGCAGTATGAAAAATAAAAAATAGGTTTTACCCTTTCTGGCAATGAAACAGGAGGTGTTAATATTCTTGGTTCTTTCGGTAAAGTTACGTAGAAGGGAAATAATACAATAATACAAATAAAACATAATACAAATTCTCACGACGTTTCGGCCACAACGCAAGCAGCCGTCCTCAGGTGAAGAACAGGAGGTGTTAAGCTGTTCATACACCGAATAGAGATAGCTTTTGCAACGAATCAAATCTCCATCCACCACACGTTCTTGTGGTCAACATTAAAAAAACATGCTCTGATAATAATTATAGATGGCATTGTCTTTGAAACTGATTGGCCTAGACCAGAGACAGCCGCCTTCTTTATGGCCTCGTCTCACCAGTGTCAAATGATCAGAGTATGTTTGTTTCCAATGTATATTCACCGCAAGTGTGTGTGGTTAATGCAATACTTGATTCCTTGGAGTTTGAACATCTAAACACCTGTTTTATTGCCATAAAGGGTAAAACATCTTCTTTTTTTCATATTCTCATCTTCAAAAGTCAAAATAGTTAACAGTGGTGACCGAGTTAACCCTCTCACCCACAATCCTGTGAGTTAAGTCACCGGGCTTGGGGAAAGGTTTGCTCATGCAAATGTTAACACGGCACGAGGGTGCACTCAGAGTTGTCTTGTTACATGTGCGTGCTGACGCTGCGTCTTTCAAAGTTGTGTGGCCTGGGGCACAAAGGCATGGCACACGTAGTCTTTTCGATTTAAAGCTTTCGTGACTGCAGGGATTCATCTTCTTGGTTCTTTCGGTAAAGTCACGTAGAATGGAAATAATAAAATAAAAAAAACATAATAAAATAATTCTCACGACGTTTGGGCTACAGACCAGTTCTCCACCTGAGGACGGCTGCTTTCGTTGTGGCCGAAACGTCGTGAGAATTATTTTATTATGTTTTATTTTTATTATTTTATTATTTCCATTCTACGTGACTTTACCGAAAGAACCAAGAAGACACGTAGTCTAATTGTTCTGAGCTGTTATCTCCTGCCTCGACTGGACTTTGTAAAGCAATGCGGAATCATTGGTAACTGTAAAAATGTATTAAATATATAAAACGATATCCTTTCTCACTATATATTTTTTGCCTTTCTGAGAAAAAAAAAATACCGCTCTCATGGGCTATACACTTATCTATATTAAGATTGAAAACTCATTCCTCCGATTAGCACGCTTGGCTACGTACGGTGCGAAAGAAGGTCAACACACATTCATATTATAGCGTCACAATCAAGGTGCTTGATTGGTGTTGTGTTTATCTTGGCCATTAACAACAACAAAAAAACCCATCTCATTCGGGAAGCCTTCGTCTCAATCTCCGTCAAACATTCTCATCCCAGAGGAGGAAATGTACGGCACACGATAGAAAGTTTTCACATTCACCATCAACTGCAATGCACGGATGCAAGAACAATAACAGAGTTCTCAAGGAGAATGGGTTAAGAGTTTGCCGAGTTCATTTGGCAGAAAGCCCTCTGGGGTACACAATGTAAGTGGTGGCATTGTGCCGGTGTGACTCACAAGTCTCCGATTGTTTAAGTGCTTTTCTTGAATAATTAAATAATCTAAACAGCATCCCTTTGATCTTTGTCAAGGGAGACGCTGGCGAGACGTTCGGGGCGGTGTTTAGAACAAAATTGTAATCGAGTATTTTTTTTTACAAACTTTCAAGATTTTATTCACAAGTGCCGGTGGCTACCAGATTTCAAACTTAATAATACAGGTTGCTCCGAAAATTATGGCGATCACAGAAGTAATAGCCTGGCAAACATGGAACGTTGGGCCTAACGTTGGTCCAACGTTTGCCCAACATTGGCAAGTTCCCTGGGGAGCTCATGAGGCCACCACGAGATCAACAACGCCCGGTGGCATACTCTTGGGTCTTTCGCTAAAGTCACGTGAATAAAAAACAATACGCAAGCAGCCGTCCTCAGGTGAGGACGGCTGCTTGCGTTGTGGCCGAAACGTCGTGATAATTATTTTATTATGTTTTATTGTTATTATTTTATTACTTCCCTTCTACATGACTTTACCGAAAGAACCAAGAAGATGAATCCCTGCCGTCACGAAAGCTTTAAATCGAAAAAAAACAATAGATCACGACGTTTCGATCGCAACACAAGCAATCGTCTTCAGGTGAGAGAGAGAGGCAATTTGACGACGTCCGTTGCGTTGACGTGCAGCGCGAACCATGGAAACGCGAACACACAACAGCGTCTCACATAATGACCCAAGAAATCTCGATATACTAAAGGAAAAAAAGTAAACAATAAAAAAAAGCTTTTATTTATTTATTTAAACAGGTAAGGCTCACTGAGATGTAGAGCTTTTTTTCAGAAGTGACCTGCCCACAAACGATATCTCATTGAAGTGGCTTATCACGTGGACATCTACAGCAGCCACACACTCTAAACGCATGTTTCTAAATGTGGAGGGAAATAACCGTAGCACCCGGGGAAAAATCCACGCAACTACGGAGAAATAGAACGTGCAAACTGCAAATATACATGCGTCAAGGTCGGGATCGAACCCATGGGCTCCTGCATACCAGGCGAGGTAGTTAACAATCAATGTTGAGCAATTCCCCAACCACACAAAAGGGAGGATAAATATATTGATCCGGGGTTAATGCCTGTCCCTTTATCTAGGCAAGATACTGTCCTAGGGGCAGTCCATAAATAACGTCACGTGAATTTGGACGATTTTTGACCCCCCCCCTAGTCACACGGCGTCACAAAAAGTCAGACCCTCCTCAAATATGACGTCACAAAGCTCTGCCCCCCCCCCCAAACCATATTTCCATTTTGAAAATAAAACATGCTTCAAATCGCTTTAAACTATTGTCATTGTAGTGCGTATTTAATGTGGCGCTGCACTCTGATGTTGTAGGAGTGTTGTTATAACAATTAGTGTTGTTATAACAATTCTATATTTATTTAAAGTTGCGAATTTTGATGTGACGCCACATTCCTCACCCCCCCCCCCCTCGTCACACATCGTCACAAATGTCTGACCCCGCCCCCCCCCTAGGTGCGTGACGTCATTTATGGACGGCCCCTTATCTAAGTGTAGTAGGTTCAAATTAGGTGCACACACACGCAGCTTGGAGGCAACACTATTTATTAAACGGTAAGTAATATAACACTGTACATAAGGTGGTGACCACCTTCCTCAACTCACTAACACTCTGGAACACGACACAGACTGGACCAGGCAGGCAACGGCCTGCCTGGCCCAGGACGACGACTCGGGACTTGACGACCGATGATGTCTTCACTTCGGAGTACAGTACAACAGCCGCCTCGCTCTGCGTTCACACCACGCTTATATTTGGTTTCGCGTGGCTGGCTCCGCCCCGGCGTGGCTGGCTTTCTTCAGGCCACGCCTCCCTTCCCAGGACACGCCTCACTTCCCCCACCTCTGGGAGGGTCCGGATCCCTCCACCACGCGACCCCCCAGGCACCCCCTTGGGGCCCCCAGCCTTCGTACGGGCCGACACAGTAGTGACCTTTCTCTGTCACTACATCACCCCCTCCTGTATAAACACACAGCCGTCCCCGGCTGTAACACAACTGTGAAACATCGAAAAGGTGTGCCTCCGAACCAACAACATCAATAAATGACCGGCGACCGATAAGAAATACAATCACGTAATATATACAGAATCGACGAGGGTAAAAGGGAACCGCATAGAAAACGGGGAATTAACAACAATTATACATGAAAACTGGCTAACCCACTTACGCTCCAGCACAGCCCCCCCCCCCCGTTAGAATCACGCATGCAATGACAGTCACCCGTTAGCACCCCCCGCCTTTCCGACGTGGCGTCACAACCAGTAGCACGCGTCGGCCATATCGGGGGGGGAATTTCCATGTTACCACCCCACCGCCTTTCCGACGCGGCGTCACAACCAGTAGCACACGTCGGCCATATCGGGGGGGGGATTTCCATGTTACCACCTCACCGCCTTTCCGACGCGGCGTCACAACCAGTAGCACGCGTCGGCCATATCAGGGGGGGAATTTCCATGTTACCACCCCACCGCCTTTCCGACGCGGCGTCACAACCAGTAGCACACGTCGGCCATATCGGGGGGGGAATTTCCATGTTACCACCCCACCGCCTTTCCGACGCGGCGTCACAACCAGCAGCACGCGTCGGCCATATCGGTGGGATTTTAACCCAGTCTCTCTCCAAGACTCGCATCGCAGCATATAGCTGTACCGACCAAGCCGAGACGACCCATCGTTCACTCACTGCACAACATGCACCCTAACAACTGAGGGATACAGTCTCAACGTAACAGGACAACTCCACCTGAACCTTACGAATCTCCAGCCCACTGTTTCAACGCACCTCGGAGTGTCTCACTCTCCGGGCCGTCAGGTCAAGCCATCAGACACAGCATGATGGGACCACACTCTCTGAGCCATGTGAGCGCACAGCCCACTTGGCTAGACAAGCCACGGAGTGTCTCGATCTCCGGGCTGTCAGGTCAAGCTGTCAGACAGCATGACGGGACCACACTCTCTGAGCCATGTGAGCGCACAGCCCACTAGGCTAGACAAGCCACGGAGTGTCTCGATCTCCGGGCTGTCAGGTCAAGCCGTCAGCCATTGCATGACGGGACCACACTCTCAGAGCCATGTGAGCGCACAGCCCACTAGGCTAGACATACCACGGAGTGTTTCAATCTCCGGGCTGTCAGGTCAAGCCGTCAGCCATTGCATGACGGGACCACACTCTCCGAGCCCTGTGAGCGCACAGCCCACTAGGCTAGACATGCCACGGAGTGTTTCAATCTCCGGGCTGTCAGGTCAAGCCGTCAGCCATTGCATGACGGGACCACACTCTCCGAGCCCTGTGAGCGCACAGCCCACTAGGCTAGACATGCCACGGAGTGTTTCAATCTCCGGGCTGTCAGGTCAAGCCGTCAGCCATTGCATGACGGGACCACAACGTTCATGTTAGACACGCAACACTCACTGGGCCATCCTGTCCAGGACCTGCGCCCCAAGATAGGTGACAACCAGCAGCACAATTCCAAATCCCTGGCAGCATGTCACCATCGCAATTTAACACCATCACAACACATACAATTTGAATTATGATCCCCCACAGAACTGATCCAATGCCGAACAGGTACGCACAATTTGTGACGATCCCGAATATTCAATGGTCACAACAATACACCTCACATCCCGTATCCGTACACATCATCTCCGAGACTCGCATTGCAGCATGCAGCTGTACCAACCGAGTGGAGAGCAACGCAATTTGACGGCAATTAACGGAAACGCACCCCCGATCCATACAGAACACAAGGAGCATTCCCGCACAAAAGACATCATCTGTGCAACAACGGACAGGAACCAACCAGCGAGTTTGAAACAAACCGAACCTGTCATTTCTAAATCCCCTTCAACATTAACCATGGGACTCAGGGCATTCGAATTTTGAGAGCAAAAAAACTATACACAAACCCCAAGAATCGCCAAATTGATTAATACAGTATATGCAGTATATGAAATTCGTACAGTGAATCATTTGGCGCAATGCTCCATCCAGTCCCCACATGGCAACACACACAATCAATACTCCAGACAATCCGTACATAGTAAATAATCACAAGCAAGTACCCAACATTCCATACAGTTAACAATTCCAAGCAAAGCTCCATACGGTCTGTACCTTGGCAACAATGACGATCAAAGTTTCTTACAGTTACACGTGGCAATCACGAGCGAAACTCCATACAGTATACACAATAACAACGGCGATTTCGCAACAAAACGATGTAACAACACGAGTCATTAACACGGCAACATACAGGATATCAACGGAGCTCGGGACACCAACACGAATTAATCATTAACTACACCCAGAAGATACCGATCTCGACGCCGTATTTAACAACAACACTTGTTACAAGCAGAAACCCGCATGGTCGCCGCGTCACTTAATCACGCACACAACCGGACGAACACGCTCCGCAAACCAGCGAGTTAAAAAAAACACACGCGATCGCAACCCGGCGCACGTAAGATGGGTGAAGATTATTATTATTTTTCTTGGGGCCGGGTGCTTGTCATGTCACGACTCGCCTGGCAAACTGTGAATAGCGGAGGGCGGCAAGGTGGAGCACTGGAACGGCCCGAAGAATCTTTCATGGTGAACACGGCCTGCTCTTGCGAACCCATCCACCTCTCGCGCTCGAGCAGAAGGCTGGAACTCCCCCTCTGCAGGCGTTGATGTCGGCGGGAGCGGCATTTCGGCAGCAGGAGCGGCGTTTTGGCGGGAACCGCGCCCCGACCAGCCCTCGAGTTGGCGGGAACCGCGCCCCGACCAGCCCTCGAGTTGGCGGGAACCGCGCCCCGACCAGCCCTCGAGTTGGCGGGAGCGGCGTTTTGGCGGGAACCGCGCCCCGACCAGCCCTCGAGTTGGCGGGAGCGGCGTTTTGGCGGGAACCGCGCCCCGACCAGCCCTCGAGTTGGCGGGAGCGGCGTTTTGGCGGGAACCGCGCCACGATCAGCCACCGAGTTGGCGGCCCCACCGCGTGGCCCGCATGCCTGGGCCTCCCCCCGCCAGCCCCCGCAGAGACGACGGTGTCCTCTCCCCGCGGCTCCATCGCTCCGTTCCCGATGGCGGCGAAGCAGCGGTGCGATGACAGTCCCGCCGCTCCGCGTGCAGCGCCATCTCACTCCCTCTGTCACCGGGGCTGCCATCCCCGGGGCTGTCCGAAGGATGGTCGTCACACCATCCCCGTCGTACGAAGGCGTCCAGATGAGTTTTGTCTTTGTTTTTCGTGTGCCCATTTTACTTCCCTAGGATAACACCTAGCAATATTTATATTTCCACAACTTCTGACGCCAAATGTAGTAGGTTCAAATTAGGTGCACACACACGCAGCTTGGAGGCAACACTATTTATTAAACGGTAAGTAATATAACACTGTACATAAGGTGGTGACCACCTTCCTCAACTCACTAACACTCTGGAACACGACACAGACTGGACCAGGCAGGCAACGGCCTGCCTGGCCCAGGACGACGACTCGGGACTTGACGACCGATGATGTCTTCACTTCGGAGTACAGTACAACAGCCGCCTCGCTCTGCGTTCACACCACGCTTATATTTGGTTTCGCGTGGCTGGCTCCGCCCCGGCGTGGCTGGCTCTCTTCAGGCCACGCCTCCCTTCCCAGGACACGCCTCACTTCCCCCACCTCTGGGAGGGTCCGGATCCCTCCACCACGCGACCCCCCAGGCACCCCCTTGGGGCCCCCAGCCTTCGTACGGGCCGACACAGTAGTGACCTTTCTCTGTCACTACATAAGCATGAACGCTGCCTTATAGTGTCATAAAAACAATGGCAGTGTAAAGGTCTCCCAATTCACAGGAACCTGGAGTGCTGCTTATCTCCTATTATGGCAGGGTACAGTCTCGACCATTGTTTACCTCCACCAAAGGTGTACGGCTTGTCTTGACCCCAGTGAGACGAAGGGTCGAGTCAATATTATGGTTCATCATAGTGATTGATTAGGCGCGCGACAATGAATCGACCGCATCGCTTCCAAAATAATTTCGTAAGGTCACTATGTTATGCATGTGTAGCGGTCGGTTCGCGTACGCACATGTGTACATTCCCCAGCCCAAAAGCAGGAGGGGTCTGCGGGGTGTCCTAGGATCCCCCGGGACCCCTCCTCCAGGAACTCTCTAGAAGAGAGGCGTGGCCAGAGGCTGACACACCGGGGAGGTGTATAAAAGCCGGGCCTCTCCAGAGGCTCGGGGCAGTGCTACGAAGACTGAAGAGCAGCTAGACTAGGACCCTGGGACCTCGAGCCCGACGTCCTTCTAAGGGCCGGGCCGAGCTTGGACCAGTGGTCGGACCCGTACCTTGGCTGGGTCGGGTCAGGATAGCCTCCCCTAGGGCACCGATAGCCGGAGGGCTGGGAGTGAACAGGGCAGAGTGTAGGCCATACCTCCCTAGATCGGGTGTTTTAAGGGAGTTGCTGTTGGTTATAAATAAACATACCGTGTTGCCTCTACCTCAATGTCTCCGTCTCCATAAAATAACTCACTAATGAAACCGCACATGTAAAAAAGAAAAATCGATTGGATACAATAACGTAACATGCTGTGGTCATGTAATATTTAGGGATATTGTAAAAACAAGACAGAAACAAAAGAAACAGAAGCACAAATAAGGCGGCCGAAAAATATGTAAAAAATAAATAATTGATTATCGAATCGAGACTCAAAATAGGGACAAATAATGTAATTACTGGCGAGGGGGGATGGGAAGGGGGGCAAGGCGCGGGTTGTATCACCCATTGCATACCGTTTAATTAAAATGCTTCTACAACAATGATATATTGCCCCATGGAAATAAAGGCACGTAAAGAGAGGCACCGCGTAAAATATATACAAATTGTTACTCGGGATGTTTACAGGCCATAATAAATCTAGATAAAGTGAAGCTAACATACCCGTCACAATATATGTACTTCATTTCATTAAACGACACCGGCTGTATCACAACAACGACCGTCATTCGCCATTAAGTGGCAGTGACGTCACCGCGGCGCCTGTGCCAGGCTAGGTGCACGTTGAGGCCACGTGAAGTGTCGAACGCCTGCTGGCAGGTCACGGGACAGACCCAGCAGGTGCCATGCGGTCGACTGAGATGACTGACCGATGCACCACCTGTGCCCCCGACTTTGCTATATCACAACACACGCCAACGCAGGCAATCGTATAATGGGATGTACACATTATATATGTGTATGCGGTACGGGGATTGGTGATGACCGTTGGCCGACCATTGCTGTAGTTTGACAAGAACATTCTCGGACGAACTACGTGATGCTTGCCAGTATAATGTATCACTTGAAAGTGATTCAGTGTGCTATGACAATGTGAAGGCGAGGTGGTACCCGCCAAAACACAAATTGGGGCTAAATTTCGATTTAAAGCTTTCGTGACTGCAGGGATTAATCTTCTTGGTTCTTTCGGTAAAGTCACGGAGAATTGAAATAATAAAACAATAAAAATAAAACATAATAAAGTAATTATCACGACGTTTCGGCCACAACGCAAGCAGCCGTCCTCAGGTGAAGAACAGGTATGTCGGGAAGACAGAGTCTGAATGACTGAGAATTACTTTATTATGTTTTATTTTTATTTTTTATGATTTCCATTCTACGTGACTTTACCGAAAGATCCAAGAAGAAGACAAATTTGGGCGTAAAGAAGGCGCACATTCAAATGAGCGCAAGGGTCGCATCAAAAAGTTGCCTCTGGGGGAAAAGTCCATTTAAAAAAAAATGATGGCACATTGCTCTCCATTGTCGCAACTTCACACAGCGAGTGGTGGATACTGGGATGGGGTCGTGCGGGTGGCAGCAGTGGCGTCGCTATCGAGTGTGTGCAGGCGGTGCAACTGCACCAGGGCCCCCAGATTTGTTGTGCTCTCGGCACAAGGCAAGGAAGTCGTGGGGGAAATTGGACAGAGGGCTTAATTTAACTCCTTGCGCCGGGACACATTGCCAACCATCCTACGCCACTGGGTGGCCGCGATGCCCAACTCCGTGGAGATGGTTCGCTGTGGCTGAACATTTCTGGCTGTTTCCCCCAGTCATGGTGACGCTGGTTGGTGGCGTACACCACCAGGTAGGCCGCCCCTCCGATGGGCGGCAGCACTTTGAACCAACGCATTAGCGCCCTCTGCAGATACACAAACACACGCAAGACATCTTCTTGGTTCTTTCGGTAAAGTCACGTAGAAGGGAAGTAATAAAATAGTAAAAATAAAACATAATAAAATAATTCTCACGAAGTTTCGGCCACAACGCAAGCAGCCGTCCTCAGATGAAACAGCACACGTGTGCTGTTTCATTCAGACGCTGTCGCCTCGACAGACCTGGTTTCACCTGAGGACGGCTGCTTGCGTTGTGGCCGAAACGTCGTGAGAATTATTTTATTATGTTTTTTTTTTTATTATTGTATTACTTCCCTTCTACGTGACTTTACCGAAAGAACCAAGAAGATGAATCCCTGCAGTCACGAAAGCTTTAAATCGAAATTTAACACGCAAGACAGTCGTATAGGCTCTTGGGGCGAATGCTTTGGCAAAGCTTATATTGGGGCTGGAATGTTGCACGAATGGTTGGTGTGGCCAAATCCATGGCCTGCTACCTTTGTTTCCGCTGTTTTCACATCATCCATCACTTATATGCCGATGACACCCAGATGTACATCGGCATTGATACCATGAACCCAACCTCGCAGTCCATTCTCACCCCCAGTGTCGACGTGGTCTCATCTGCCGACGCACACTCAGTAAATGCTCCCGCGTGAGTGTGCACCTCGTACACTCTGACATCGTACTGGCAAAGAGCACGTGACATCTCCGAGTTATCACTGAATATGTGCTCTTGTTCTCTGTTAGTGTTCAGGTTAAGGTTCATGACTTGCTTTTTTCCCCTCGTCCATAACTGGCTGCCTTTACAAAATAAATATACCCACCGTTTCTGTACACCATCTTGAGATGAACTCACATTTAGATGCCATATTAATCAAAATCTTTCGCATTGTATGCATACACACTGCACTCCCGTACTCAGTTAAGGCGCAATTTGACCCAGGGGAGGCCCATGACAGATTCAGATACCACTTTGTCGCTCACGATAGCCATTTCTGGAAATTGAACCCAGCCTGTTGGGATTATATTGTAATGCAACAAATTCTGCACGATCATATACAACATTTAGATAGATATACATGCCAGACAGACACATGCCATGCCAACACAGACCAAGGCAAATATCCCCCGTGTTAGCCTCAACAGATCGTTGAGGCAGGTTCTGTTAGAGAGCACAGATGAAGGCCGGCACGGCACACGAGGGGATGGGTGGTCAGCACCATGCCTGGCCGCCTTTGTCTCCCTAGTAGCGATGTTTACATATCGAACCAGGTACTCGTTTGAGGCTGTGTCAACCTAGGGGAGGCCCAGGATGGGCTCAGAAAATCGTCAATGATGTTGACCGTGAGTGGGAGTCAAACTCGGGTTACTGGATTCGTAGCATAGCGTGCCAACTGCCACACTACCAATCTCACCATACTACCGCTCCCCACACACGGACACACACCCACCATTCACATGCAAATGAGTCATGCATACACGGTCACACGCAAACACTCGAAAATCGTGGTTGCATACCCAGACTGATCTCGCAAAGATAAAGCAAACGGAGCATCGGGTGGCCCTCTGTGTCTCGAGTTACCGAAGAGATCTGGGTACGAGAACGCACACACTCACCCATCCTGCAATTTAAATGACAAAGGGCACAACAGCAATACGTATGTACGTTTGTGCTTGGAGCATAAACTTGATCAGTTCTTCTTTATGGGCGATCTGTAAATACGACGCCCGTGACAGTTATAGGGAGTGCTTTGCCACGTGACAAGTTTGTAAATTTACGTTACATTGACTGTGACCTCATCAATAACGCTCGTTTGAAATTCTTTAGCGTCTAAACACCTCGGCGTATCAAGAGTCTGAATACGACAGCGATGTCAACACAAATGGCACGTGTAGTCAAAATTGATCATTAACCAAAGCCAAGCACAGCCCTTTGGCGATCCACTTCTGGACGAGGACCTCACCACATCCACATGCTGCACGTGTCTACGGTCAGAGACGAGGGAGTGTCTCACTGCTCAAACGAGCACATGGCAGCACGGGGGGACGAGTGACTCGCTCGACCTTGACCGGCAGTTGAAAGTGCAACCTTCAACTTTTGACTTGGGTACTCTACCATATTACCACCTGGTTGGATTTAATGCAATCGATATTAAAATTACTTTCATTTGTGTTTGGGTCAATCCTACCTTGACAATATGCTTTTGCTGAGAGGTGGGCCAGGAGGTGAGTACAGCAATTCATTGAATCTATCTGTACAGAGTTTTGAGTATTATCTCATGTCTGTGGGTATCCTCCGGGCGCTCCAAATTTTCCCACACGAAGTCTCACGCTTTATTCATGGAATTGGCCAAACAACGTAATTGATTGCCTTCCTGAGACTCATTGAGAATTTCCTGAGACAATACGAATAAGCATAATGATCCTATATTATGCGACCCTATATTTCTACGAACAGGTCTATTAAGATGCATGGGATGCGGGTGCGCCAACATGCAACGGCATTCCAGACTGCCCCGACGAGAATTAAGCACTACGCATAAGACAAAAAAAGAGTAGTTTGAATTGGCCGCAGGGGAAATAAGTAAACTCTCATCAGTGGATAAGTTATCAATTTATACGACGGGTTGTTTATTTATTTATCATGTTACCAGGTAAGGCCCACTGAGCTATATAGCTCTTTTATCAGAAGAGACCTGGTCACAAATGATAGCTCAACGAAGTGGCTTATTACGTGGAAATTTATAGCAACCAAATACTCTAAACGCACGTTTCTAAATGTGGAGGGAAAAACTGGAGGACCCAGAGAAGGCAAAGTACCCTGTGCTCTCTTGAGCACGTTTTAGTGGAGGTCCTTCTGCCAGCAGGGGCATCAACAATCAATTGCAGGGCTGCACCTTTACCTTGCCTTATCCATCCCACAGTGTTCATTCGATCGTTACCCTACATTTGGAGGTCCCCACAGTCAGAGTGCGTGGCTCAATCGGAGGCTGGACTCGCTCCATCATCACCATCATCAATCCAGGGATGACAAAGCTAGTACAACTTTGTTGGAAGTCAACATTGGAAAGTCAACAATCATACTGCGTTATGGTTTTTGGTCAGTTCCCTTCAATGAGTGTTGTACTGTATATTATATGTTTCGGAAGAGGGAAGGCACCGGAGGATTTGAGAATAACCTACCCCATATTAAGGGAATGACACTGAAATGTTTTTTCGTCAAAAACACTTTTTCAATGCACACACTTTTATTTGCACTCTAAAGTACATAATACATTATTTTGACCCAGGCAATAATCACATGTGATGTGCTGAATAAAAGTGGATGGCGTCCTTTCGATATGTTTAATTTTCGTTGTTATTAAAATTAAGTAAAAAACACGAAGAGCCTATGATCCACAATATTTAATTAAATATTGAATTGTCACGCAAGGAGGCGAGTACGCGTAAAAAGTTTCAGCTAGTTAGGCTTCGTAGATCCGAAGATATTCCAGCGTCAAAGATTTCAAAGATTATACTATTTACAGACACACGGCAAGTTCAACAAGTGTATCAAATGGTCACCAACAAGGCCCTCTTTAATACTGCACTGCCATCTAGTGGCCACGTCCTATCCCAACACGTGTTTCACACCAATAAACAATGTCAGAACGTAAATGTTGCGGCTTGGCTCTGCAACACACCGGTGTGCTGTACTAGTGACGAATTGGCACGTTCTGTTTACGTGACAAACCTTACTAGTTGGCTGTGTCGGGTGGTGGCGGGTTTAACGACACATTTATATATATACGCGATCTAACCCAAAAACCTCTATTATTAATCACAGCCGCTCACGAACTATAATGGGCTGTGTTCTTACGTGGTTAGGATATTCATAAAATATTATTTCAATGTATAAATACACCACATAAATACAAAACTACGTTACTGTTATAACATAGAATATATATTCAAGTTGCCAGTTTATTCTGTTTCACCGGGCGAGAACTCCACAGACCAGGGTAGCCTCATTTGCAAAAGTGACCTGGGGCATTAGTCTACCAGTAGGGGGCAATGACTGCTTTGTCTAGTCCAGGGGTCGGCAACCTGCGGCTCCGGAGCCGCATGCGGCTCTTTTGAACCTTGACCGCGGCTCCGGGGCGGATGCTAGCGAGGGGAGGAGGCGCACTGTGACACCTGCTCTGGCGTTGCCGCTGCTGACAGGTCGCCGCTCCGCTCCACACTGCCCGCCCGGTGACAGGCAATAACGTTGCCGTTGCTTTGTCACATGTTTGGAAGAAGTAAAAACCTTCGTGGGCAGCAAAGAGCTCACCTTTGCTGAGCTGGAACAGCCAGAGTGGCTGGAAAAATTACATTTTATGGTAGACATGACAGCACATCTAAACACGCTAAATACAACCCTTCAGGGGAAAGGAGGCACAGCCCTGCACATGCTGGAGGAGGTTTTGGCATTCGAGCGCAAGTTGACAGTGTTTGTCAAAGATTTACAGAGAGGTACACTGTCTCACTTTCCCTCTTTGAGAGAGTTCAAACAAAGTCATGATACGATAAATTTGGAATATTTCAAGTCTGCAATCACCACAATGCAAAGTTCGTTTGGGAAACGATTATGTGAGTTCAGAGAGGAAAAAACGACATTATCCTTCCCTGTCACTCCCCTGGCGATCGATCCATCCCTATTGAATATGACTGCATTTGCAGGTGTAAGTCAACCTGATCTTGAGATGGAACTGGCCGATATAGCCGACAAAGATATATGGGTGTCCAAGTTCAAATGCTTGACCGCTACTCTTGAGGATGTTGCCCGTCAGAAGGCCATTCTGGCTCAGAATCATAAATGGAGTGATATTGAAAACCTTCCCAAACAGGACAAACTTGTATTCGAAACATGGAATGCCATCCCCAACACTTATATAAACATGAAAAAGTATGCATTTGGAGTCCTGTCGATCTTCGGCTCCACATATGTATGTGAGCAGGTCTTCTCCAACATGAACTATATTAAAAACAAACATCGATCACGCCTCACAGATGACAGCTTGCAAGCCTGTGTGAAAATGAAGGTGACGTCTTACAGCCCTGATGTGCAGACACTGTGCACTGAGGTTCAGGAGCAAAAATCCCATTAACCAGGTAATTTAGCTATTAATTTGCAAAAATATATTTTACATTGTTAAGTGAAAAAGTCCTTTTTTTATTCAGATTGACAGCTGACTGCACGATCCTGTATATAGAATAAGGTAAGAAACAATATATGCAGTGTTATATTTGTTTTAATAGTTGCAATGGTTTTGCGGCTCCCAGTTTATTTTTTCCTTCGGAAACGGGTCCAAGTGGCTCTTTATGTCTTAAAGGTTGCAGACCCCTGGTCTAGTCCCAATTGAGTCATTTGCAGTGGCATTTTAGAATTTGGCAAATGTGAACCCTGCCGCCGGCACGCGATGGCCTAACTCTTGCATATGACGTCAGAGGATCGTTAACATTTCTTCCTTCTTTCGGTAAAGTCACGTAGAAGGGAATAATAAAATAAAACAAATTAAACAATTAAATTCTCACGACATCTTGCTGTGGTTTTCATCAGGTGTGAAAACCACGGCAAGAAAAACAAATTATTGCTGTGGTTTTCACACCTGATGATGATTGCTTTTGTGTTGCAATTGAAACGTCGTGAAAATTGTATTGTTTTATTATTATTATTGTATTATTTCCCTTCTACGTGACTTTACCAAAAGAACCAAGAATATCAATCCCTGTAGTCACGAAAGCTTTAAATCGAAATCGTTAACATTGTTATGATTATTGCACCCGCAGTAATAACCAGGGCGGCTGTTGTAACCGAACCGTGAACGTGTGCAATAGACGGCGAACGCGCTACCACCATGCCGTGTCATGCGTGTCCGAAGTGTAATTTTCTGCCCAAAAAAACACTAATTCGCGAGACACATTTATTCCGTAGCTCACGCGTGCATTGCCTCTCCCACGATGTCTCAACTTCTCAAGACCATTGTGGAGCATTACACAAATAGATCGTGACTGCAGCGCGAATTTTGTACGCAAAATTCGGTTCTCGTTGTTGATTTACAAGTTTTAATAAAGTACACGTGTTAAAACTGTTCTATTGCCCGAGTATACATTTATATGTAATTAACATCAACGAAAGTATAAACATGAATTACCACAAATTACGTAAGGGATGACCGGACATGCTTAGAACAACAATAACATCTAATTAACATAATTATTTCAAAATCGCATGTCAATCACAGCACAATGGTGCAATCTGCATCATGATGTGAGATGAATAACGTACATTTACAACTTTCGCAGCTGCCAGTGTATCACCGTGTGTCACGGAATAGCCCCGAGCAAAGGATGTCAAAGAACTACTTCTGAAGTCACTCAAATAGCTTCTGAATTCACTTTCAAGGCACACACCTTGAATTGGCGCGGCACATAAAATACAACGAATGTCTATGATGTTTTCACAATGAGAAAACATTCTGTCGCATTAACCGCATTTAGTATCTACAGCTCAAGTGGGTGAAGTCCCCCAGGGCCGGCTCACGCTGGCGGGACTACGTCGCTCGGCTGGCCTGGGAACGCCTGCGAATTCCCCAGGAAAAGCTAGAGTCTGTGTGTAGTAGTGTATAGTGGAGTGTAGTAGTGTAGTGTATAGTGTATAGTAGTGCAGTGTGGTGTATTGTATAGTAGTGTATATATGTGTAGTAGTGTATAGTAGTGTAGTGTATAGTGGAGTAGTGTATAGTAGTGGTGTAGTAGTGTATAGTAGTGCAGTGTATAATGTAGTAGTGTAGTGTGGTGTATTGTATAGTAGTGCATAGATGTGTAGTAGTGTAGTGTATAGTGTAGTAGTGCTTAGTAATGTAGTGCTAGAGTCTGTCGCCAGGGAAAGGGAGGCCTGGACCGTCACTACTCAACACGCTGCCGTCGTGACCCTCACCAGGACAAGAGGATTGAGAAACGAATGAACGAGCTCAGCTAAGTGAAAATCTAAGGTTCATATGAAGCTTGTATATCCAGTCACTGGGTGAGCAGGCTGAGACGATCAAATTCACTACATTGCCGAATATGGTTCTAAAGGTGAAAGACCGGGGAATTGAACCCAGTGTCTCAGTGGTTAATGGTTCCATCTGTGGACCCAAGAGATTGACTCCCACCATACAAATGTACAATGTCCACCACTGACTCAGCCATGATAATGGAGTACAATAGAATATTGCAACATCCAAACATCACATTAGCCTTCTTGACACATTCACTGGTCTCATCCAGTTCAAGGGAAAATGGCATCTTGCCACGTGCTCAGTGTCCAAATGGCGACCTCGAGTAAGCGTCAGCGTGAGGCGGGCCCAGGGCAACTGATGCTCGTGGGGTTACCATGGTAACAACACAGAGGTCCCGTCCACATAAATCAAAATAGGGACTCCCTAGGAATTCAGAAGCCATTAAATGTAAGTTACTTTCTATTAATTATGCCTTGTTTTATATATTTTAAATAAAGTTTAGTTTAGAGAAGACTTCTTTATTTGTTGTAAACCGAATAGTAATCCATTTTCAATTGCTTATTTGCCAGAATTTTGCCTTGAATAAACAGTCTGTGCTTCATATGTGTCCAGTAACCTATTTGTGCAACTGCCATTTCCTTTAGTAGACGTTCAACTTCTCTCATACCCCCCCCCCCACCACGTCCGTCCCCCTGAGTGTCGAAAACACAACGTTGTACTGCACTTCCCCAAGGTTATAGGTAACCCATCGCAAAGTGATTCTGACTAAAAAACACAGTCCCCCCCACCCCCCCGGGCTGCATTGTAATTAAGTCACGTGCTGCTTGCGTAGTGTACGACACAACTGTGCCATTCGGAGTGCGGCCTTACCCTTGTGTTTTGAAGCATCGGTGGCCTTCATAGGAAACTTGTCCTGGCACTCCGGGCATTCCACGTATTCATTTTCTAAATATAAACACGTTTCTTTTTTTTTATATGCATAAATGCGTCACATCGCGAGTTTAATCAAACAACAATAACAATTATACATAAAATATATATATTATTTATTTGCCTACCCAGGGAACCCTCAGCAAGCATTGGTGGCTGGATGTATAAAATAACTCGGGTGGAATTTTCCCTCAAGTTGTCATTTAAAAGCAGCACAAACTAAATGAAAACTCACTTAAGGTGCATTACATGTGAAGTATTGGAAAATGACGGCAGGAAACTCCTTGACGGGAACACACTTCTTTTATTAAATCTTGACTTGTAACAATACAACGCGTGGCCTCTCTTCTTCACAATGCGGTCACCATACAACGGTACAACTCGTGACCTCTTCTTCTTCACCCTAAGCTTCTCTTGACTCTCTGGATTCTGTGCTGCTGGCTCTCTGTGCCTCGTGTAGACTCCGCGCCTCGGCTACACTCCTCTCTCGCCTCGTGTAGACTCTGCGCCTCTGCTACACTCTCCACTCGCCTCGTGTAGACTTTGCATCTCTCTCTCTGGCTACACCGTATGCATACTCGGCTCGTGTAGACCTTCCTCTCTCTCTGGCTACACCGTATGCATACTCAGCTCGTGTAGACCGTTCTCTCTCTCTGGCTACACACTATACATTACTCAGCTCGTGTAGACCGTTCTCTCTCTCTGGCTACACACTATACATTACTCAGCTCGTGTAGACCGTTCTCTCTCTCTGGCTACACACTATACATTACTCAGCTCGTGTAGACCGTTCTCTCTCTCTGGCTACACACTTATACCTTACTCTCCTCTATTCTCCATTACTCTCCTCTCCGGGCTCTATCTCTGCACCTTCGTCTTCATTCTTAGATGGTTCCACTTCTGCCCCCTGCTCCTCTGTGCATCACCTTATATACCTCTTCTTCCCGGGAGACGGAGCGGATGCGGACCTCAACGTCGGCACCGCTCCTCAGTTACCCAATCCCCACGCGCTATCCCTACGATCCGGTTCCGCTCAGCGCGTGTTTCCACTCCCCGACCAATCACACCGCGCTGCTACCCGATCACTCCCTCTGGGCGCGTCACCGGCACACAGCCAATCAGCAGCACTACCCCCACCCGCGCACTGACGCCTGCTCCTCCCCGTCAGCGCGCGTCACCACACACACACCCGTACATACGCGCTGGCACACGACATATACACCCAGCGCGTATCACCACTACATCACCCCCTCCCACATAGCTCGCAGCCGGCCCGGCTGCTAACAACAACCAACCGCGACGATAAAACGACAACCAACAAAAAAAAACCCCGTAACCCCCCGAGTGTGCCCCGTAACATAACACAACAACAACAACAACAAGAATAACTATGTACAGATTGACAATGAACACGAAAAGTCAACAATAACACGATACGAGCAAATTCGAAAACGAACGCGCCCCACGTCCCTGCGGCTACACGCAGTGACGAGGCGCTCCAACTGCCCCGACTCCTCACGAGGCAGGTCATGCAAAGTAGCACGACCTGGCGCGAGTCCGTCTGGCTGGTCCATCGTATGGGGCGGGACACTGACGACCGTCCGGCGGTTCCGGCTGCTCCAGACGGCGCGGAACGGGCCTGAAAGGGCCGGCCCCGCCGCGGAGAACCGGCCGCCGGTGATCGGCAGCTGTCAGTTCCGAGACACCTGGGAGCAGATCAGGCGAAAATACGTGTGGATCAGGCAGAGACATTTCCCCCTCTGGGTCGCCGGTCACGTCACACGCCCGGCCATCACGACACAAGGGGAGGCCATATGGAGGCGAGAACGGTTTCAGTCGGGAGGGGTGAACGTACCAACGGCGCTTTCCCCACTTTATCTGAACGCACTGGGGCCGTGCAACGCGCACGACCTCCACGGGTCCCCTCCACGGTCTCAACAATTTAGGCGACGTAGCCAAGGGTGCCTGAGGGCAATGCAGCCAGGCCCTGTCACCTGGTTTCCATTCGTGCATGGACACCTTCCGTGCCCGCAACCGTTCATTAGCAATTTGGCGAGCCCGCGAATTAAGCCGTGCGGCCTCCCTCGCCTCTGTCAGCTTGTGAATATTAAACTTAATATGTTCTGCCAAATTAGAATTAGTTCGTGGAGCGGACAGGCCAAGTTGCGTTTCCATTGGCGGGTCAGCTTCCCGACCGTACATCAAATAGAATGGGGAAAACCCCGTAGCTGCATGGGGGGCCATTCTATACGCGGCAAGGACTCCCGGGACCTGCAGGTCCCAATCTACATGTGCCTCGCACACCTGCTGGCACAGCATGGAAGTCAAAGTTTTGTGGAGTCTCTCCACCATCCCGTCAGTCTGCGGGTGGTACGGGGAGGTACGCACCTTCTTGGTACCCAACAGATCGCACACCTCTTGCAACAATTTACTCGAAAATTTTTTACCTTGGTCGGTCAGCAGGCGTTCGTGAGCCCCCTTGTCCAGAACATAGCCCTGGACGAAGGCATCCGTCACAGCCGCTGCCGACTGGTTAGCGAGAGGCCACGCCATAGGCCATCGGGTAAAGTATTCGACCCCCACTAACAAATATTTATTCCCTCTCGGCGTGACTGGGAAGGGCCCCAAAATATCGAGTGCAACGAGCTCGTTGGTACGCGAGACCTGAATAGATTGCAGCGGTGGATTAGCTGCCACGGCCGGTGGTTTACGCCTGGCGCACTCAACGCACCCCTTCAGAATATGTACCACATCACTTCCCATTCCCGGCCAGTAATAGTCACGCTGAAGCAGGGCAAGCGTCTTGTTAACTCCCAAGTGCAAGAGGCGTTCGTGTGCCGCCAAGACAACCCTCCCCCTCACAGCGGAAGGCACCACGAGTGCGTTCCGCCGGGACAAACTGTCCCATCTCAATAACACGCCCTGCTCAAGTACATAGGAGCCGGTACGCTCCTGGTCCCCCTCGGGACCCCCAACCTTGCGGCGCAATGCTAGCAGCGAGCTGTCCGCCATCTGGAGGCGGCCCCATTCGCTGAGCGACAGCGAGAGCAGCGAGTCCCGACCCTGAGAGGCAGTGGAATCATCCCCGATCGGTGCGCCCGCTGTCGCAGCCAGTGCCCCCATCACCCCCGCAAGCGTCGGTTTACAGCGCGCCAATCCCGACAAACACGCGCATTCATCACAAGGCAACAACCGCGACAAGCAATCGGCATTAGTGTGTCGCAACCCCTTACGGTACGTAGTCGTAAACTGATAGTCCTGGAGGACTTCCAACCAACGCGACAACTGGCCCGAGGGCTGGGCGACCCTCAATGAATACTGTAGCGCCGCGTGGTCCGTTCGGACTGTAAAGTGACGACCATAGAGATATGGCCTAAACTGCTGCACAAAAAAAACAATGGCAAGCAGCCCGCGACGGGTGACACAGTAGCGCTGCTCCGCCGGAGACAACACCCTACTACCGTAGGCGACAACTCTTTCGACACCCCCAACGACTTGGGATAGCACCCCCCCAATGCCCGTGTTGCTAGCATCCGTGTCCAGCAAAAAGGGACTGGCAAAATCGGGATAACACAAGGGTGGGGCACCCACCAAGGCGTCCCGGAGGGAGCGAAACGCGGCCTCCTCCTCCGGTCCCCATTTGAACTTCACTCCCTTCGCCGTTAGAGCGTGCAAGGGTTTTGCAATAGTGGCGAAGTGCTCAACGAACCGCCGATAATAAGAAGCAAACCCGATGAAACTACGCACGTCGGAAACAGACGTAGGTGTCGGCCACGAACCGACACAATCCGTCTTCGCGGGATCGGTGGAGATCCCCGAAGAATCGACAATGTGACCCAAGTATCTAACGGACCTACGAAGGAGGTGACATTTGGCCGGTTTAAATTTCAACTTAGCCGATCGCATTCGCAAGAACACCCCTCTCAATCGCCGGAGGTGTTCTTCAAACGTTTTACTGAAAACAATGACATCGTCCATATAAATCAAGCATGTATCCCACTGCAAGCCCGACAAAACCAGCTCCATAAGTCGCTGAAACGTCGCTGGAGAGGAGTGAAGTCCCATGGGTAACCGGTTAAACTGGAACAGCCCCCCTGGAGTCCGAAATGCTGTCTTAGGTTTCGACTCTTCGTCGAGCGGCAACTGCCAAAACCCCGATAACAAATCAAGAGTCGAAAAATATCGCGCACCAGACAATGCATCGAGGGACTCATCCATCCTGGGGAGCGGATACGCGTCAGCCACAGAGATCTTATTCAGGCGACGGAAATCAACGCAGAATCGCAGGGACCCGTCCTGCTTCTTAACCAGCACAATAGGCGCTCCCCACGGGCTAGAGGAGGGCGAAATAATATCGGCTTCTAGCATATCGTTAACAGCCGACTGAACATGTTCCTTCTCCACGGGACTCAGTCGGAAGGGATTTAGCCTGACCGGCGCCGCATCGCCCGTTTCAATGTGATGGTGCAACAAATCCGTGCACCCAATGTCATACTTATGTTTACTGAATACATCAGAGAATTCAATGAGCAACTCGCGCAGCGCACCCAACTGCGCCGCCGACAAATCGTCCGAGGCGGCACATAGCGAATGGACCCACTCAAGGTCTTCCCTTGGCTCAACGTTCCGCGCGGGGCTCGAGCCCACCTGCGCAACCAACCCATCATCCCCAGGGACCTGCGCCGCGTGAGCCAGCACGGTGCCCTGCGGAATGACAGCTGGTCGCGACCCCGCGTTCAAAACCATCACAAACGGATCCCTGTCAGCCCGCACCAAAGTGTGAGCCACCGATAAATCAAGACCCCCGACAGCCTTGTTAGAAGGACCCAAAAGCATACTCTGTCCCGAAGCCTCTCTCACCCATGGTTTCCGCAACCGGAGGGGAATCAACATCTGTGAACCCGGGGGCACTTGCACTGTCTGCGTCGCCACCGCTTGTATCGTAGCGCACGCCGTCCGAATGTCAGTAGGGCCCGTCAAAAATGAAATCCGGCGACCCGATGGCAGTTCAATGCATCGTTGATCGATAAGAATTTTAATAGGCATTTTAGCCAAAAAATCAGTGCCCAAAAGACACGGAACTGCCAAAGAAGACGAAACGAAAACGGGTCCCGACAATTTGATATCTCCAATGCAAATGGACGCCCTAACCTGACCGATAATGCCCAACGATCCCCCATTAGCGGCGTAAAATGGCACATCCACTGGAAGCAGCGGAAGACATTGGACTGGAAGAATATTATAAATGAGGTCCGATATAATAGTTGCCGATGCCCCCGTGTCCACTAACACCCTAATCTCAACCCCATCAATAGATCCCGTAACAACGGACGAACCCGCCGAAGCAGCCACAATTCTATGCCCCAATTCCGCCCATTCAATGTCTCCCTGGTCCCGGCCGAACCCCCCTCGCCGAACCGAATCCCCGAACCTTAACCGGCCCTCCTCCGCCGCAACGCGGCGTCCCATGTGTGCCGAATAAACAGGCCGAGCGTGTGAGGTGCCGCGACTTGCCGGGGATTGTAGAGATGACTTGGGCTCTCGGTCGTCGTCCAGCCGAGCTCCCATGGCGCGCTGCCGCGGAGCGCGGCACTTGGACGCCACGTGGCCCCGGAGGCCGCAGTTATAGCACGTGACGAGGGTCGGAGTAGATCTTGGTTGCTCCGACTTTCGGCCCGATCGCAGAGGCGACCGGGCCCCCGGCCTCCAGTCCCCTGGTCGTCCCGTGGCGAACGCCTCCTCTCGTGGGCTGACGACTTGGGGTTCGGCGACCACCACACCCGGGGCTGCGACGACAGCAGCGTTGCAACCAACGCCTTGCTTCCGTTGTAGGGCCTCGTGTGCTTGAATACTCGTGGCGACTCTCAAAGAAGAAATATCAATCTCGTCAGCTGTGTTGATAGGGACCCCCAGGTCCTGCGCCAACTTGAGCAGCTGCTCCAAAACCATCGCGTCTTGGCCCTCCTCGTCCATCCGAGGGAACGCAGCATCAGCAAGAGCCAGCAACGCCGTGCGATAGGCCAGCGCGGTCTCCGTGGCCGCTTTCCGTCTTGCGTAGAACTGATGGCGGCACGTAGAGGGAGGTCCGTAGACCCTGGCCAACAAACCCAGCGCATCCTTCAGCGTGGAGCGGTCCGACTTCCGTGCAGCCCTGAAGGCCGCGAGCGCATCGTCGTCCAGCATGGCGGGCAATGCCCGCAGCGCCGTAGCATCGGACCACGCTGACATCTCTTGATGCGCCAAAAACCTTCGCTGAAATTGGCCCCAGTCTCCGCCTTCCGCCTTGAAGGCTGACAACGTGGGCAGGCGCTGCTGAAAAATGAAGTCATCCGCCTCGTGGTTCCTCTCCGCCTGTCCGTCGGTGTCTAAGATGGCGGCTCCAGCAGCAGACGTAAGATGGCGGACCCCCTCGCGCGCTGATGACGTCGATGCGCGCGCTTGGGAACCCACCACCACGTGGCGCTCGCCGTTCCCGCCAAAAGTAGGCCCAGGCGCAATGGCGGGAATCCCCCATTCGTTTTGGCGGGAATCTGCGGGGCGACCTTGTAAAATGTCCCCCACCGTCCCCGCTCCTCCCGACGAGCTGATCTCCGCCAAGATGGACGCGGCGGCGAGCAGCAGCTCCGCCAGTCGGGAGTGCGCCTCACGAAGCCCGGCGTCGGTCCCCGGTCGCTCGGCCGGCGCCGTCGACGGACCCTGCAGCGTGGGCAAGTCCTCTTCCTCACCCCCCGCCACCAGCGGCCCCGAGTCGTCCAGGTCTTCCTCGCGGTCAATCCCGTGGGTCCTACGGGTCTTCCTTGTCTCCATACTTGGAAGCCCGTTTCACTTCTGACGCCAGATGAAGTATTGGAAAATGACGGCAGGAAACTCCTTGACGGGAACACACTTCTTTTATTAAATCTTGACTTGTAACAATACAACGCGTGGCCTCTCTTCTTCACAATGCGGTCACCATACAACGGTACAACTCGTGACCTCTTCTTCTTCACCCTACGCTTCTCTTGACTCTCTGGATTCTGTGCTGCTGGCTCTCTGTGCCTCGTGTAGACTCCGCGCCTCGGCTACACTCCTCTCTCGCCTCGTGTAGACTCTGCGCCTCTGCTACACTCTCCACTCGCCTCGTGTAGACTTTGCATCTCTCTCTCTGGCTACACCGTATGCATACTCGGCTCGTGTAGACCTTCCTCTCTCTCTGGCTACACCGTATGCATACTCGGCTCGTGTAGACCGTTCTCTCTCTCTGGCTACACACTATACATTACTCAGCTCGTGTAGACCGTTCTCTCTCTCTGGCTACACACTATACATTACTCAGCTCGTGTAGACCGTTCTCTCTCTCTGGCTACACACTATACATTACTCAGCTCGTGTAGACCGTTCTCTCTCTCTGGCTACACACTTATACCTTACTCTCCTCTATTCTCCATTACTCTCCTCTCCGGGCTCTATCTCTGCACCTTCGTCTTCATTCTTAGATGGTTCCACTTCTGCCCCCTGCTCCTCTGTGCATCACCTTATATACCTCTTCTTCCCGGGAGACGGAGCGGATGCGGACCTCAACGTCGGCACCGCTCCTCAGTTACCCAATCCCCACGCGCTATCCCTACGATCCGGTTCCGCTCAGCGCGTGTTTCCACTCCCCGACCAATCACACCGCGCTGCTACCCGATCACTCCCTCTGGGCGCGTCACCGGCACACAGCCAATCAGCAGCACTACCCCCACCCGCGCACTGACGCCTGCTCCTCCCCGTCAGCGCGCGTCACCACACACACACCCGTACATACGCGCTGGCACACGACATATACACCCAGCGCGTATCACCACTACACATGTGTATGAACTTATTTTGCACTGTGCGTAGCCAACCGTGCGAATCGGAGGTGTGGGGGAAGGACAACAAACTAAACACAAGAAGCAGCTCTAAATAAATTAGCTTTCAATCTAGATTTAAAAGTGCATGGCTCCAGTGGCTTCCTACTATCGGAAGGAAGAGCGTTCCAGACGGCCGCAGAAGCGCATCTGAAAGCGCGATGCGATGCAGAGACAGTATTTGTTCGACGACTTGCCAAAAGCCACTGTGTGAAGGTTTAAGGTATCATGGTTAAAAACTATGGCAAGAACTTTGTGTGTAATGAGTTCCACCTTACAATGTAAACGTTCAGCAACCGGCAGGCAGCCTAACACAGCTCAGCTAGCACTGGGCAGATATGGTCGGATCTCAGAGTACCCATCACGACACGTGCCAGAGAATGTTTTGTAAAGCAAAGAATGAGGGACGGTTGCACGTTTGTAGGGGTTGGTACAGGCAACATCTGGAAACCCCTGTGGAATTTGCAGATCCACAAAGCATTCGGGGTATTTTTAAGATAGTGGTGAACAGTGTTGCCACGTGGCTTTGAGATCATGTGAGTGCAATCGCATTTCTGGTTGAAGGATATCAAACCTGCCGAAATTGACAGGACAGCCGTAGTCCAGTCGGTCTGGTGATGACTGTTTGTCTTATACAGAAGTGCGAGTTGGAACTAATGGCGTAGACATGAAGGGAAGTGTCTAACAACTGAAGAGTCTCTGAACATAGGTGTCTTGAAATGTCTGTGCGTGTGTGTCATGCTGAAACAGCTTTTGTTCGGCCGGATCGAGGGGGCTAAATGGGCGCGGCACGGGCTAGAGAAGAGATGGAGTGACGAGGTACAGGAGGATGTGGAGCTGAGTGGACTTGCCGATGACTGGTAACAGCAGTGTCAAGATCGGCCTCTGTGGAGGAGGCTCGTGAAGGACGCTGCTGGGCAGTTGGAGGCAGTCGCCCTCCAACAACAACGGAGGGCGGAGGAGTGACGCTCACAACAACGAGCGGAGCGCCGGTTGGCTAAAGCACAGCAAGTTGGCACAGTAGGGAGCACAGGTGGTGCATCAGCCAGTCATCTCGGTCATCTCTGTCAGTCGACCTGTGGCACATGGGTCTGCCCCGTGACCTCCTGCCAGCGGGCGTTCGACACTTCACGTGGCCTCAAGGTGCACATGGTCTGGCACAAGCGTCGTGGTGAGGTAACCGCCACTTCGTGGCGAATGGCGATTGTTGTGTCAAAGCCTATGCTTTTGTTATTCAGGCATTACAAGACCAATGGGACAAATGCATGCATCTATCAGTGTAATACCGTGAAAAATCAAGTAATTCGAATACATTTTAGTTACATTTTATTTTCAGAAATAAAGTGCAGGTTAACCTTGAACCACCTTGGTATCTAACCAGCCACTGTATGCATGTATGCTGAACTTCTTTCGCACCCTATGTAGCCATCCGTGCATATACAGGTGGGTTTGCGAACGTGTTTGCATTTTTATGCGAATATGTGTGCTCTTTTTAACATCACAAGCGTGGCAGTGCAGACACGATGCCTTGTCAATAATGTCCATTTGGTATTTGAACATCTTAACACCTGTATTTACGCCAGAAAGTGGAAAGCCGTATTATCAATCGATGAGATGGAAATTATTCATTTATTTGGGTTGAACCTTGGCATTCAACATGCGTGAATGTTCGCGATGACCAGATGGTTCATAGGTCAGAGGGATTAACTGGTGTTTGCTGAGACCCTGGGTTCAAAGCCAGGCAAGCCACCCATGATTAAAACCAGACTCTCGAATGTAGCTAACCGATGATCTCCACACCACCGAATGGTTGTATAAGAAATAAAACAATTGTATTCCATTTGGAATTGCGCTTCATTTGGAAAAGTCCCAGCAATTTCAAAGCTGTCAAATATCAAGTTTAACTCACATTTCACAATCTCATCGGAGCACATGCGGGAAAGTGTGCCCCCTACTGTGTAAAGGGTTGAAAGGTGACTTGAATGATTTGTCGGAATTCCTGTGAAATATCACTTCCGTGAGCTATTCTCTGACACACAGAGCAAAACTGCTCTGAGATTTTCCAAATGGATTATTTATCTCATGAAACGATACCGATAGCACAATAAAAATAAATTTGGAAAAAAAGTAAAATGTTGATGTACCTATGACCTCCAAACTGACCTCTGGGGTTTCGCCACAGAGCTCCGCGTGATCCTGTAGAAGGTTCTGCGAAAACCGGACTTGGCAATCAGGACAAGACTCGCCATCCTTCTCCTGCCAATTGCCGTGCCCTTCACCTGCTCCTCCTTGACCCCCATCTGTTCCTCCCATCCCCTCCGACTTGCACTTCTCCTGTCCCTGCGAAACATCGGCGTAGACCGGCGGGTGTCGGCAACCTGCAACTCCACAGCCGCATGCGGCTCTTTAGGGACTGCAGTGGGGCTCTTGAAATTCTAAATAAATGGCTCTTCTTCTGGTTGCCGACACCCGACCGTGGAAGTCCAGTTCACCATGGGAGTCCAGTTCACCATGGGAGTCTAGTTCACCATGGGAGTCCAGTTCACCATGGAAGTCCAGTTCACCATGGGAGTCCAGTTCACCATGGGAGTCCAGTTCACCATGGGAGTCCAGTTCACCATGGAAGTCCAGTTCACCATGGGAGTCCAGTTCACCATGGGAGTCCAGTTCACCATGGAAGTCCAGTTCACCATGGGAGTCCAGTTCACCATGGGAGTCCAGTTCACCATGGGAGTCCAGTTTCACATGGACAGGGGCCAGCATCCTGCAGCTAATTAAAGACTGTTGTATTAAGGGCCGTCTCGTATTCACATGCACTGCGGCTCTTGCAATATTGTATTTTTATTTTTTTTAATCGAATTCGATAAAAATCGCCCTTTTTTTTTTGGTTGTCGACCCATGGCATAGACAATGCAGCCCGCGGTAAATACGTGGCCAGACTGCGATGTGAAGCGCAATTACGTGTAGGGGGAAATTACTATTCACAAGATTAATCAACGATAGACGGGTCAAAGCAACCTAATTAAACACGAGTTATGGATTGGATGGGTTTGCTGCATCTGCATTCGGCATAGCTGGTAGTTGCAAGCTGTCCTCTCAATTACAACAAACTCAAGTCAATGCATTGTTGTGCAGAATTCGAGTGAAACAAGTAAATAAATGATGAAGATTGTCTCGCGTAATTCGAGGTATAAACATAAATGGGGAAAGTATAAGCACCATCTCAGATTTGCGTATGCGGTCAATATAACAATACATGCCAATTAATTAAATTAAATGATCGAATAACTTGGCAAAAAGAGCTGTAAAGTTAGGTGGGATTCAAGATAACTATGAGCAAAACAAAGCCACGTGCACGAGATTTGCATAACAAAACAAAATCAATCTTTGGAGGGACAGAACTTGAAAATGTAGCAAGACATGAGCCTCGTCATCACCATCATCATCAGCCGATCAATCCACAACCGGTTGAAGGCCTCCCCAAGCCATCACCATGTCCCTATTGTAGTCTTGCGTCTGGTGGCAATGTGTTCAGAAGCGAACTGCCAATGTCGATGGCTTCCTAGCCACGAGGGGGCTTCAGGAGAGGAGAGAGTTCGTGTAGTTTTGCTATTCCTCTGTTCAAGGAGGACATTTGGCCTCCACTTACACACTGGTCATTTCTTAAGAGGTGGGGTTTCTTGCATTTTACCTCGTCACACACGACCTGTCGATCGATCGGCTAAGTGTTGTTGTACCCAATTATACTGCTTGGTGGACAGAGACAGTGGATTCATCTTCTTGGTTCTTTCGGTAAAGTCACGTAGAAGGGAAATAATAAAATAATAAAAATAAAACATAATAAAATTATTCTCACGACGTTTCGGCCACAACGCAAGCAGCCATCCTCAGGTGATGTTGATTTTTTATTATTATTTTATTATTTCCCTTCTACGTGACTTTACCGAAAGAACCAAGAAGATGAATCCCTGCAGTCACGAAAGCTTTAAATCGAAAAGAGGTAGGGGAATTAAGACTATTTATTGACGTTTCGGGAGACTCTAGAATAGATGATAGGTCCAGTCTGCTCACCATTATACCATGCAAACTACTTTAACGTGATGAAATAAAAGTTATAAAAACATAAGAGAGAGAGAGAAAAAAAACCTGCTTACAAACGTGTAATGCGGGCGTAAGCGACCTTCCGGATGTGACGTCACGGGGGGTGGAGCCATGTGACGTGGGTGGAAGGTTCGGGTCCTTAAGCGGGTAAACCGGAAGGGGAAGTCAGTCGGGGTGTGAACGGAAAAGAGTGAGGCCACGCGGGCGAGTGAGAAGAGGGGGGGCACCGACGGCCATCGGGAGCCAACCCCGAAGACAGGAGGAAGCTACGGAGGGGTGTGCAGCTGCGGAGAAGACAGCCAGAAGGGCTGCGTGTTAGAGGCAGCGGTGTGGCTGCCAGGTGTGGCGGGAGAGAAGAGGGAGAGACAGCACGAGGCTGTCAGAGCTGCAGAGAGGACGAAGGAGAGAGGAGTTGCAGCGAGTACAGCCAAGGGGGGCTGTGTGAGAGTAACAGCAGCGGGGCTGCTGTTGTGGACCGGGCCGACATCGGAGTCAGCACCGTGGAGAAGCTACAGAGTAGAGACAGCCGTGTGGGAATACAGTACGAACCGAATAAAGGGCACTGAGCCAGACATCGTGGTCCAGTCGTTTATTACACTGGTGTCAGAAGTGCAACGGCATGTCGAAACAAGTGAGGAAGAAAGTTAATCCGGCGCCTGCATCGGCTTCTTCGTCCGACGACGACGAACTCCCTCCAACCACGGATTCTGCTGGGGTGGTGGAGGAGAGCCCTGCTGAGGCGAGCACGGGGACGGGAGTGGAGGATGTCGGCGCGGTGGCGGGTCCGTCGACATCATCGGACGCTGATCAAAGATGGCAAGAGATGGCGGTACAACTGGAGGCACTAAAGGACGTCCTGACGCATTTATGCCATCTCGTCGCGCCAGGGACGATGGAGGACGCAGTTGGTGCTCCGCGGGCCGCCACGTTGCCTGCCCTGCCGCCGCCATTGGCCACGCGGCAAGAAGCCGCCATCTTGCGCGCTCCGCGGCGCCAAACCGCCATCTTGGCCATGCCGCGGGCCGACGCCATTTTGAATTTGCCACCACAACCACCACCATTGGAAGACGGCGGGAAGAGGAGTCGGAGTCGCCACCTTACCACAGTTAAAGAATTTTCCATCGGTGGGGACTGGAGCGCTTTCGCCTGCCGCTTCTTGGCGGCGGTACGCACAGCAAGATGGACCGATGCTGAGGCTTTGGAGGTGTTGCCGACTCTCCTGGACGACGAATCTGTCCGATTTTTCCGTTCCATAACGACCAATAAGAAGGCAACTTTATGTGGTGTTTTTCAAGAAATGGCCGACGCTTATGAGCCACCAGATGATGCGCATCGGCGATTCGCTCAACGACAACGAGCACCAGAGGAGTCGCCCGTGGCGTTCAGGGGTGCGGTGCTGGAGCTGGCCATGGCAGCTTATCCTGAGACGCCACAGGACCTGCTCGAGCCTCTCATATTAGGGAAAATGTTGGAGCTGTCTCGGGATCTAGGGATCCCCATGCCTGTGTGTGGGCATGAGAAACTAACTTCCCGGACGGCTGCTAAGTGTCTCGATGCGCAATTCAATCTCCGTCGCTGGAAACAAGTGACGGCGTGGACGGGGGGGCCCGTCAAAGAAGGGGATGCGCTGGGGTGGAACCCTGCGCAGGCTGTCTACGTTCCGGATGACCGGGGCCCTCAACAACTGACGGCCGCCTCCGCTCCATGGACGGGACGCGGCGGGCCGAGGCCGCGCGCTGCGCTACCGGAACGGGGCCGTCGGGAGGCAAGGCCTGCGCTTCGGCGCAACGATGCCGAATGTTTCCGCTGCGGGCGTAGGGGCCACTACGCCAGAGACTGCTGGGGCCGCTTCCCGGCTCCGCCGCAGCAGGAGGCCTCGGTACCGGACAAGCCGACTAAAGATCCTCCGAAACAGGCATGTCGGCACGCACCAGACACCCGGCAAGGCTTTACACCTCACCCATCACCTTCGTTGCGCGATCCTAATGTTGTTGTTAAAGAAAGCCCTTCGACGGGGCCTTGTCGCTCGGTCACGCAGTGGCGCAAGTTGGCACGGAGAGTCGTCGCGGCCGCCACGGGTTCGTCCACTGTACCGGGGTCTATACAAGGGGTGGACGTACGCATTTTGGTCGACTCCGGCGCGTCTGCGACTATTATTTCGGATGTCATTTTCCATCTGTTGGGCATCCCGCCGGGGGCTGTGCGTCCGGTTTATGGGTCGTGCGTCGCTGCGAACGGGGGTAGCATGGGTATCATGGGCCAGGTGGATGCTAAGATATCTATTGGGGATGTGTCGGCCTCGGGCGTTGTGTTAATATCGAGATCTTTGGCGGTTCCTTGTTTGTTAGGCACCGATTTTTTGGCTAAGATGCCCATTTTGATCAAAATCAATGAGAATTGTATTGAACTGCCGGGGGGCCGTCAAATCTCGTTTCTGCCGTCGCCCTGGGGGCGACCTGCTTCGGCCGTACAAGTGCAGGCACTGTCCGTCGCATCTGTGGACATCCCACCTGGTACACAGATGCTTATACCCTTGCGGTATCGGAAGCCCCTGCCTGATCGGCTAGGAGCAGTAGGGGTCTTGTTGTCACCGTCCGCCACGATAACAACCGGGTTGGCGTTAGTGGGGGCACAGACCATCGTCCGGCCGGATCAATTACCGTTTTTACAGGTGCTTAATGCGGGGGGGGAAAACGTCCGTGTTCCGGCCGGTACGGTTGTGGCACATGCCACTACGGCGTTTGCGACGCATGATTGTCCGCATAGCCGGGGAGTGGTTGCTGGGGTTTCCGAGCCAAGGGGTTCGGATAATCGTTGGGTTGCTGACTTATGTGACGGAAATTCTTCCCTGTCCATGGAGCAACGTGGTGCGCTGCGTAAATTGTTGTTGACGTATTCCGATGTGTTCAGCTCCGATGATTTGGATTTGGGCCGCACATCGTTGCTTTACCATCACATTGAGACGGGCGATGCTGCCCCTATTCGATTAAATTCGCATCGGATGAGTCCTGCGGAGCGAGAACACGTGCGGGGGGCAGTGGAAGACATGTTGGCTGCGGACATTATATCGCCATCTAACAGCCCATGGGGCGCTCCGGTCGTCTTGGTTAAGAAAAAGGATGGCAAATTGCGATTTTGTGTTGATTTCCGGAAATTGAATAAGATATCGGTGGCAGATGCGTACCCCCTGACGCGTATGGATGACTCCCTCGACGCATTGTCGGGGGCTAAGTTCTTTTCCACACTGGACCTCTCTTCGGGATTTTGGCAGCTTCCCCTTGACGAGTCCTCACGGGAGAAAACCGCATTCCGTACGCCGCAGGGGTTATATCAATTCAACTGTCTCCCGATGGGATTGAATGCGGCCCCTGCTACATTTCAAAGATTGATGGAGCTCGTTTTGTCGGGGTTGCAGTGGGAGACGTGTCTTATATATTTGGATGATATTATTGTCTTCAGCCGCACATTTGATGAACATTTGACGCGGCTGGAGACAGTGTTCACGAGGATGCGTTCTGCCAAATTGAAATTCAAACCAAAGAAATGTCACCTACTGCAACGGTCCGTCCGCTATTTGGGGCACATTGTGAGTGCTGAGGGGGTGTCCACGGATCCGGAAAAGACGGCGTGCGTCCGGGATTGGCCGACTCCGGCCACCGTGGGGGATGTTCGGCGGTTTTTGGGATTTGCCTCGTATTACCGAAGATTTGTGCCGGGTTTTGCGACGATTGCGAGGCCCTTGCATCTCCTTACGGGTAAAGGACGGAAGTTTGTTTGGGGACAGCCGGAGGAGGCGGCCTTTCGGAGTCTGCGTGATCTATTGGCCACGGCCCCAACATTGGATTATCCCGATTTCGATCACCCATTCATTCTTGATACGGACGCGAGTGACACGGGTATTGGGGCGGTATTATCACAGTCTAAAGGGGGTGTCGAGCGTGTCGTGGCGTATGGTAGCCGAGTCTTGTCTCCTGCGGAAACCCGCTACTGTGTCACTCGCAGAGAACTATTGGCGGTTGTTTTTTTCCTACGGCAATTTCGACCATACCTCTACGGTCGTTCTTTTATTGTGCGTACGGATCATGCGGCCTTGCAATATGCCCTTAAAATTGACCAGCCATCCGGACAGTTGGCACGTTGGTTGGACACGCTACAGGAATTTTCCTTCCAAATTCAACATCGGAAGGGAGTGCGCCATGCGAACGCTGACGCACTTTCCAGATTACCGCGCGCGCCCCTTGTAAATGTGCGTCGGGGACGCATAGGTGTTCGCCGATTCCAAACCCCCCTCAGCCGCTTACGTTGGCCGTCGAGAAGTCGGACACTCCGATGGAACCGGGACCGGCTGACGGGGTTTTGAATCTGCCGCGGTCTGTCTGAATCCGGGAACAGATGATGGATGAGTCGTTGGTGTCCTTGCGGAAGCGGTCTGCTAGGGACAATGGGAGTCCGAGTACGGCTGTGGGGCCGCAAACCGCTCTCCGAGATGGTCTGCTTATGTGGCGGGACGGGTTCCAGGAACGTTGGCGCCTGGTGGTACCAACGTCCTTGCGATTCGAGTTGATTAGAACTCTCCATTGTGACACTCTCTTACATTTAGGGGTGCAGAAGACCTTGTTGACGTTGCAACGTCATTATTTTTGGCACGGCATGGCGACAGATGTCGTAGGGCACGTGCGCGCGTGCCCTGCGTGTGCACGACGTAAGCCGCCGAAACATCCTTACGTGCCGCCTCTCCAGTCGATTCAGGTGTCTCGAGTCAATGAATTGGTGGCACTGGACATATTGGGACCTTTTCCACCATCGGCGAGGGGTAATAAATATTTGCTGGTAGGGGTTGAGTACCTCTCCCGTTGGCCGATGGCCTGGCCGTTGCCCGATCAGTCGGCCGCGGCCATTACCGACGCCTTTTTGTTTGGGTATATTATGGACAAGGGGGCGCCTGAGAGACTCCTCACGGACCAGGGCAGGAATTTCTCTTCTAAATTATTGGCGGAAGTGTGCGCGGGCCTTGGGACTAAGAAAGTACGGACATCCCCATACCATCCGCAGACGGATGGTATGGTTGAACGGCTGAACAGGACATTGTCTGCCATGCTTTGCCATACCGTGAGCGAACAACAATCAGATTGGAATCTGCACATCCCCGGAGTGCTTTCGGCGTACAGGATGACGCCTCATGCGGCTACAGGGTATTCGCCGTTTTACCTTATGCATGGTCGGGAAAACGTGCCGCCGGTGGATGTGCAATTGGGAACTGGGGTGAAGGGACCTCGTAAACCACTTCCTGAATACATTCACGACACGGTTCGCTGAGTCACGGAGGCGCTGGAGAATGCCCGCGTGGCTACGGCCAAAGCCCAGGCCTGGAACGAGCGGTATGCGCGACGGTCCGAGGGGGAGTGCCCCTGGAAGGTTGGGGACCTAGCCTGGCTTCATTGTCCACAGGTACGTCCGGGAACCTCTCCGAAATTGCACAAACCCTGGCATGGTCCCGTACGCCTCATTGCAGTTCCCAACCCACAGTCAGCACGCGTCCAAATTGGATCTCGTCGCTGGGTTGTGCATACGTCGCGCTTGAAACCATATGTTGCTCCCTTACATGATGCGTCATCCCCCAATGTTGCCTTGCCGGGGTCTGTTGCTGCTGACTCTCCCCTGCCTGCGTCCATTGATCTTGCTAGAGCGCCTGTCGTACCTGTTCCAGACAGGCCGGCCGTGACATTGCGGGGGACGAGGGGCCCTGCTCGGAGGACGCCTGCCAGGTCTGCGGGACCTTCGAGCCCTGCAGCCCTTCCGACCCAGCTGCAGGCACGGTCACGGGACAAGCCCAAGACTAATTCTTTAGGGACACGGGACGTTGGTGGACTTCCAGCTGCGACAGAGGGATTACCCCGTCATTCCTCGACTTTCATCGCGTTCCCGTTCTGCGAGTGGGCCGCCGACCGTCCGGGACGGGCCGGCGACCCGCACACGTTCCAAATCGCTTACGTTTCGTTGATTGTTGCTGTGTTGTTATCTTTTTCTTACAGTTGTATTTATTGCATGCTTTTTGTACGTTCGTTGATGTTAATTGCGTTGTTGTTGTTGTTCTTGCTGTTACATTGTATGCTTAGTGTCCTTTAGGGGGGAAGGTCGATTCGCCGCATTACGATTTGCTATTGGTCAGCCGAGGTCGGCTGGGATTTTTCTACGGGGGAGGGTGGTGTAATGCGGGCGTAAGCGACCTTCCGGATGTGACGTCACGGGGGGTGGAGCCATGTGACGTGGGTGGAAGGTTCGGGTCCTTAAGCGGGTAAACCGGAAGGGGAAGTCAGTCGGGGTGTGAACGGAAAAGAGTGAGGCCACGCGGGCGAGTGAGAAGAGGGGGGGCACCGACGGCCATCGGGAGCCAACCCCGAAGACAGGAGGAAGCTACGGAGGGGTGTGCAGCTGCGGAGAAGACAGCCAGAAGGGCTGCGTGTTAGAGGCAGCGGTGTGGCTGCCAGGTGTGGCGGGAGAGAAGAGGGAGAGACAGCACGAGGCTGTCAGAGCTGCAGAGAGGACGAAGGAGAGAGGAGTTGCAGCGAGTACAGCCAAGGGGGGCTGTGTGAGAGTAACAGCAGCGGGGCTGCTGTTGTGGACCGGGCCGACATCGGAGTCAGCACCGTGGAGAAGCTACAGAGTAGAGACAGCCGTGTGGGAATACAGTACGAACCGAATAAAGGACACTGAGCCAGACATCGTGGTCCAGTCGTTTATTACAAACGCAACCAATGCAGGCCAATTGTATAATTACATAATCACCATCACAGACCAACTCTCACGAACGTTCAAGTTCAAGTTCATGTATTAGGTATAGCGCTGTGAGCCATTCGGCTCTTGAATCGGGTGCAACCGCAACAAACAAAAAGCAAAAACATGAACAAAAACATCTTAAAGTGAATATGTGACTAAGTGCAAACAGAAAATCCAAGAAAAGACAGCAAAATATTGTAGAAAAAACACCGTACACCAACGCTGTGTGCAAAAATCCCAGTGGGATACAAGTCAAACAACAACAACAACAACCACAAGACAACTTAGATTAAGGCCATCAGTCTAACTCTGTACTACAACAAACAAACATGGCTAAACCAATACACTTTTCGAAATCACCAAAATAAAGCTATGAAAGCAATGAAAAAGCAATCATAGGAACTGACGGAATTTTCACAATAAATGGCATAAACAACATCTACTACCAAAACCCTGCAGCCATAGCTGGCTGCATGAGTCACTCCACAACAGCAGGAGCAACGGTCACCTTTGCCCGTCGTTGATGCGGCTTTATGGGGACCAGTCGCTACGGGATTGCATCTGCCCGGGTCGTTGCTGGGCACTGCCACCTCAATGCCCCCCGTCCCCCACGGGTCATTCTGTGAGCGCTCACGTGACGACGGCAGCCCGCACTGGGCTGCCCGCGTCTCTCCACCGCGCAGTTCGGGAACGGGCGCTGACAAATGGGGCATTCCGTTCGCGTCTCCACGCCTGCTTCTGTGCTTTTGCCACAGCCGAACACCACAACAACAACAACAGATGGTTGACGTGACAGTTGGGGTGCAGTGTTGCAAGTAAGGGCCTAAGCAAACCAACTACATGATTATTAAAATATTTTTTGCTGCTATAAATTTCCACGCGATAAGCCACTTCGTTAAGTTGTCATTTGTGGCCCGCGTCGCTTCTGAACAAGAAGCTAATAACTCAGTGGATGGGCTTTACCTGGTAAGATTAAAATACTCTTTGGTTCTTTTGGTGACTTTACCGAAAGAACCAAAGAGTATGGATCCTTGCAGTCACGAAAACTGCAAATCTATATATTTGTTTTAAGTGATTTGTTTACCTTCCCTTTACTTTGCACTCCTATTTTGTTTCTGTATTGTTAGTTTTTGTAGTGTTGTGACCTGCCCCTACCTGACATTCCTCCAGTATAAATACATATTTTAATTCTGAATTAAAAAGCGTATGTCCCTAAGCACTTAAAGGGTCCCCCGATTGACTGTAATTAATGCCACTTAATGCTCTTGCATTTAGACTCTACATGATCTACGTTGCATTGTATTATATTGTGTGGCTGGATGCCAAGGTCACGACAAAACTACGCTGGGTGTCTTTACAGTTTACAGAGACATTTGTTTTCATAGCTAACGTGCCCACCACCACCACCATTGCGCTGTTTCTAAAAAAATAATGGTGAAAATTCAGGACGGCCCAGTTTCCTCTGACGAATCAGAATGTGTCTCAACCTGATGCGCAAGTCAACAGCCTTTATCTTGAAACGCAGAGGACAGCTTAAATAACATTTGAGTTGCACAAACCATGACAGGTCGTCCGCTTTATATATATATTTTTAAAGGATGTCAAAAAAACTGTACATAACATAGAGCAAGATTACCAGTAGATCTTATTTAGACTTTTTGGGGCACACCAGAGACACATCCCCCCAAATATTCAAATATGCTCAAAATGTCCCCCCCAATATATTGCTATAAAATAGATTTCTGTTTATATGATTGTGGTTATGGTTGTACTTTATTAATCCATAATCTCTGCCATTACATACAGTGAAACAAGAAAAGTTAAAAAAGAAAAAAACAGAGCAATGTATTAAATACAATACACTATTAGACATTATTGTAAAAAAATAATAAAAAGTCCGTCCTATGTGTTAGTCAATTTTTTAAATATATTTTAGGCAGAAAATGGCAGGAAATGGCAGGAAATAAGTTTTAACATTTGGATTTTAAAACTCAATGTTGACTCCATGGCTACGGCCTTGGTGTAACCAACACAATTCCTGACCAATGTTTTGGCCTGCCCAATGCTGATGTTTCCACACCACGCTGGGTATTAATATATATGGCTTATTTGACCTTTTGTAGACGCAGGGAGAGCTATGATAGCGCTAGCTACTGATGGTAGCCATAGCTGGCAATGAAACTTGCTGGGGTTGTATCTCACTCCATGAACCACGATTTTACAACTTCCCACAAGAATATATAAATACACTTATATATACACCGATATATACGTACTGTACAATACTAATTAAGAAACTCCACAATTACACTTTTTTCACCTTTGGTCATCTGCCGTATAGCTTTACACGTATTTTTATTAGCAAATTGTTCGAGTGAGCACAGCGCACAACAGCTGATTTGCTGAGATGACATATTCACTGCTCATATTGGCATTATATTTATCCCTGCACGAGGTGTCCACGGAGAAGTAGGAAACATTGCTTCACTTACAACCATAAAATAGATACAGGACTCCTCTTATCCATAGTGATGGGGGGGGGGCAATATTGTGGATTCTTTGGTCTGTGAGGTCATCCGCGGTATTGTACTCCTCTTATTCACCAGAGTAAAACATCGTGGATAACCCGTGGACAGTTGGATGAATGTTTTTGTCTAACTCATCCGATCTGCAAAAAAAAAACAATCGGGAGTATTAGGAAGCAGATTCGCTAGGCACTATGGGTAAAATTGAGGGTAACCACGGATTCTAGAAATTAACAGGGACATGGATAATCAAAGTTTTCTCGGGCGTCTAGAACACCTACAGCTGCTGTGGATAATCGGCGTCGCGGATAAGAGTTCTCCTGTACTGTATTTTTCTTTTTCAAGAATATGCATTTGAGTACACCAACCGGTTAAGTGTAATTGTAGTGTGGTTTTCTTAAACGTTCGGCACGTAATGATTTATAGTACCAACACATTTTTATATTTTGCCAGGTAAGGCCCACTGAGCTATACAGCTCTTTATCAAAAGCGACCTGGACACAAATGATAGCTCAACGAAGTGGCTTATCACGTGGAAATTTACAACAGCCAAACCCTTGAAACGCGTGTTGAAATTTTCACGCAACCACGTGAAGAACATGCAGACTCCAAATATACAGGTGCCAGGGTTTGGTCCGAATCTACGACCATCCTGTATACCAGGCGAGGTAGTTAACATCTCGCCACTGTGACTCAAGTATTAAATTCTGCATGTGCTGTCTCCTGTTCTTCCTCCTTACAAATTATGGAGTCGACGGTGATTGCAGTCAGGATAGTCTCCGAACAACAAGTGTAGACATGTTACATTCGAATGATTCGATTGTGGTCCTATTTTTCTATGTTCTAAACTTACTTTGATGTACTAGAAAGGAACAAGAAATAAAAAGCTGAAAGTCAACTCCAAATGGTACAAACGAGGCCGTAACAATGTCACTAACAAGGTTTCTGGAATAAAATTGCTTCCCTGAATTGTAACAATTGAGCTGCTGGTTGGATGGCTTAGGGTGAATTTTTATAATAAATGCCTCGAAGTGGCCACACAACAAGGCCGTAGCCATGGAGTCAACATTGGGGGGGACCAAATCTTCCAGCGGGTCTGGGAGTCCCAACCCAGAAAAATATCTAAATTTGAAAACTCATTTCCTGCCTAAAATATAAAAAAAATTCACTAACACATGGGATGGACTATTTATTTATGTTTTACAATAATGTCTAATAGTGTATTGTATTACATTGCTCTATTTTCTTTTTTTATATTTTCTTGTTTCATTGTATGTAATGGCAGAAATTAGGGATTAATGAAGTACAACCATAACCACAATCATTTCAACAAAAATCTATGCATTGATTTATATGAAGACAAGTCCAGATATTGTGGCCAAAGTTTAGCAAAGTGTTGTTTTTATTTACATAGCATAGCAATTATATTTTTATAGCAATATATTGGGGGGGACATTTTAAGCATATTTTAATATTGGGGGGGGGGATGTGTCCCCCCCCCCCCAATATATATTATAATTACGGCTTTGCCACACAACAATTACCAGCAACTCAGTGTTACACATGAATGTACGAGATGGTTTGTGTAATAGTTTGTGACTGGATAATTAAACATTTGTATTAAGAAGGTTTTGCATACAAACGATAACACTATATTACACATAGGGACCGATACGGGATTCTTAAGACACACCTGGAAAATGTACTAGTGCCAGAAAGCTGCTTGATTTGTCACTCGTCACTTTGAAATAATTATTGTCACTCAGGAAAACCCCAAAACGCGCGAGATCTAGTGACAAAATTAGTCACTTGGCAATATTGGATTTGTCTTAGAGTGGATTAACCCATTATGCAATGCGTTTGGTTCAGTGGTTGGCCATCATCTGAATATCTAAATAAGCTCAAGCCTCGCGTAAACCACGTGACTTGTGTGGCCACCCCCACTCTGAATCCGCCCCTTTCCCTGCCCCCTGTGAAAACAGACGCTGTTCCATCGTGCAGCTCACTTCTGCTCGCTCGTTCCTTCTCTCTTCCTATCTTCCATCTTCCCCTCTCGCCGCCATCACCCTCATCTCACCGCCATAACCCTCTCGCCAGCATGACAATCTTCATCACCATCACCCTCCCACCCCCATCACCCTCTCACCCCCGACATCTTGTCCCGGTCATTCCTTCTCCCCCTCCTTCCCCTTCCTGCCAGTCGCTCCCTTCCCGTTCGTTTTGCTTCTTACACCCTCACCTCTACTCTCCTCCCTTGTTGTGCTCCGGGTAAAAGGTTTTCATAATCTGTCAAATGAAATAAAATTGTACTTGTGCACAAATGTAACCAACAACAAAAAACCTCAGCACATGTCAATAACAACATTGCCTTAAAATTCAAAAATAAATAGAATGTGTGACGATCCCGTGTGATGGCTCTCCTCCATAGCACAGAGGGCAAGGACGTAGGGTTTGGCCGGTGCAGTTTAAAAAATCCGTTTACATTTGAATCGTGTGCTATGCGCGACATGGGTCCAGCACCACTTGCAAAACGAACGCGAAGTATGTTCTGATTGCTTTGCGATGCGACCCTATTTCAGCACTTGACAAATATAAGACATCGTCAGTGCCGGGTTATTCTCGTAGAAAAAGTGGCTACACACGCACTTTCAAGGGCCCCGCGCTAAATGCTTTAAAGCTATCAATTCCGGTCCAGTGATTCTGCACTTGCTCTATTACTATAGTACTATACCGCCTTCAACTGTGTGTTTAGGGTTAGCGATTTGTCGTATTATCTGGCTGTATAGCAAATGAAAAAATACGATTACTTTACTATGCAAGTTAAAGATTTGTGTTTTAATATTTACGTGTTTAAAAAATAATAATTCAGGGCCCCTTTATAACATATGCTACAGGCCCCGCACTAGCTTAATCCGGCAATGGACACCGTCCAGACTACAAGGCGCTCCACAAAGCAAGACGCACTCAACACTTGTTCCCGTTTTAAAAAGAAAGTACACATCTGATCTCTCTCTCACACACACACACCTACGAAATATAAGACACACCCTCCAACTTTAGATTTTATTTTAATTTCCATAAAGCAACGTCATTTGTCTTTCAAAATATCCGTAAACACAAAAACACATACTTCATGTCCTGCTTTTCTAAACTCGACAATGTTTTGCTTTTATGACGACGATCATCCGTTTCAGCAGAAAGAATCGAGTACTATGTCTCATACATGTTTGTTCAATAAATCAACAAGCTAAAGATGTAGTGAAAACAAAAGCTGTCTCTGGTGTGGACCAATCAATTTCAAGGACAATGCATACATTATCAGAGTGCTCTTTTTTGTTTGCATTTTGACCGCAGGTATTGTGGTTAATGTGCCAGATAAAAGGGTAAAAAAACCTATTATTACAAATGCTTCTATTTTACTTATATATGTGTCGCCTAGTAATCAGCGAGTCAAAGCGAACATATTTTCTGTGCAGCGAAAACAAATGTTTTTTTCTTTCAGATATAACACATCGTCTCGGTGTGGCCAAGCGCTCAGTAGTCTGGTTTTTCACTCCGAGCTAAAGGCTCATTGGAACGTCTGAACTCTCTGCTCATGAATGATGTAATCAGCTTCGAAGCTGTCGAATATACTCTCCGCCGCTATTGTGCACAAAGGGAAGTTGCATACATTTCTAAAAACTATTCAAAACATATTTTTTGTATTTGGCCAGGTAAGGCCCACTGAGCTATTAAGCCCTTATTCAGAAGCGGCCTGGCGACAAATGATTCAATATCATGTACGCAACTCTCCACTGGTTACTAGCCTACAACACAACGCTAGCCGTCTGACACTGACGGCGCTGAACTAAGACAGTCACCTACGTCTAGCAGCGCAATATATCCGATGAGACGACAGCGACGAAGGCACGAGACGACAGCGGTGATGGCGACGATCTTCAGCAACGACGACGACGGGGATCCCACTCCAAACGACAGCCCCGTGCTCCTGCTCGGGGTCCCCTTTTATACTTCCAGCGTGGCCTCGCTCCGCCCTGGACACGCCCCCCTTCTGGAACCTACTAGTGGGCTCTCGATGTGTCCCTTCCGTAACCTTTACCCTAGATCCCTCGCGGGTCTGTCACGTGGCCTGCTGTCAGTCAGGGCTGCCTCAAGCTGCAGATCCCCTTCCCTGCCAGCAGCCAGCGCTATGCTACGTAGTGACCAATTATATGTCACTACACATGCAAATGGATTTGTCTCTAATGATGTACATATCGTTAATTTTCAAGTGAACTAGATTTATTAAAACTTTTGTCATCTATAAATATTTCAATTATTTCCTTCATATAAAGAAGCGTGTTACAAATAATGTTGCACCGGACAATGATATGATATGACGAACACATAAGTTTATATAACCACGCGGGCAGAAAAAAAGCATATCAGGAAAACTTTAATTTAAACCAAAACCAATTACGGTAGTTCTCGATTGGTTCAATATCATGTACAAAATGTTTAATTTCTTATTTTCGTAAATGCCACGCCATCACCTCCCGTCTGGCAGATTTATTTTCCATAGGGGCGGCTCCAACTCTTTTAGTTGAATGAGTATGAGTTTAATGAATTAAATGTTAAACGAGTTAAACTATTAATGAATTAGATAAGCTAAATGTGATTTGGTTAAGGGAGTTACATATGAATGAGATCAATGTGAACATGTAAATACATTTCAAAGAAGAAAATGTGAATACATTTACAGATATGAAAACATTCATAACGAGCATGGCGAGAAAGATTTTTTTAATTTTACCAGATAAGGGCCACTGAGTTGTATAGCTCTTTTTCAGAAGCGACCTGACCACAAATGATGGCTCAACGAAGTGGCCTATCACGTGCAACTTTATCGTAGCCAAATACTCTAAACGCATGTTTATAAACGGGGAGGGAAAAATCGGAGCAAATAGAAGAAAAAAAAATCCCTATTTTTTTTTCTATTTACGTGACTTTACCGACAGAACCAAGAATATGAATTGCTGCAGTCACGAAAGTTTTAAGTCAAAATTTTATATGTTCAGTGATGTGAACTTGGCTCACAGGCACGACACTGACATTTCATTGAGCTCTGCGTTTCTCAACCTTTTTTTGTTATCATTTACGAGCCTTTTGCCCGTCCAATTGACGGGTGTATTTCAGTAAATCTGAAACTTGCAAGCGAAAAGCAGACCGCGACGTAATATCCATTGCATCCATTCAGCGCATTCAGATGCTTCGTTATGTCAACCAAAAAAAAATCCAGATTTGCCAGCCATACAGGATCGGACAGTTCTTCCATTGGTTGTCCCTTCTCACCCAAAAAATGTCCAATTTCCTCTTTGAGAGAGAAAAATCGCTGCAGTGCGGACCCCCAACTTAGCCACCTCACATCGTTGCGATATATTACGTCACCGTATTCAGCCTGGATGTCACGCAAGAACTGCTGAAACTGTCGGTGGTATAGAGCTTTAGAGCGAATAGAATTGATTGCCTTTGCCACTGGGTTCATAACATCGTCAAATTTGAGATGTTTGGCGCAGAGAGCCTGCTGGTGAATGATACAGTGAAGTTTAATAGCATTGCCTTCTTCTTCGCTGACTTTATTGCAGATCAGTGTGGACAATCCACTTCGCTCACCAGCCATGGCAGGCGCACCATCGGTAATGATCCCAGAAACTTTACTCCATGGTAGTTTCATATCATCAACAGCTTCACAAACTGAAACGAATACATCTGTTCCTCTGGTTTGCCCTTTAAGGCTTTTGAGGTCAAGCAGCTCCTCTGTCAGGTTCATGTTTTCATCAACTCCTCTTAAAAAAATAAGTAGTTGTGCAGTGTCAGATGCATTGGTGCTTTCATTGCAGGCTAATGAAAAATAATCAAAAGCCACTCCCCTGTCCCCCAGTCGTCTCTGAATATCTGACAATATGTCCTCAACTCTCCGTGCCACAGTGTTGCGTGCCAGGAAAACATTAATTAATTCTTGCTTCTTCTCGGGGAAAATGTTCTCCACCATTTTCATGACACAGTCTTTGATAAACGCACCTTCAGTAAAAGATTTGCTATGTTTAGCTATTAACATGGCCACTTCATAGTTGGCTTTAGTGATGTTTCCTTTGACTCACAGGCCCGCGTGAAGAATCGCTGTTGCGATGCCAGAGCAGCTTGGAGTTGCTTAACTTTTTCAGCGCGGTCACTCCCTGTTAGCTTGTCGTATGTTGTAGCATGTTTAGTCTCGTAGTGTCTCTTTACGTTGAAATGCTTAAACAAGGCATCCGTCTCTTTACAAATTAGACAAACACATTTTCCTCGATTTCCAGTGAAGAAGTATTGTAATTCCCACCGCTCCTGAAAGCGGCGGCCCTCACTGTCAACTTTTCTCATTTTTTTTGCAGTCGGCATGGCAGAAATGATTCGAGAAGGGTTCGCGGTAGGCCTCGGCAAGGTAAGGTAATTTACCCTTTTTACCGGGTAAAAGGGTAAAGGTAAACGGTAAAGATGTCGACATGCCAAGGGGTAAGGTAAAGGGTAGGGTAAAGGTAGCTCGGAAGAATTACCCGGTAGGGTAAAGATAGCGCAAAGTATTACCCGGTAAATACGGTACCTTGTTTACCGCTAAAAGCTCCATCGCGCAGTCCGTGGCCTACATTTAATAAGTAATATTAAAACAAACTTTATTAAAAACACGCTTTTATGAAATGTACGAGTAATTACAGAACTTCACGACTCCAGGAAGTGGCCCTGAAGCTTTTACAGCGTAAGGGGCCGTGGGGATTTACAGCCAACGTCAGTTGAGCGTGGACAATTAGACCCAAGACGAAACATAACATATAAAAAATAATGTAAAAAAATATTTAGATTTTATGATAGAATATAGTATTGTCGTCAGTATGACCTAAGTATACCAAGTTTGCAGTCGATACCACATTAGGAAGTGGGTAACAATTGAGTTTCAAGATTTGAGGATACAACAACAACATTAACGACAACAACAGAGTGAGTTAAAAGAAAGCGTGTAAAATTGGAATCATCGAGAGTATTCTATATGATTAAAGCGCTCTACCTAGTATTTACCGTTATAAACCTTGTTTATGTGTAGTAGTTCCCTAGTAATTACCCTGTAATCGGGTAATTTGTATGGGGTAAGGGTAAAATGTATGGGGTAAGGGTAAAAGGTAGGCTAAAGCTCGTTGCTTTTTACCTTTTACCTTGCCTGCTAAAGGGTAAAAGGTAGGGTAGAGTGATTGTATTATGGTAAGGTAAAAGGAAGGGTAAAGGTAGGCTCGTTGTTTTTACCTTTTAACTTTTACCTTACCTTGCTGAGGCCTAGTTCGCGTCACGGATGCAGGGCCAGAGAGCATTAGAATGGTGCTGCCACCGTGTGGCGGAAGGAGGAATTACATCTTCAAAGTTTTATGATGTATTTATTCTGACAGAGCTAGCGAGCCATAAATAACACATCATAAGACCGAAGCTGCGGGCCGTATGAAATCTGACCGCGGGCCGTGATTGGCCCGCGGGCTGGACTTTAGACATGCCTGATTTAAAGGTTATAATCCCTTGTTCATCATGACGTCCTTTTTTACTTTGATGTCTCAATAACGTCACGGAGATCGCGTGATGTGAGGGTTCTGCCTTTGTAGTGAGGGTTGTAAGTTGACGCTGAGGAGGAGGGAGGAGACGCCTCGCCCCCCATGTGGAGTGACGTCACCCGCTAATTATTATTAATGGCGGGCGGGTCCAATATGGAGGACGTCACCTGTTCATGATTATTAATGAGGGGGGCTGGCGTGGAGTGACGTCACGCGCGTTACACACTGACATTCTTGGGTAAATAAAGTAGTCAATAACAAGGTAACTGTACGAGATCGCGTATTTAAATGGCCGTGTTTGTGCTCGCTGTGATATGTATGGTTCGGTTTTTTGGCATCGAGAAATACAACAATCTTAACACCGAGAAATAGTTACCAAAGATATTTCAGGTATTTTTCTTTTTAAAGGTGTGTTTGGACAGTTGAACAGAGTGTCCTCCAGTGACTGTAAACGGGCAGCTTCGATAAAGGATGTCCGATTGAAATAATCATGTCGTCGTAGGCCGCAACTTCAAGACTTGTTCCGTGCCTGGCGCCACTCCCTGAACTTGGTGTAGGACAGGTAGGCCAAATACACCACTCCGCAAATGGCCACCAGGAAGATCAGCCACAGCAGCAAGGCTTTCTGCAAAACACGACGTTTGCATTGACGTGAGGGCAAATCCTGAAACGATCGATCACCAATTTAATGAACCAATGGTGGAAGCAATGGCAAGGCGTGGTGGTGTCAGTAGCACTGGTTGCACACAGTGTGTTCTGGCGATTATCTTCAACAGTTGAAGCTGGTTATTAGCACATCTTATAAAAGTGCAGTGCATCCCTTACATAATGTCGTTTTTTTTTAGATCGCGGAAATATAAATGTGTCATTAAACCCGCCACCACCCGACACAGCCAATTAGTAAGGGTTGTCACGTAAACAGAACGTGGCCAATTCGTCACTAGTGCAGCACACCGGTTGGAGAGCAAATCCACAACATTTTTAATCTGAGTACGACGTTTCGCCAATAATTACAACCAGCATCATCAGGCGAAGGGCAACTTCTGATACAGGCACGCTTCAGATATAAACACACCGAGCCTTGCTCAAACAGGGAGTAATTTATATGCAAGCCTTGGGTGGCTCTGTGGGCTCAACTCACGATTGGAAAGTTGTATTATGGTTCAACTCATCGCTTGGAAGTGTATAACATCAGTACCACTGTGGAGTCAACAGTTGACAGCCCTTTTGACGAACGGGCTCCCAAACGTACAAATGTGGAATTTCTTATAACTGGCTCAGAGCTGCCAATCAAGTTCATTTTGTCCAACCACGTGATAACGCAGAGAGACCACGACAGCTCGATTTGCAAGAGTGCCAATGGAGATGAGCACAGACCCATGGCAATTTGATACACTTTGACTTTATAAATTATTCAAATTGCTGTTGGTCATGTGTATTTAAACCAACATCAGAATCTGAATCTTTATTTATACTGGAGAAATCCGACGAGCTATTAAGCTCTTTTTTTTACAGATGTCCAGTGGCCAAGTCAGAACATGACAACAACAAACAGCAGAGGTGTGGACTCGAGTCATGTGACTTGGACTCGAGTCAGACTCGAGTCATGAATTTGATGACTTGCGACTCGACTTGGACTTGCATAACAATGACTTTGTCCCACCTATGAGATGTGGACTCGAGTCATGTGACTTGGACTCGAGTCAGACTCGAGTCATGAAATTGATGACTTGCGACTCGACTTGGACTTGCATAACAATGACTTTGTCCCACCTCTGAGATGTGGACTCGAGTCATGTGACTTGGACTCGAGTCAGACTCGAGTCATGAATTTGATGACTTGCGACTCGACTTGGACTTGCATAACAATGACTTTGTCCCACCTCTGAGATGTGGACTCGAGTCATGTGACTTGGACTCGAGTCAGACTCGAGTCATGAATTTGATGACTTGCGACTCGACTTGGACTTGCATAACAATGACTTTGTCCCACCTCTGACAAACAGTACAAAAACTACGATAGGAGGAGCAAAGTATAGGAAAGGTAAGCAAATGACAAAAAACATGCTTTTAATTTTACCAGGCAAAGCCCACTGAGCTATTAGCTTCCTCTTCAGAAGAGATCTGGCCAAAAACTATAGCCCAACGAGGCAGCCCATCTCGTGGAAATCCATAGCAGCCAAATAATCTAAACACATTCTAGATTTGAAGCTTTCGTCACTGCAAGGATTCATATTCTTGGGTTTTTTCGGTAAAGTCACGTAGGTAAAAAAATAAAAATTAATAAAAGTCAAATAAAAATAAAATAAAAATCACGACGTTTCGGAGACAACACAAGCTTCCGTCTTCAGGTGGAACCGCGTGCTGTGACGGTTCCACCTGAAGACGGATGCTTGTGTTGCCTCCGAAACGTCGTGATTTTTATTTTATTTTTTATTTTACTTTAATTAATTTAAATTTAACATTTTTTACCTACGTGACTTTACCGAAAAAACCCAAGAATATGAATCTAAACACATGTTTTTCATTACGTAGCCAACCGTACTCATCGAAGGTGCGGGAGAAAGGACAACAAACTAAACACAAAAAGCAGTTCTAAAGAAATTAGTTTTCAATGTGGATGATTTAAAAGTGCACAGCTGAAGTGACTTCCACAGTACAGACAGACGAGTTGAGGCTTACCCATCCCCCGATCGACTCAACCCATGGCAATAATTGCTTGATGAAGAGTCCTTTGCAATACACAACAACTGTTTGACGCTCATCCTGGTTTTGTATCTGTAAAACAAAGTGTCGTTCGTATAAAAAAACGTTGTTCATATAGGAAAAATTATGTAAAACACTTTTATTGCTTCGTGTAAATATTTTCGGGTTGAACGTTAATGATCGGCAATTGCTTGAAATAAAATAAGACAAATCACGACGTTTCGGGCGCAAAACACAAGCGTCCGTCATCAGGTGGGACAACCACAGCAAGAATAAATTGCTGAAGTGGGCGAGAGAGCTGCCGTGGCAAGAGGTTATATAGGTAAGAAAGGGGGGAGGAGCAAGGGGGGAGAGAGAGAGGGGGTGTGTGGGGTAGAGGGGCGCTGCGTGAGCGCTAGGGGGAGAAAGGACGTGAGGGGGGGGGGGGAAGTGGGCGAGACTGGAAGTGGGAGGCTGGGAAAGATGTGAATGCGGGGAGAAATTAACTCGGAAAAAATTAACCCGTAAAAACAAAGTTTTTCACTATAAATCCTTTATATGCGTGGCATTGGTTTAATTTTATTATTCATTTCTGTTTTTCTTGAGTAAGAGTTTCATTTTTATCACATTGGTATTTTAAATTAAATATGACATTTTTTTTCCCTAAAAAGTGGAAAATTTAGGAAAAAATTTTTCACGAAAATAAATTGTCACGCACAACGAGTATGTGTGCAAAATGTCAGCTCGATTGGATCACGGGAAGTGGGTTAAAAAACGACCGAAAGATTTGCACGGTCGAAAGCGCGCAAGCAAGCAAGCAAGTGAACTTAATATAAAGGATTTAAAAATAGAGTAGTACCCAGCAGATATGATGGAAAAAATCATAAACAGTTAAGGTTTTACCTGGTTAATAACATCCTTCCAATGATTGCTCAATTTGTATCCATCTTCTCGGTTGAAGTTATGCATATGTTTATATATCTGGATGGCTTATCAAAGGTTTGTTCATTAAGCCATCCAGATATAGAAACATAGACATAACTTCAACCGAGAAGATGGATACAAATTGAGCAATCATTGGAAGTATATTATTAAGCAAGTAAAACCTTAACTGTTTATGGTTGTTTCCAGTGGCGGCTCCTGCAAAATCTCTCAGGGGGGGCAAATGTCTGGATGATTTATAAGGATAAGGTCCACCCATGCAAAGGATAAATTAACAGCTTAAGCATGTAAAGGCAACTTCACTTCTTTAATATTAATGAAAAATAAAGTGACTCTTACAATACATCTTGTTTGTTTCTATACTCACTATTAATACAATCCACTCAAGTTTATTTTTATTAAAGATTCCACTAGGTGGCGACAAATAATATTGTTGGATGCAACGTGCTTACGTATGATGACGTAAGCACGTTAGTGCGAGCCCTCCCGGAAGCCATAGAGAATGCATTGCAGCGCCCCCCGTTCGAAAAAAAACATTTTTGAATGTAAGTCTATGGGACCCCTCTGGGCGATTCTCAGCCGGAGTGAAATCGCCCAAAAAGAGGCGGTACTCCACAGAACGTAGCATGACGCTGATTGGACTATATCCAGAGGCACAGTGACGGCTAGCGTGACTCTGTGGTTGAATGACATTGGTGGTGCGTCGCCCAATCGCCCTAATGAAGAAACCGCCCCTGGTTGTTTCCATCTTATCAGCCGGGTACTAGCCTATGTTGCCGAGTTAATTTCTCCCCGCATCCACATCTTTCCCAGCCTCCCACTTCCAGCCCCGCCCACTTCCCCCCCCTCGGCCTCACATCCTCTCTCCCCCGAGCGCCCCCCTCCCCCTACCCCACACACCCCCTCTCTCTCTCCCCCCTTGCTCCTCCCCCCTTTCTTACCTATATAACCTCTTGCCACGGCAGCTATCTCTCCCACTTCAGCAATTTGTTCTTGCTGTGGTTGTCCCACCTGATGACGGACGCTTGTGTTGCGCCCGAAACGTCGTGATTTGTTTGATTTTATTTTTCTACTCTACGTGACTTTACCGAAAGAACCAAAAAGTATGGATTACTGCAGTCACGGAAGCTTCAAATCAAAATTGCTTGAAATGGATATATTTTATATTCATCTTTTCAAATGTTACTTTATATTTTGACGCGCAAACATCGTAATGGTATTTTAACACACCACTGGAACTTGTTTTTCGACACAACTGTCTATAATGCCGGTCACTGAAAACAGATTTTGCTCACGTTCTATCAGCTTTAGTATGGCATGCTTCAAAAAAGTCAATAGTTAAGTAAATGTTTGGCACATTGGAAATCTCCAGATACAAACATCTGCATGGCTAAGTAAAAAAAATGAGTTCAATATACAGTATTTATCTCCTAATTTGTAAGGGCTGAAAATCAGTGATGCTTGTGTTTACATTTTATATCTTGATGTTTTGTTACTTTTGCTATAATTGGAAACATACAAATGCTGACCTTCATGGGCCTTGGGTTAAAATGTAAAAAGTTCAATAATCTTGCTCCTTAAATTTGAGAGGTCCAAAATAAAACAAATATATTGATGACGTTTGAACTACAGACCTGACATTTTTTAGTACTGTACCAGCGGTTCACGTTGTAACCCTCATAGCAAATTAAAATTCATGTTAGTCACTCACTCAGGCGCGGCTACATAGTACACTGTAGTCAGATAGGATAAACATTCTGTTATTTGACCAACATAACCTGCCAGCATGCACAACGATTGTGTGGAGTGATAAGACTTTGAAGTGATAGGAAAAACAGGTACATGGTTATTCAATAATCGAGATAAACAATAGTTTGATAAAAAAAAAGACTTACTTTTCTCATGACGAACTTGACTATTTCAAAAAAAAGGCTGTTTGGACCGATGCTACTCACGCCTTTACTGGAATTGTTTAGTTTCATGATCTTGTCAATAAACTTGAAGGGGCTTCCATCACATTGCTTCCACATTTCTTCCATTTCGCTGCAGGTATGGAAGAGGGTTAGGGTTACAAGTTGGGTTATATTTTTACAGTCTGAGACCATTGTTTAAGATGGCTTTGAGGCTACTGAATAATATTTAAATATGTTCCTCTAAAGGCAAAACATTCTACTGCATATCATAAAAAGGTCAAATAAGTTATCGCTGTGTTTACACGAGGTTTGAGTGGTGTTCATCTTGACCGATGGCCCTAAACCGGTTGTGAAAATTCCACATTACTGTGGCAAAGGGCATTCTCTCTACAACACAATAACGTTGTTGACTTCCTTCAGTGCTAACTCATTTTGTCGGCCTCAGTAAAACGATTCACTGGAATGCCCTCCGACGACGATTTTAACTCAGCACCGTTGTGATTGTGAGTTGGGCACTTGAACAACAGTGCTGCGGGCCTAGATTGCATGAGCTGAACATTTCTTTGATGCAACAATCTTCGTATCTAGTGCAGGATTATGGGCCGCATGCTCCAGCACTAGCCCTAATAAACATAAAACTCAACACGATGCACTATTTTTGGGACACTCAAACCACACTGCCAAAGAGTTGTCTCTTGTTTATTGTGTTCTTGTGTGCGCTATGGCTCACTTTGTCCAATTGCTGTCCTTGCCTAGAAGGTTGCTGATTGTTGTAAAAATTGTAATTAGCGATGACTCCGTAGAATTGTCTCTTGTAGCCACGGCACCCTCTGTGTTACCTTCACCGCCGTCAACGCAATTTTGTAGTAATCTGATGAGAGAAATGAACCGCAACTCAGTGTTACCAACGCCGAAAAGTAGACATCCGCAAAAAATACAAACCTCAAAACGTCTCTATATTGAGCTTGACAAGTCATGAAACATTTCCTCGCTATATAATGTATTAAGCATTCACCAAAGTAACCCGATACAGGATCCTTAATTTCATACCTGGAATTATGTCACTTGACGATGTTCTGAACATTAAATTTAGATTTGAAGCTTTCGTGACTGCAAGGATTCATACTCTTAGGTTTTTTGGGTAAAGTCACGTAGGTAAAAATAAATAAGAAAAATAAAATAATAATGCCAATAAAATAATAAATCACGACGTTTCGGAGGCAACACAAGTTTTCGTCATCAGGTGGGACCGTCACAGCTAAATTTACTGTATCAAGTGAGGAAAAATCCAAGAGACAAGCCCTTAAATATGAACATTACATGCGCATATTCACTTGTGGCATCCCTATACTGGGAGTTGATACAAGTTACCTGAGCGTCAAGTCGAGTTCATTTATATTACGTGGCGAGAACTCAAGAGACCAGGATGAGTCTGGTTGAGAGTGTTGGGCTGAAACCTGTTTCAGCAGACACATTTCTGAGACTAATATATCACACGGATTGTTATTTGTAAAAAGTTTGTGCTGACATCGAGAGAAAAAGATACCTGTCAAGTATACGTTGGCTGTTGATTTTTTCCTCTTCCTCATCAACTGCAACAAATAGAAAACACTACAGATCAGTTCAGAAACAGAATATGTATTTATACTGGAGGAATTCAATGCACTATACATTCCTTTTCTCACAGATGTCCAAGAGATGAACTCACAGCAATTAGAAGATCCCCCGTGACTGTGCTCGCAATCGCACATAAAGCGGCAGAGCCGTGGTTGCCACGGGCCCTGGTGCAAGGAATGAAATGCCCGCCACCCCCCCCTGTCCAATTGCCCCACTCTTTTATAGCCTGGCACCGGCATCTGTCCGTGGGGGCCACGGGCCCTGGTGGAGTTGCAACCCACGCACTCTCGACAGCTAGGCCACCGCGCACGCACTCTTAATTTCCCACACCTCCGATCAGCACCGTTGGCTGCGTACGGTATGAAAGGAGCGCAATGTACTCTACAATCGTGTTTCCTTCCGAGCGGTGCTCTTCGCACGAGGGCTCGACTCACAATCGGAAGGTCGTGAAGTTCATATCCTGATCAGGGGTCAACTTCAGCCCAAACTCCCGTCAGGTCAATGAAGTGAATTACACTTCATTTTTTTTTAAAGGGAGGTCAAATCGTTGTTATCCAAGGGTATCCCAAATCCCAGTCCGTGTGATCCACCACGGCGGGCATTTTCATGTTTACCGTTCTTCACGTACAAAGTCATTTAAGGGAGAGAGACCCCATTTAAAAATGAACGTGGACATCGCCGTTTCAAAAGAAGGTGTGCTCTCCATGCAATGCGATTCAGTGCTTAGCCATCGTTAGGCACGTGTAGTGCGTAGTTTGTACTTTAACGTGGTAAACTTGGAATGGCGTGCAGTGATAAGCCATGAGGAATGGAGATTGGGAAACTCGATGGAGAGACTGACCTCTAACCATACAATTGTGGAAGTTTTGACCCACTGATTTAGGAACACAACCGAGATGAACTTTACTTAATCCTTCTTTGAGCCAGGGGGTCTGCAATTTATTCTGTTAAATAGTAAATACCGACACACAAGGTGCTCTACGGAAATACTGCAAGCTCAACTCAGCTGGTATACGAATGACAGATTCGCAACGGGGGATATTTTAAAAACAAAACGCTACCTTTGGACTTGGCCTTGCCCTCTTCTTTGTTCCTCCATCCATCGCAGACTTGTGCATGCTCAAGGAGTTGCGGGATGGGGAAAGCTTCATTGCAAATGGGACAATTATAGGGCTCCGAATCTGAAACACAAAAATAAGTTCCGTTTAATCCAACGTTATCTTTCACAGCAACGGACGACAACACATTATTGTGAATACTATGATACCCCAGCTCGCCGGACAAATAAGGGGGAAGGCTGACAGGTTTGACCAGCTGCAAAATGTAACAAACTAAAAATGCGGAAGAAAATAGAACACCACGTAACTATCCAAAGCACATTTAACATTGAAAGCATACTCTTTGGTTCTTTCGGTAAAGTCATGTAGTTATAAATAAAATATAATTGCCTGATGACGACCGCTTGTGTTGCGATCAAAACGTCGTGATTTGGTTTATTTTATTTATACATGCATGACTTTACCGAAAGAACCAAAGAGTATTGATTCCTGCAGTCACGAAAGCTTAAAATCAACATTGAAAGCGCAGATCAAACTGAGTTGTGCGTAGTTCTTGTGTGTTGGTCTGTGCGAGGCTTCAAGTTTTCATTTATTTGGTATAGCCCTGTGAGCCATGCAGCTTTTAAGTCGGGTGCAACCGCAACAAACAAAATATGAACACAGAACATCTTAAAGCGACGACGCGTAACAGAAACATCCTGGAATAAACCAGCAAATATAAAAAAAAAAGTATTTGAACGGCTACCTGCGGCTCCGGACCCGTGTGCTGCTCTTTCAGGGCTGCTTCGTGACGTCATCTATCAAGGACCCCACCGTCTTTGTGCTCACATCGCATTAGGTGGCTCTTGAAATATTCAGGTTTTTTTTGTTTACCGAATTTGAAGAAAAAAAAGTCTCATCTTGTTATTTTGGGTGCCGACCAACGTTCAGTGCCGCATTGGACTCACCGCTGAGGTGTGTCGATGCCCTCCGAGAAGCAGACAAGAGGGGTACAAAAGGAAATCAATTGACACAAGGACAGAGTGAAAGAGGCAAGAGACACACAGGGATTGGAGCAATGCCAGTGACGCGTTTGGAGATGGAGTGAAAAAAACTTGAACGTGGAGCTTCGGAAGAAAACACCGGACCCTACACAGGGGAGTAAGGCGGCGAGTGGGCGCGCTCACTGACCCCGTGGACACGCGTTCTGACCCTTGAGCCAAAAGCCCAAAGCGCGGCGGGATTCTGCATTGAATACGTCCATTACTTCGCCAGCATCAGTCTGCCGAAAGGGCAAGTCCAGCAAATCAGGATGTTTTTTTTTACTGTATCATGAACGCAAAAGTCCATTGTCAATTCTTATTGTTAAAGTCACGTAGCTATAAAATAACATAAATCACGACGTTTCGGGCACAACACAAGCGTCCATCATCAGGTGGGAAAGCATAGTCTGCTGCTGAGGCAGACTGTTTTAAAAGTCGTGATTTATTTTATTTTATACCTACGTGACTTTACCGAAAGAACCAAAGATTATGGATTCCTGCAGTTACGAAAGCCTCAAATAAAGATTGAATTATTATTGTGTTTAAAAGGGACAACGTTTGGGAGAGAAATACATTCCTTTGACCATCATGCTCCACCTAACATTGCATCTCTTAAGTTTAAAAAACGATTCCTTCCCAGTCGGTATATAACAATTATTCTCAACATCTTGCCACGATGGCCACCGTGTCTAGATGTTAACTCCCTCGCCTGGGATGCAGGAGGTCGTGGGTTCGATCTCGACCCTGACTCCTGTATATTTGAAGTTAGCGTGGACTTTCCCCTGGGTCCTCCGGTTTTTCACTCCACATTTAGAAACATACTTTCATACTATTTTGCTGCTATACATTTCGACACGATAAGCCACTTCGTTGAGCTATCATTTGTGGCCAGGTTGCTTCTGAAAAAAAGCTATATAGCTCAGTGGGCCTTACCTGGTGAAATAAAAATAGTTTAGTTTTGTTTATAACCACGGAGTTTGCAGCCAAGTGATAGAAATGCATCCAAGAGGACGTCAACTTTGGTCAATGTCTCGAAGTCATGGGGACCAATCCCACTGATGCTTTCATTCGTCAAGATCACTTGCTACGTTCTACCTGATCCCTCAGCTGTTGCACAATTGTATATCGAACTTCTTTTGCACCGTACGTAATGAAACGCGCTAATTGGAGGTGCGGGGGAAGGACAGCATACTAAACACAAAAAAACAGCTCTATAGACATGAGTTTTCAATAACTCCAGAGGCTTCCTAATATCGGAAGAAAGAGCATTCCAGACGGCCGCTGAACTGGTCTGAACATGCACGATGCGGTGACCGCCTTTGTTCTCCAAGGTCTAATCTTACACTAGGCCACCATTTGAAGAGAGGACTTCCTCTTGGTGCCCCTCATGATCTCTGTGTAAGGAGACAGAGTGGTGAGTGACACTGTAGGTGTGGAATGCTGATATGATAGAGTGCATAATGTGGGGGCTTACTGATGAACCGGGAGATGACATCTGCGTGCTCCCCACACATTTCGGCATGATCTTGTAGAACATCTTCTGGGAAGCGGTATTGGCACAGAGGACAGGGTATCCCCTCTCCATCCTCATCCTGCCCCTTCACTTGTTCCGATGCAGCCTCCTCCAGGTGCTTTTCTTCTGTGTCCTCTGATTTTGTGTCCTGTTCTTCTTTATCTTCGGAATGCTGGAGAACACATTCATCATGATCATCGTCATCATCTTTGTCATCATCAAAACCAATTTAATTGTTACGACCACTATTAAAACCCTCACGACCACCGTCACTGTCAATATGACCACCAGCACCATCAAAATACAAAGATCCCCATATAGCCTAAACAGGCTGTTGGGGCAAGTGCTGTTCACGAGCACCTATGAAGGCCAGAACGGTGCACAAGGGGATGGGTGGCCAACACCACGCCCGGCTGCCTTTGTCTTCCCGTTGGCGATGTTTATACATTTTACCAGGTACTAATTTGAGGCTGAGTCGACCTTGAGGAGGCCCAGGACCGGTTTAGATAATTGTTACCGGTGTTCGCTCCATTGTCACCACCAACACCGCCATCATCGCCAGCACCACCATCATCACCAGCAACACTGCCATCATCACCAACAATACCACTATCATCACCACCAACACCACCATAATCACCCCCATCATAATCATCACCAACACCGCCATCATCATCAGTAACACCGCCATCATCCCCACCAACAATATCATCAACATCAATGAAATCACAAAATTCTAAATTAAAAAGTAATTTTAATTACGTGCACAGCTGTTCATTAAAAAAACAGCTATTGTACCTCAGTAGGTTCTGAAATAACTAACCAAAGGATAATGCAATTTCAACATTGTACTGTTATAATTATAATACAGAAAGCACAGTTTCACTTACATCATCGGTCTCGTCCTCATGACGTTCCATCGATTCATCTGAGCATTCAATCACAAAACACAAGGCAGAAAACAACTGACTTGTATACAAAATGTTTAGACTTGACCTCGTGGAAGCGTACCGACGTGAGCTCACTGGGTTGTCGCTACCCACGATGGTTGTCCTACTTGTCTGCCTACGCTACAGTCATCCAACTGCATTGTGGGAAAACAGTTGCACAGTTCCTATGAGCACTGTTTCATTGGTTTCATTGCTTTATTTTGGTGATTTCGAAAAGTGTATTGGTTTAGCCATGTTTGTTTGTTGTAGTACAGAGTTAGACTGATGGCCTTAATCTAAGTTGTCTTGTGGTTGTTGTTGGTTGTTTGACTTGCATCCCACTGGAATTTTTGCACACGGCGTTGGTGTACGGCGTTTTTTTCTGCAATATTTTGCTGTCTTTTCTTGGATTTTCTGTTTGCACTCGGTCACATATTCACTTTAAGATGTTTTTTTGTTCATGTTTTTGTTTTTTGTTTGTTGCGGTTGCACCCGATTCAAGAGCCGAATGGCTCACAGGGCTATACCTAATAAATGAACTTGAACTTTAAATACACAGAGATCCCTCATGTAGCTTCTCCGAGTACTTTCGGGAGAAGCGCTTGAAGCAAGCACCCATTAAGGCCCGCCGGGCATGGCATACGAGTGAGCGTTGTGGGCAACATTATTAATGTCCACCCTTGATTTTTAACACGCCGAATACTCGTTTATGCCTGAGTCGACCTAGGGGAGGGACAGGATAATTTGGATACGACTCGCCACGGACTTTAGGTGTGACCAGGTAGTCAACATCAGGTTGCCAAGGTCGCAGCACAGTGTTGCTATCCGTGCAAACAAAAGCCCATGTTTGTTTGTTGAACTTCTTTCGCACTGCACGTAGCCAACCGTGCGAATCGGAGGTGCGGTGGAAGGACAGCAATGTGTACAATAAGATCTACGGTAATTTATCTATACATTGTATAACAATGTGAAATATATCATGATGTTATACGGACTTAAAATGGGAAAAAACTGAGAGTGCAGATGAAACAAGGATTAATGTAATAAATACATTTAAATACATTTAACTGGGACCTGATTGCCACGAGCATACCTTAGTGCCTAGCTTATTACAGACAAATTCCAGAGGTGGGACAAAGTCATTGTTATGCAAGTCCAAGTCGAGTCGCAAGTCATCAAATTCATGACTCGAGTCTGACTCGAGTCCAAGTCACATGACTCGAGTCCACATCTCATAGGTGGGACAAAGTCATTGTTATGCAAGTCCAAGTCGAGTCGCAAGTCATCAAATTCATGACTCGAGTCTGACTCGAGTCCAAGTCACATGACTCGAGTCCACACCTCTGACAAATTCAGACCTTATTGGTCACCCTGTGCCCCTATAAATCTCAACTTTTATCCTATAACATCCCATCACAAGGGAGAAACACAAAAAAATGTGTTGCATTGAAACGGCCGTAAACCATACGGGTTGACAGATATGCACTAGGCTGTGTTGCAGCTATGTTATAGAAATGAGTGGTGTGTCCCCAAACTCCAAATGAAACCACAAGGTCTAAATATAAAGTCGATATTTATATGTAACTTCTGATGATCAAATTTTTTTTTGCCTTTGGACTCATCCGAAAATGTGAATTCACCTCCGATAAGCACGGTTGGCTACGTACGGTGCGAAAGAAGTTCAGCATACACACATACAAGTGATATCGCTCCCACAATGTCACGCCTGCTCTTTTGTGACCAAAAGTGTCATAATGTGGCATCGGATAAGTTTAAACTCAAAACATTTTTTTTTACCAGGTAAGGCCCACTGAGCTATGTAGCTCTTTTTCAGAAACGACCTGGCCACAAATGACAGCTCAACGAAGTGGCTTATCACGTGGAAGACACGTCACCTTAATAAATCAAGTAAATTATTTGAATACATCCACAAAATACAAAATTGTCCTCTAAACATCAGAAGAAAAACATCTCTTTGGTTCTTTCGGTAAAGTCACGTAGTTAGAAATAAAATAAAATAAAACAAATCACGACGTTTCGATTGCAACACAAGCAATCATCATCAGGTGGGAAAACCACAGCAAGAAAATTTGCTGAAGTGGGAGAGCTGCCGTGGCAAGAGGTTATATAGGTAAGAAAGGGGGGAGGGGCAAGGGGGGAGAGAGAGAGGGGGGGGGGGGACGTGAGGCTGGGGTTTTCCCACCTGATGAAGATTGCTTGTGTTGCAATCGAAACATCGTGATTTGTTTTATTTTATTTTATTCTACCTACGTGACTTTACCAAAAGAACCAAATAGTATGGATTCCTGCAGTCACGAAAGCTTTAAATCAAGAATAAAAAAATATTCAACATTTTAATTAAAAACTCATCCCTGACGCAAATATGTGTTTAGCTAAAGTCACTGCTTGTGTATCTTTACAGCCGTGTCCATGCAGGGTAAGAATTACCTTGAGAGTGCTGATTGGGTGAAGACTCGAGATTGGGAACGTCAGTCCTGGGCACGTGTTGCTGTGCTTCGTCATTGTTCTCCAAACAGTAATCGACGTGCAAATTGATGATATCCTCCGGAAACATGTCGGAGCACACGGGACACGACTGGCATGGCTCGAACTCTCCCTCTGCTTGGTCCTGCCAGAGTGGAGGGACATTGCTAACATCAGGGCCACCACCACCACAACCACCAGCCTCAGAAGAAAGACGAAGGTTCCCACATGTAGCCTTCACAGACTGTTGGGGAACGTGAGTGCTATGAGCGAGCACCCATGGAGGCCGGAATGGCACACAAGGGGACGGTGTGGCCAGAAACTAGCGTCATCCTAAGAGAGGTCCAAGACTGGTTCAGATAAACAACAAAGATAAAGACAAAGATCCCCCATATAGCCTTAACAGACTGTAGGGGCAAGTGCTGTTAGCGAGCACCTATGAAGGCCGGAACGGCACACGAGGGGGTGGGTGGCCAGCACCACGCTCGACCGCCTTTGTCTCCCTAGTGGCAATGTTTACACACCGCACCAGGTACTCATTTGAGGCTGAGTCGACCTAGAGGAGGCCCGGGACCGGTTCAGATAATCGTCACTGGTGTTGGCCGTGAACGGGAATCGAACTCGTGTCGCCGGGTTCATAGCGCAGCGCGCTAACCACTACACTACCGCTCCCCACAACAACACTCTCACATACACACACACACCTTTACAGAGACAATAAATGGAAAAAACAAGCGTATTTTTCACCGTGTCAAAATAAAATTGTGTTAATGACCAACGGCCTATGGGCCTTGTGTTTTCCGGCAGCATTTGTTGAAGCAGGTAATCGTCTGCTTCGCCTTGATGAGTCTCATCAGCAGAGTGTGAAGCCTGTGTGACAATTTATGCTGGATTTCGATTTAAAGCTTTCGTGACTGCAGGGACTCATCTTCTTGGTTCTTTCGGTAAAGTCACGTAGAAGGGAAGTAATACAATAATAAAATAAAACATAATAAAATAATTCTCACGACGTTTCGGCCACAACACAAGCAGCCGTCCTCGACAGACCTGGTCTTCACCTGAGGACGGCTGCTTGTGTTGTGGCCGAAACGTCGTGAGAATTATTTTATTATGTTTTATTTTTATTATTTTATTACTTCCCTTCTTCGTGACTTTACCGAAAGAACCAAGAAGAATTTATGCTGGGTTACGTGGTGGGCAGCAGCGGGCAGGGCAGAAAAAAGCAACTTGTTGTACTGTACATCTATGCTACCATGGCTCTGTTCCCCCTGCCTTCACTAACCTGGTAAAATAATTCTGGATGTGAATTGACAACGGGGCTTTCCATGTACTGTATATATGCGAAAGAATAAGCAGGAGCATTTCCATCAACACTGTGGGGTATATTCAGAGGAAAACGGTGAATTTGATAAAACTCATTATTATGCTCGGTCGTGGTGGATTGTGGGCAATACATTAATAAATAAGCAGACAAGTCTATGTATTAAAACAGGTACATCCCTGAAATTCATTGCTCACACTGCCAAAGGTTTAAGTGCCTCCACTATTACCTCGTAAATATGAAATACTATTGTAGTCCACCAGTCTGTGTACTTTATGGAAGAATGTTTTTCAGCAGCTTTTTGTAGCTTATGATTCGTACTTAGTTTATTTTAGGTGAGGTCGTTGTGTAGGTCTGTCGTTTTTTTTAACGATCGCCCTCCACCACCTGACATAGACAAATCAAGTTGTCACGTGGGCAAATATAGCAGTCGATTTGGTTTTTCACCAAATTGGAGGAAAGTTGAAGTGCAAGTACGTTTTTGACAACTTTATACGCATAACCAGATGTTAACAAAACTCAGTTCTCGCGTGGAAACAAAATATTAATTATATTGGTCATGAATTTTACGAATTCTAATTTTGATCAAATGCTGTTGTCTAGCAATCCACTTAACCTTGAATAATTGTGTTTAATATGCCAAACTCTGTCGATGATACTCAGAAAGTCAAGAGTCCAAGAGTCTTGCAGCTTAAAATAAATGCTGCCATAATACGTATTTTGGTCAAGTAGGTCTCCATACAGGCTGTTGGACTGAAATATGATTTTTACAAATGTAACTTTTACATTGTGAACCAAGTGCGGGATCATGCCCAAGAGGAGATCTAGCATGGAGAGAGATGATGTAACGAAATGTGCAGGTGCTTGTATGCACTCTTGTATCGTGGGACCATGAGACGTGGCGATTGCTTTGGGAGGCCTTTATCCAGCAGCGGATTGATGGTTGATGATGATGGTGGCAGTGACGGTGACGGTGAGGCAGACGCTCTGTTTGTTTATGTATTTGTGTTCAACACAATCCACCGTGGCTATGATGAGTTGTTGTACTTCGTACAGAGCATTGCTGACGGAGAGTGGACAGTGAAACATTGAACCGCACCCGCTGATACGATATCCTGTGTATTAGTATTCAACTGTCGATTGTCTGGGGTAATCGGGGCAGGGGGAAAGAGGTGGCCCAGATAAAAAAAAATGGACAATGCAAATGATTAGGCTGTGAAATTGTATTGTTTACCTATATAGAACAGGATGGATACATCGAATGCACCGTCTGTTTTATCGATTTTTTAAAACAGTAATCGGTTCACTTGCCGAAGTGTTTTCGTGGTCACATGGACGTCTAGTCACTGACCCTCGACGAGTGAAGAGCAGCTCGTAATTAAAGCAGCGCGCGCATGTAAAGACATTTCTTTTTACCTTGCAAGCTTGGCTAATCCGCACCTTGGATGATGTAGCGATAACTTGCAGATCCCTCCAATGGACCCGAGATAAATGAGCGGATGGAATATAAGAGCCCTTTGTGGTTCCATCAATGGAGCTGAATCCCATCGATTAACACAACTGTATGAACACGTGATGCGAGTTTAAACGATAGTTGTGGTCATTGTCGGTGATGTTAACTCTGCTGGGGTGAAGTTCTTACCTTCTTATCACCTTCATCTCTCCCCGCGTGCCATTCCATCTTGCCAAAGTGATCTTCACGTTCTGTAAAATCGTTGTTGATAATTAATGTCTTGAGAATATAAAAAATGAATTTTGTTACTTTACAAATGATCTGCACAGCAATGTCTTTGCGACGTGCAGATGCAATATAAAAGTACTGTATAGCCATATTCTTAGGTTGTTTCGGTAAAGTCACGTAGGTAAAAAATTTTAATTAATAAAAGTAAAATGAAAATAAAATAAAAATCACGACGTTTCGGAGGCAACACAAGCTTCCGAAAAAAACCTAAGAATATGAATACTTGCAGTCACGAAAGCTTAAAATCTAGAATTACTGTATAGCCCTTTCGTCAACCCAGTGTTGGGTGATGGCCTCTCCACGCCGTGCGGATCGTCGAGGTTATTTGGGCATACTTCACCACCACAGGTCAGTGCGGGTTGGTGAAGGGTGGGGGGGGGGGTCGTTTCGACGGAGGAGTATTTAACAATCGATATACAGGGTGCTTCGAACGAATGTTAACACTTCTGAGAATTTGCAACGAAACTACAATAAATGTGCCTCCGAGCTCTGGAGACCACCTGGAGAAGATTCCAGGCACGTGTTGACAATGATGGTGAACAAGTGGAGACTGAATTTTTGAAGCTATTAACATACATCTATTATCATGATGTTACAGGGTAGTATCCGTTATTTTCCATTAAAAACGATATTCTCATATAAGTGTTAACATTTCTTTGAAGCACCCTGTATTTTGATTAATGGAATGTTGATTAACTGTGACTAACCCAACCATTAATAGGTACTGCATATTCTCAGATTAACGTAATCTATCGTAATTTACATCACTAAATTAACTCCCCTCTGGTCTTTGCACCTGATAGGCTCACATTAACGAGATTACCTTTGCTCTATTTAAGACTGAAACAGAAAGACTTCATCACAATTCTGGAATATCACCTGATGAAACTGGCTGTAATCACCAGCGAAACGTAGAACTCACATTTTTTATTTTGTGGGTTTACTCTCCAACACCGAAGTGTTAACTAATGATCACGTTTTGTTTACGTGACAAATCTTACTAATTGGCTGTGTCGAGTTAATGACACATTTACGAGATCCAACCCAAAAAACCTTGACTATGGACAACAGTCGCATTGGCTGCACTGCCCTCTGTGCAGGTGCTATGCTTCACATGTGAGTATCACCTGCAGTAGTTCCACAGCAGGGGGTGGGCACATGCTGCAATGTGGCTTCATCCCATTGAGGTGATTTGCGAGTACTGTAAATGTTCTACTTACTTTGAAGTGTTGTGGGAGAAATTCCACACTAACATGGCTGGAATTTGTCTCTCCAATGTTGTTCATTTTATTAACCGCCAGATAAATAATGCGTTAAATTGACCCCAAATCTGGATTTAAACTCGTAACCTTCAAACCGCAATGTTGTTCACAGCATCACCCAGTTGTGTATATTGTACAGTATGTAGAAGTGTACTCGTTAAAATGAAAATACAATAGGGAGCTATCATTCCAAGAAAACACAGTGTCTCTACGGCGTTGACAATGAGCGTTTTATTTTTATACAAACAAGTGCCACTTATTATAGTTAAAGTGTTTTAGAAAATCAATAGCATGCAAAACAAGTGTATACGTCTTTACAAATACCGTAGACTGCTCGTGAATAGGATAGACACTGACATGTCCTTTGTATTTTCTCAAATAAATGTGTTTAGGGTGTTATGTGAAAGGAATCGACCCGTGATGGAGTACATCCAAGCACAGTGAAAATCAGGACACTTCTAAACGAAAAAAAACCCAACACGTTAATTACATAAAAAACACGATGGCAAAAAGCAGCTGCTAAAGAGACACAATTCCGTTTTAGAAAATGGCAAAAGTTACTTCACATATACATTTCTATATAACATCGAAAAAAAGTTATTTACCCTATAATATTATTTGAAACTCGGTTTATTTCGTAGAGCACGAAGGAATTTCAATACCTGGATCGTCGAAAGAGACACGTTTTCGTATCCCTTCGTTTTCATCTTCGTGACGCTTTGTCGCACCCTGCTTTGACTGCACATGTGCACATCGTTTCGAGGAGCATGAGCGTCACATTACGACATTCTTTAATTACGCATTTGAAAGTCCCTAGACTGGAGGGCAGTTTGAGATATTTGAAAACTGTCTGATGATGCTGGCTGGAATTACCAGCGGAACGCCCGTACTCAATTGTTAAAGTGTTGTGACTTTATGAGACATCTCCTTTACCAGTGGCAAACATATAGTAATAGGTTTTTACCCTTTCAACTGGTACAAAAACTGACACCTTTATACAAGGCATCATGTTTGCAATAACCGCAACACAAGCAGTCAAAATGCAAACAAAAAGAAACAACTCTGATAATGATATGCACTGTCCTTGAAGTTGATTGGTCCACACCCGAGACAGCTTTTCTTAGAGCCTAGTCTCCATTGGTGTTGGACCAGATGACGCCAAAAGGCGTACAACTCAAAAAAAAATGGAGACTAGGCTCTAAGAAAAGCTGTCTCGGGTGTGGACCAATCAACTTCAAGGACAGTGCATATCATTATCATTATCAGAGTTGTTTCTTTTTGTTTGCATTTTGACTGCTTGTGTTGTGGTTATTGCAAACATGATGCCTTGTATAAAGGTGTCAGTTTTTGTACCAGTTGAAAGGGTAAAAACCTATTACTAAGTGTTGTGACTTGTTCTCCAACACGTGGGTGAAGCCAGTGATACATCGGTACGCTTGTTCATGATGAAAAAATAAGAAATAGGCTTTACACTTTCTGGCAATCAAACAGATGTTAAGATTTTGAAACACCAAATAGATACCTATTACAAGGCATCACGTCTGCATTAACCACACATACTTGTGTCGAAACAATCAAAAGAAACATGCTCTAATAATATTTGCATTGTCTTTGAAACTAATTGACCTACACCAGGCAGAATTCTGTACGGCCTTGTCTTATGAGTGTTAAGCCAGAGGACACAAAAAGGCGAACAGTACAAAAATCATTCAAGTATCAAGCTTAATATCTCGGCTTGAGCAGTTATATCTATGGGACTTTTTTACCAGTATAAAAAAAGATAAAATAATTCTTATTTTTTCATCATATTGATACAGGGATTTTTTTTTATTTTTTCATCATTTTGATACTAGAAAAAAGGTCCCATAGATACGTTTGTTCATCACGTGACAACTTTATTAATTTGCAGTGTCGGGTGGAGGAGGGTTTACGACACAGATTTTACTCACACAGCGATCTGACCCAAAAAAAGAAAAATAATGAATAACATTGGTTGCGAAAGCCTATTTGTTAAACTCAACACAGGCCTTTCATATATTCACAAACAGTGTACTAATGTTGTGTAAACATGTTTCTGCTTGTACGTGCACGCACCAAGTGAGACCATGTCCTTGTCATTACAATTAGGACCTTTGCAAGTGGCAAACAGCTCGTGCTGTTGGCAAACACCAAATGTGTGGTAATATGGCCCACAGAGGAGTAAGTACGCCTCAGATGATGCACATAGCCAGGGGTATGGCTCATGGGCAAAAGTGATGGAACGGTAGCCAACGGAGAGAATGCACCACAGAGGGCAACCACCGTGGAGTGATGGTAAATGTTCATGTCGAGAAGATCCAACTGTAGCCACACAGGACCATGAAGGGATAGAGACGGCGTTCGGAGGCCTTTATCCAGCAGTGGATAGGCAATGGCTAACGATGATAAAGAATCTCAGTTTGAATTCTCACTCGTACAACTTTTTCATGAGCTAACACAATTGTTTTAAACTCACCTCATTCTCGCGGTCTTTCCACTCCGTATCATCGCTGCACTGCGATGGAGATGAAAAGTTCTGGCAAGTGGAACAGTGGAATTGTATTTCCCAGTGCTTAAACAATCGCCCACAAATGGGACACTCCATCATGTCCGGGTTGTCCATGCTAACAAACCATCAGCACATGAACACACACACACACACACAGTTATTGTGAAGTTAATAATACACCCCAACCAGCATTCATCGACTTGAAAAGCGAATCTTAGAGGACCCACTTGAATGTCTCCGAGCTGAATAGAGGATTATTAGAATCGTGGAGTTAAACAAAACCCACAGTGTTGTATGTTTGTTAAAGCAGTTGCATGCTCTCACGACACACTTTCGGCTGGAGTGTAGCTGGGTGGATAGCATTGGGTGGGGTTCTCACCACTTTAACTGTTAAAGTTGATGTAAGGTTCAAAGTCAGCGATGGTTTCTCAAAACGTATCACATTACACCCTTGAATAACGTGTTCATAGTGATATTCAAAGGTTACTATTACTCTGATTTTTTTTATTTTGCCGGGCAAGGTTCGCTGAGCGCTTTTTCAGAAACGACCTGGCTACAAATAATGTCCACGAAGTGGCTCATCACGTGGACATTTATATCCGCCGAAATACGCGAAACGCACGTTGATTCTAAATGTGGAGGGGAAAACCGGAGGACCAGGAGAAAAATCCACGCGACCATGGGGAAAACATGCAAACCCAAAACATTTACAATTAGAGTACGACGTTTCGCTGGTGATTACAACCAGCTTTGTCAGGCGATAGCCAGAATTAGTTACTCTCTTTTTTTGTGGGCGAGTTCGTGTAACGAATTGGCACGTTTTGTTTACGTGACAAACCTTACTAATTGGCTGTGTCGGGTGGTGGTGGGTTTATCGACACGTTTATATTCACACGAACTCGCCCACAAAAAAACCCCGCCTTTATTCATTAATAATATTGGTCGCGAAAGCCTACTCGTTAAACTGACAGCGTAGGTACACAGCTTTCTGTGAGAGTTCCGAATGGACATTTCTTCACCTCGCGGTACGCGATGCCAACGAGCGCAACTGGAATGCAATTGGGCAGCAAGTAACATTGTTTAGAATGCTGACCTGGACCCGGTAACAGAGGCACAATGCCCAAAAGCTGTCGACGTGTGTCTGCTTTGTGGCGAGGGAGGGGGGGGTCCCTTCTCTGTACCTGTTAACCAGTGCCGGATTATCCTAGTAGCACAAGTAGCTACATATGCTACGGGCCCCGCACTTTCAAGGGCCCCGCGCTAAACGCTTTCAAGCTATTAATTCAGGTTCAGTGATTCTGCACTTGGTCGATTACTATAGTACTATACTGCCTTCAACTTTTATGAACGACTGGGTATTTAAGGTTAGCAATTTGTCGTATTATCTGGCTGTATAGCAAATGAAAATATACAATTACTTTACTATGCAAGTGACAAATTAGTGGTTTAATATGTATGTGTTTTTTTTATTTAGGACCCCTTTATAACATATGTTACAGGCCCCACACTAACTTAATCCGGCACTGAAGTGAACCCATACGGTTTACCCCGTATTCTTGTACAGGGAAATGTAGTTTTGAGGTCTATACGGCGTATATTCGTTTCAATACGGGCAAAACAACATTTTTTGTCAATTTGTTTGTGCTTCCCCCTTGTGATGGGACTTTGTGGGATGAACGTTGAGAATTATAATGGGCACGGGGTGACCAATAAGGTCTGAATTGGTCTGTAATAAGGTTGACAGGTGTGGCTTCTCCTCCGTTGCCTCCTGAAGATGGAAGTTTCCCCACACCCCACCCGTGTTGTTGTATCCCTGGCCCCTTGTTCAGGTCCCAGACTCAAGACCTTCCTCTCCTCCCCACGCCTCTTCGCTAAAATAAACACACGGTACTGTAATCACCGTACACACGCAAACGCCTTCATACCCGTCTCGCACTCTTTTACGTGTTTTATTTAGACGCTGTTGCACAGCAATGGAAATTCTACTCGGGCAAACCGGGCAATTGTGGCGCGTACACGCTGTGTATTCAATCGTAAGGTGATCTCTTCGTGTGTCAGTTCAGTAGAAAACTCACACTGGAAAATAATAACACTGCCCAGCAAATAGTCGTGCCAATATGTGTCGTGGCCAAGTTTTATTTAAAGAGCTGGGACTGTACACGCGCAGACCCAACTATTATTAAACACGGCACAGTAACCCCAACACAAGGTTCGGCCATATTATAGCGCTATAACATCGCGCTTAAACACGATGTCACCCTTATACACTAGAAGAAAAAGACAAAGATCCCCCGTATAGCCTTAAGAGATTGCTGGGGCAAGTGCTGTTAGCGAACACCTATGAAGGCCGACACTGCACAAGATGGGATGGGTGGCTAGCACCACGCCCGGCTGCCTTTGTCTCCCCAGTGCACACCGCACCAGGTACTCATTTGAGGCTGAGTCGACCTAGGGGAGGAGACCCAGGACCGGTTCAGATAATCGTCACCGGTGTTGGCCTTTAAGTGGGATTCGAAACTGGGTCGCCGGGTTCGTAGCGCAGCGCGCTAACCGCTCCCCACAACACTACAATATCACACTTAAACACAAACACACAGTACACACAATGCATAACAAACAACACAAAACCCTCTATTTGTTAGTCGCTGAGTTCGGGAATTGAAGGTTATATCCTCCCGTCGTCAATGCTGGTTTGTGAATCCTCGATTCCCCGGATTAGAAGACGCAGCCTGAACCTCGTGTCAATCAAGTTACACAAAATCTGGTCTCACACACCGGATTATAAGACGCACCCCCCCCCCCCCTAACTTTTGTTTTAAGATACATAATCCGGATTATCCCATAAGGCATGGTTCAATGAGCCTTAACGCTACAGATGCTTATTTCACAAATACAAGTGATTATGTATGGAGGTCGAACGTACGTATCCAACCGTGCTAATCGGAGGTGCGGGGGATAAGGACAACTGAACACACACACACACAACAACAACAACGATGTTGCAATGTTTATGTCCGGTGGGCTTTAAGAGGCGCGCTCATGGCAACCAGGCACAGAAGCAACACGCAGTGAGCGCACGGAGATGGAACGATGAAGCCAGAGAGAGCGGTGGTGGTGGCTGATGCTGGGGCTGCGTGAGTGACTTAGTTGCGTGGCAGCGTCGCTCGCGAGAATGGTATTTGGTTTAGCGCGGTGGTGGTGGTGGTTGGTGGTCGGATGCACTCTATCCAGCAGTGGATTAAGCATGCCCATGGCTGGCTGGCTGGTGATGATGATGATGATGGCAACACACAAATAAATATACGATGCCGGTTGAAAACTTACCCTCGAGAAGAGCAGCGTTGCGTGAGAGATAAACCAGGAAAGTGAAGTCGAACGCGAACGCGCGTTCTAATGAAGCCGATATGAAGGAGGGGGGGGGGTTCGGGGGTATTCCCCTCCACGCTTTACTGGAAAGCGCGTCACGCTCAACAGTGACGTCAGCTTCTGAGCAGTGACAGCTGCCTTCGACGTAGCACCACGTGCGGGTGGACAGCACCACGTGTCTCACCCAGCGCTTGTTGTTTGTTGTTGTTGACACGCCGCACCGGGTTACTCGTTTGAGGCTGAGTCGACCTAGGGGATGCCCGTTGAGCGGTTCAAGATATTCGTCACCGATGTTGGCCGTGAGCCGTATTTGAACTTGGGTTCGTCGTTCGGTGCGTTAACCACTGCGCCACCGCTCCCTCCCCCCTCCATCCACAAACACAAAGACAAAGAGCTCCCGTATAGCTTAATTCGACTTTTGGGACAAGTGCTGTTTGCGAGCACCTATGAAGGCCGGCAAGGTACACGAAGGGGCGGGTGGCCAGGACCACGTCCGACCGTCTTTGTCTCCCCCAGTGCTCGATGTTTACACACAGCACCAGCTACTCATTTAAGGCTCAGTCAACCTAAAGGAGCCTAATTTAGGCCGAAATCCTTTATTGTGGTGCCGTCCATAAATGACGTCATACGATTTTGGCCGATTTTTGACCTCCCTCCCCTCCTCGACACACGGCGTCACAAAAAGTCAGACCCCCCTCAAATATGACGTCACAAAGCTCTGCCCCTCCCCCCAAAACCATATTTTCATTTTGAAAATAAAACATGCTTCAAATTACTATAAACTATTGTCATTGTAGTGCGTATTTAATGTGGCGCTGCACTCTGATGTTGTAGGAGAAAACATTTATTAAAAAGGAGGCGTTGGAAAGCTGAAATTTATTCAACGTATAACTAAAACTGCAGATGTTCAGAATATTATATTGAAATTATCTTATAATTATAAAATATTAAAAGTAATTATAACTATAGAAGAATACTTGACACTTTGTAGTAGAACGAAGCAAAATGGAGAGTACAATTATAACAATCACATATTCATTATTTTTTCAAAATTTATGCTTCTGCATTCTCCCATAGAGAAGCAAAATGCTCCTTAATGGAATAAATAAAAGGTGACTTTAGTAAATTTAAATAATCAAATAGTTAATAATGAAAATGTATCAAAATTAGTGTATAACAATTTAATTTAATTAATATTCATTTAAAGTTGCGCATTTTGATGTGACGTCACATTTCTCAAACACCGCCCTCCCCCCCTCGTCACACATCGCCACAAATGTCTGACCCCCCTCCCCCCACCCTAGGTGCGTGACGTCATTTATGGGCGGCCCTTCTTCTGTGAGAAATTTGGAAAACATGTCGTAAAATTAGTGTTTTTTTGGATAGGCTGATAATGGGGGGGGGGGGGGGTGGGATAATTTGGTGTCTCTTGATAACTGTTGTAGAGATAAACGCTACCCTTCAGGGCGCGTTTGAATCAAGTGTTGCCTTCACATGCTCGGCTCGTGTGATATCTTCATGTATGTAGGAGACGTACATGCGAGTTGCCTTTTAATCATTACTGTATACTGAAAATGCTACGGTTGTTAAATACTCGTATTTGTGTTTAGTTTGTTATCTTTCCCCCCGCATCTCCGATTAGCGCGGTTTGCTACGTACGGTGCCAATAAAGTTCAACATACTGTATACAGATGTAGAGGTGTAATTGTGTATGGGCACGGATGGCTAACAAACACAAGGGGCGTGGTTAGGGCCGTACACAGAGGAGGTGCTCACACCGACGTCCGCACCTGCATCCCCCACGGGCCCCTCCCGGGGGCCGAGTACTATAAAAGGTGGTGAGCCGGAGGGCTCGAGGTCGAGTATCAGCTTTAATCAGCGAAGACTGAAGACCAGCTAGAATAGGCCCCGGAGCTCCCCTGGCTCGCTGTCCTTGTCAGGGCCGACCAGGGCAAGCCGGTGGCGTGGCCCCGAGAGCCCAGACTGACGTTCTTATAAGACCAGGGCTGGGATAGGTAGCCTCCCCTAGCTCCGTAGTGGAGGACTCGGGCGTAGGTTAGTGGGGTTAGATGTTGCGTCTCCCTGTTAGACGAGTGAAGGGGACGATGCCCCTCTAAGTGCTGTGTGTACCCGTTACTGTGCACAAGTTGGTGTTAATAAATAAGTGTGCCTCCGACTCCATCGTCAAAGCCTCCTGAATACTTACTACACATACATTTAACCAAAGTCCAGTGTGCATTGCATAACCTTTACTCTGAACGGCAAACTTTATTTACAAAGTACACCACCAAGATCCACACCTGTCAACCACGTATCATTGCCCTTACCTTGTTACAGACCAATTCAGACCTTATTGATCACCCCGTGCCTCTTACAAATCTCAACGTTCATCCTACAAAGTGCCACCGCAAGGGAGAGAAACACAAACAAATAGACGATGTTTTGAGAATATGAATCGTGACTGCAAGGATTCATATTCTTAGGTTTTTTTCCGGAAAAGTCACGTAGGTAAAAAATTATAACTAATAAAAGTTAAATAAAAATAAAATCAAAAATAAAAATCACGACGTTTCGGAGGCAACACAAGCTTCCGTCTTCAGGTGAAGATTTTTATTTTTAATTTTATTTTTATTTTACTTTTATTAATTTAAAATTTGTACCTACGTGACTTTACCGAAAAAACCTAAGAATATGTTGCCCGTATATTTAAACGGCTGCACACGACTGGACCTGAACACTCAATTGCCCTGCTCACAAACACGGGTAAAGCTGTCGGGGTTGACAGCTGTTAAGGTCATGCCACACGCAATGCCCCAGACCTCATCACTTCTCAGAATCTGAGCAGTAGCGGAACTTGCGTGGACAGGCAGGTGGTGGGTGCCTTGACCCTCCCTTCGGGGCCGTCCATAAATGACGTCACGCACCTGGGGGGGGGGGGGGGGGTCAGACATTTGTGACGATGTGTGACGAGGGTGGGGAGGGGGGTGAGAAATGTGACGTCACGTAAAAATGCGCAACTTTTAATAAATACAGACAACACTTTCTACTTAATCAAATAGACTTTTTAATAAATGTTTTCTCCTACAACATCAGAGCGCAGCGCCACATTAAAAACGCACTACAATGACAATAGTTTAAAGCGATTTGAAGCATGTTTTTTTTGGGGGGGGGTGGGCAGAGCTTTGTGACGTCATTTTTTAGGGGGGGGGTTTGACTTTTTGTGACGCCATGTGACGAGGGGGGGGGGGTCAAAAATCGTCCAAAATTGCGTGACGTCATTTATGGACGGCCCCTTGGTGGCCAAAGCGACGAGTTAGGGTGCGACCTTTAGACAACCACCAAAATATACGTTATCAACAAATGTAAAAGAACAACAAACACTTACTTAAAACGCGGTTTCAATAAAAAATTGTCAACTTTTTTTTAAATGTACCTTCCACGTTTAATTTTAATTTTATTAAGAGCAGGATAGGGCCCCCCCCGCATGACCGAATGCCGCACCCCCTGAGCTGATGATGTAGTGACCACGCCACTGGGTCCAGGATAGTGCTACCATGGGTGACCACTTGCACATTAAACAGGGGCTGTAGGCTGCTTCAAGACTGCAAAGGAAGCAGATGGCACAGCAGCCACATCCATTGTTGTACTGTACTATGCTCCACCTTAACCCACCCTGTGGACCAGCTTAGGAAAGCACTGCGGAGCTACTAGCAGGCGACGCTCATCTGTGATGAGAGAACCAGCAGAGGGCAGTGGAGCTAATTCATTCTTGTACGTTCCAATGTCTAAACACCCCGCCTTCACCAACCCTCACTGATGCGTGGTGGTGAAGTATGGAAAAATGAGGGGCCGTCCATAAATGACGTCACGCACCTAGGGGGGGGGGGGGGTCAGACGTTTGTGACGATGTGTGACGAGGGGGGGGGGGTTGAGAAATGTGACGTCACATCAAAATGCGCAGCTTTAAATGTAAACAACACGTTCTACTTAATAAGATTAAATTGTTATAACACTAATTTGGATACATTTTCATTATTAACGATTTTATTGTTTAAATGTACTAAGGTCGCCTTTTATTTATTCCATGAAGGAAATTTTTGCTTCTCCATCTGAGAATGGAGAAGCATAAATGGAGTTATTCAACATTTTGATTTTCATTCTGTGGAATGAATATGTGATTGTTATAATTGTACTCTCCATTTTGCTTCATTCTCCTACAAAGTTGCAAGTATTTTTTTTATAGCGATAATTACTTTTAATATATGATAATTAAAAGAGAATTTCAATATAATATTCTGAACATCTGCAATTTTAGTTCGACGATGAATATTAAAAAAATACAATTATGCTAAATTTCAGCTTTCCAACGCCTCCTTTCTAATACATGTTGTCGCCTACAACATCAGAGTAAAGCGCCACATTAAATACGCGCTACAATGACTATATTTTAAAGCGAATTGAAGCATGTTTTATTTTTCAAAATTGAAATATGGTTTTGTGGGGGGGGGCGGGCAGAGCTTTGTGACGTCATATTTGAGGGGGGGTCTGACTTTTTGTGACGAGGGGGGGGGGTCAAAAATCGTCCAAAATCGCGTGACGTCATCTATGGACGGCCCCTAACCCCCACTACTCAACACTCCGTGGGGGGGGAAGGCTTCATCCAGTGACGGAGAGACGGCACAGGGCTGTAAACTCACACTCGGTGTAACATCACGAATGGTCAAGGTAAAGGTGCTGACCTGCAATTGCTTGTTCACAACATTGCTTGAGGAAGGGCCTCCAACTCGAGCCCTTCTCGAGGCGTATCTGGGCCTGCTCTCCCGGGATGGCCACACGTCTTGGCAAATATGAGAGTACCCACATTTCACCCCACCACACGTGACCTGCCGACCGACAAACTCTTTATGAATGGGCCTACACTTGATTCATTATGTCATTGGGTGCAGACCCTGGGCACTTTCTATGGTCTAGACCAGGGGTCGGCAACCTACGGCTCCGGAGCCGCATGCGGCTCTTTACGGGCTGCTTCTTGACGATATGTACGTGAGTACAGTATGTACTCAGATGCATTGCGGCTCTTGAAATACTGAATTTTGTACCGAATTGGAAAGAAATGGCTCTTCTTGTTATTTTGGTTGCCGACCCCTGGTCTAGACATTACTTCTGTTCTCCCAGCAGAGGGAAGCCTCCACCCTAGTTATTTGTTTGTGGCTCTCCACGTGCTCAATGGACACTCCGATTATGAATTGGATTTTGTTTTCCTAATGAGAGGTGGTGCAGCGGTTTTCGCACTGCGCTATGGACTGAGTTGGGTTCCTCACCACGACTCACATCGGTGGTGAGTGATACCTTCACCAGCCCTGGATGTCCCCACTTCACCAGCCTGCACTGACAAGCATGGTGAAGTGTAACCGACTGCTGGCCTTCATCAAGCAGTGGGTTGACAAAGGGCTGTGAATTATTTTCACTGACAAAAACGTTGACTTTTGTTGCGAACAACAGGATCGATATTCACATTTATTTGACGTTCATGCTTACAAAACCTGCAATGCTGAAATACATACAGTACCGAGTTGTATCGCTGACCCAGGATGATGAAAGTAATTGGCCAAGGATCTTCGCATAGGAAATGAGCAAACGTCCATTTGGAATTCTGTCACTCCACGGTGCAGCATGTCACATCAGGCAATTCCCTGGAAGTTGACACAGCAAGCACGACTTCATATCAATGGGCGTCTCCTACCCTCCCCTGAGTGGAGCTTTCCCATGCTCTAACATTGCTTTGCCACACGTCAGTCATCATCGTCATCATCATACCACTCATAATTTATTTAAAGATGTTTATATTCCTGTCATTCTGATTATAACGCGAGCACCAAAAACATTAACGCAACACAAATCTGTCCACAAAAAGACAAAGATCCCCTGTTGGGTCAAGAGCTGCTATTGAGAACCTCATGAAGGTCAGCATAGCACACGAGGGGGTGGTTGTGGCCAACGCCACACCCGGCCGTCTTTGTCTCCCCAGTGCTGATGGTTACACACTGCACCAGGTTATCATTTAAGGCTGCGTCATGCCAGCGGAGGTCCAGGAACCGGTTAAAATATTCACCCCCTTTTTTGATCGTGAGTGGGAATTGAACTCGGTCGCTGGGTTCGTAGGGCAGTGTGCGATAACTACGCCACTACTGCTCCCGCACAAATATCTAAACACATACACACACACACAAAAACCTCGTTCAGTGTTGACAGCTAATAGCTCGCCCATCACCGCCTCGCTGCCTGCCATCCGATAATGTGAGGCGGGGGGGGTGGGGGGGTTTGCGACCTTTTTGACCTCGAACTTTTTTTGCACCGTGCTAATTCGGCGGACGTGATGAGAAGGAGTGGGGATTGCTGCAAAGCGAATTATCCTCCTTTGCAGCGGATGGTCAGGCGCAACTTTGGTAGCAAAGCATCAATGAGGCCACAGCTGCATCTCGTCTAGTTAACTTACTAACTAGTATGCTGTACTCTTAGGTTTTTTCGGTAAAGTCACGTAGGTAAAAATAAAAAATAAAATAAAAATAATAGTGTTACCAACGCCGAAAAGTAGACATCCACAAAAAATACTAACCTCAAAACGTCTCTATATTGAGCTTGACAAGTCATAAAACATTTCCTCGCTATATAATGTATTAAGCATTCACCAAAGTAACCCGATACATGATCCTTTTCGGTAAAGTCACGTAGGTAAAAAAATAGAAATAATAATAGAAATAAAATAATAAATCACGACATTTTGGAGGCAACACAAGTCTCCGTCATCAGGTGGGACCGTCACAGCTAGATTTACTGTCTCAAGTGATAAAGTAAATTATACAGTAAATCTATCTGTGACGGTCCCACCTGATGACGGAGACTTGTGTTGCCTCCGAAACGTCGTGATTTATAATTTTATTTCTATTATTTCTATTATCTTTATTGTATTATTTATTTTTACCTACGTGACTTTACCGACAAAACCCAAGAGTATGAATCCTTGCAGTCACGAAAGCTTCATATCTAGAATTAGTATGCTGTATTCTGTATGGTAGAGCTAGGATATGTGCAATTTATGTGAAAAACCACAATTATTATTTTGTTTGCGTTGCTCATTGGAGTCTGAGCTGAGACGATCAATTCGATGGACTTCGAGAAGCTCGTCACATCATGGGTTGCTGATATTCAGATACAAACCTCTGATAGCAGCAGTGCTGGCGTAGGTGATGTGACTGCCTTGGAATACAACGTGTTGTACACGTGTTGTACATATGAGCTTGGGAGATGGCCTTTGGGATAGTTGTAGAGTTACGGGTTCAGTCCACGCGTAAAGTCAATGTAATGGTTCTGTCTGCGGATGAACTCTATCTGTGCGGAGCTTCGAGTGTTTTCGCCTCGTAAGATGATGATGATGCTACACCGATGTCCTAAAACGTCACCGTCATCATCACAACGATCCGTGGGCAGATAGCCCGTAGGTGTCCACTGCACAGTACGCCATCCTCAGACGTGTACACGAAATTTCTGAAAACATCTCAATGTATAGAGGACCACAGAGCTTGAGCAACTGTTGGCCCTGGCTCGCCGCCTGGCTGCCTCTGAGTCGATCTCTCGTCATTGAACACCGACCAGACATTCTAATGCAGGACCCTCCTGCAAAATGAGTCTCGAGACTCAGCGAGGCGTTCCTCGGAAACGGGCATCGTTGTTAACACCGGGGGTGGCGCAGTTGCACGGTGGTTAGTGCACAGCAGGATGAAGTCGGCGACCTGAGTTTGATTCTCACTAACCGTACCGACCAGCGTGATGCAGTATGGTGATACAACCTTCAAAGTCAACACAGCATGGTGATGGCGGGGTGGGGGGAGGGCTTTGAAATTCATCATTGGATTGACAATCGGCAGTAAATTGTTCTTCAACTTATTTCTTAATTTAAATGAGAAACTATTTTTAATTCACAGAGTGTTTCGCAAGGGTGACACACCCTGCAAGTGACATCTCACTTGCTCTGTGGTTCTCGTGACGTCATCGGGTCACGTGACAGTGTGGATCTGCATTTACAAATCCCATTGCCACACACTTAAGTTTGTCCCTCTGGTTAGGACAACCGTCTGGCTATACTGCTGTAAAGTACAAAACAACAAAAACCCCACTAAAGATTAATCTTTCAAGATAGCCAATAGAATAATATATAAAACATGTATTGTTCGCAGTATTCGCCCATTCCCGTTCTTCCCATGCAGCATGAATTCGATCTGAAATAATAGTGAATGTGTAAAGCACTATTGCGCAGCACTGTATCATCAAAGTGATTGTATTCATGCATTCAGTAAAGGCAACCGCAGCACTTTGCCCAAATGAAATGACTTGGCCCGAGAATAACACTTTAGCGTGAAACATATCCATAAGAAAAATTAACTTGCACATTTGGCTAAAAGTGTCAGTGCTGGCTCAGCGATATGCGGGGAGACATTTTTCACGTCTGGAAAAGTGGTGGCTTTCTTTTCGTTTCGCTGGCTTCCTCCTATATCTCAAAAAATCAATGCCTATTTGTGCTCTAAGATTGGAATCCTTTCATTAACGCCGACGACCGCAGTTCCTCCATTACTGGGAGAGAACTGGGTTTGTTGAAGCTATGAAGCTCAACAGCGCTCGCTACGCTTGGACAATTTTTCTTGCGATAAGCAGCTGTCCTTGTAACATGTGCAGACCCGCTGCGGTGAAGACGGCCCTACGTTTAGGGTTTCTTCCATATGTGCCCGATAGCGCTTTAGTAGAGGGTACGAGTTGCGTTGCAAACAACTGACAATTGCCGCAAGAGGACGTGTTGGTAAGTGTACTCCGTGGTCGTGTGTTCATTCAGTTTAGCTATGGCGGCATGCCAAAGGAAGTTTTCAGAACAAATGAACAATAACACTAAATTAGACTGATAATGCTCAACGGAAGGCTGCGCAAACGTACAAATGCAAATCTTGTTTAAAAACGTCACCATCCCTGCAAGACAGCAAATGATGGGATGTTTACCAAGGGGACAATGATGAGATGTGTTTTTTTTTCGACTAAACGTGTTTCTCTTCTATCCCCGTCTCCGTCTCTCTCCTCTCTCTCTCACTTAATGCTATTAGAAAATCACTCAGCCGGAATGTCAGCCATTCCCAATTCATCAGTGAAGGTGAGAGACGCGAGAGGGGAGGATAATTTAGAAGAAGAGAAAAAACAGCCGACGTGGATGAAAAACAATGCTTGTGATGTTGTCTGGCACAACAACAAAAATCGCTGTCATTGTTCCGACGGTGGTAACAACACCGTTCTGCTCAGTGGTAACGAGAACGCGCGTGATATTCGGACGTATTTTTTTGACAGCACTATGCGGTTGTCCGGATGTGGAATTTCTCCCATTGATATATCCTAGGAAGGGACGCAACTGAATAATATCAGAGTGCGTGGACTACCGACGACAACTTATTGAAGGCCGGCTGGAATCATAATATCAGAGTGCGTGGACTACCGACGACAACTTATTGAAGGCCGGCTGGAATCATAATATCAGAGTGCGTGGACTACCGACGACAACTTATTGAAGGCCGGCTGGAATCAAAATGATAATCTAAAGAGGTGGATGGGAGCAGGTTGGAGGACGTCTGGAAAACTGAATTTGATTATGAGCAGTAGTTTTCCAATGTGCTCAGGAAGAAAGTGTCGTAATCTGTGTGTTCCCCCTACTATGACATATGATTTACGAACACGTTAACTTCTTTACACAAAGTGCTCAAGGAAGCATGAAAAAAAATACGTGGTCGGAATTACATTTAAAAAGAAAGAGCAACACATGGATTAGATAATATGCTCAGGTTAAGTATATGATTAAATTAAACGAAACTATGTTTTATTTTACCAGTGAAGGTCTACGGAGCTGTATACCTCTTATTCAGAAGCGACCTGGCCACAAATGATAGCTCAACGAAATGGCCTATCATGAGGAAATGTGTTGCAGCCAAAAACTCTAAACGCACTTTTCTAAATGTGGAGGGATAACCCGGAGAACCCAGAGAAAAATCCACGCGACCATGGGAAGAGAGACACGCAAACTCCAAATATACAGGCGTCAAGGTCGGGATCGAACCCGCAACCTCCTTCATACCAGAAAAGATGAGAGGGCCTGTGGTCAAGAATATTGGCAGCCAAGTAATGAAACGCATCTGAGAGGGCATCTACCGTGGAGACTGGGCGATGCAATCAGCTAGCGAGCAGATCCTAGGTGATTGGTTCCATCGCAGCACTATGAGAGATGCCGTTGACTTGGAGACCTTCATCCAGCAGTGGATTGGTCGTGGCTGATGATGATAGTAGCTCAGGTCTACAAAACAAGATATGAGCACCAGCCTATTTCCCTTTCAGCTCAAAAACGAGTGACTTTTTTAACCGGTTAAAGCCACAAACTGTCGATAGTGCACAGTGATTTGTTCAGCATATTTACATGCCTATCCGAAATCCTGCTTGCGCACAAGATTGGTTGGCCTCTACATTTTTCATTATTCTATTCCCAATTTATATACGTGTGATAAGAGCCTAATGAATCTGTAATTCTAAAGTTTCTCCACCATCGCCCATATACATACTATCAATCAGGCTAATGAATGTCACATGCCCTTGTGCCTAGTCTTTGTACACTCTTAATAGACATTCTACTCTGATGCAGTTATCTAACATTATCAATCCATGTTCTCACAAACCAAGGCTTAAATAATATGTCGAAAGGATAAAAACGCATTTACAAGAAAGGAACAGCTGCACCGCAATTGCCCAACGAAGGTGACAGGTACCTTTGAGAAGGGGAGTCATGCAAGGTCACGTGGGATGAAAGAAGGAAGAGACACACATGAACCATTTGAGATTTTCTTGTGACACAGTCATCATAATGTGCAATGGGAATGTGTGTATGCATGTTGAACTTTTTTTCGCATCGTACGTAGCCAACCACGCTGATCGGAGGTGCAGGCGAAGCACAACAAACGAAACACAAAAGTCAGTTATGAAAGAATTGAGATGCTCTAGCTATATTTAAAACTGCATAGCTACGTGTAATACAGGAAATGTTCGAATACCCGAACAGAGAGCAAGGTTAGGTTGATGATAACAAAACAAATCACGAAAAAGATTACGTAAGAACTTCGTGGCACTTACTAAAACTGGATCTTTTTTAATCAGTAAATTTGTGCCTGCTGTGGCACGGATCAGAACACGGACATTGACGAAACAAGATTGAACAAAAACTGACGAGGACGCAAAAAAGGGATGCGTATTTGGAATTGCATTACATCAGCTCCCCACCTTCTCGTTGCTTAGTCAAGTACAAACAATGTCGGTACACCATTAAACACGAGTGGCAATTAAGCGATGGGCATTGGAGCATTTACTCGTATTCATGGGGCGGTGAAAGTGAGAGCAGAATGCACGACAGACAAAATCAGATGCCATCGTTGGCATTCCATTGAGCGTTCAACATTTCTTTAACGTTTGTTTAACATTCACCTCATTGTGCCCCCCCCCGCCGCTCCCCCCCCCCCTTGAAAGAAGATCACGCTAGAGGGCTTGACTTTGTTAATTGTCCACAGAGGGAAGAAGGAGTCCCGTGAAAGACAACGATTTGCAGTGAGCGGCCCCAACAACGTCCTTGGCCGGTGGCTTTTTCACTCGCGGACGCTTTGGCTTTGCAAGTCGCCTTCCACGTGTCCACGCAGCAGAGGTGAAGCAGCGCGGAGGGGCGGTTGCTGCCCGATTGCCTGCAGCTGCGAGTGCTGAAGTCATCGGGTTTGGTGAGAGCCGCCAGGTTATCCTGCACTTACAAAAATTAACATTATGCACCAAAGCTTATGAGGACGCAAGCCAATGCTTCCACAGGAGACATTTGAAGATGGCATTGCGCAATGGACGCAACCTTCAGTTTTCCTTCGCTCGTTCACAGAGGCGATGACACTCAAATTAGGCGTGAAGGCTGTGGGGGGAAAGTGCTATTAGTAAGCATCTATTAAGGCCACTGAGGCATGTGATGGGGTGGCGCGACTGAAGCCATCGCTGGCCACCTTTGTCTGTGTCTATCCAGTGTTGATGCTCGCATATTGCACAACGTACTTATGTAAGGCAACCTAGAGAATGTTGAGGAGAGGTTTAGAAAACAATTGCAAATGTACTGGGTTGTAAATGTAAATAAGAATGAAAATGTGAAGTCGTTCTAACAGCTACGGGCCCACCACGACATCCCGCGGTCACATTTATTCAGATACCTACATCATCAAACAGCCCGCACAGGATTCTGGATCATTTTCCCCATCCCATCCTGGACTGGCTGGAGGCAAAAAGGGAAAATACAGACTAGCAAAGACGTACCAGCTGATCGATGGAGAGGGGGTCTGGGTAGCACCCAAAACTAGAAAGCTTTGGCAGAGGCTTATGGGACAAGACATTCCTAATCAGGAGTGGACCCAGATATGGAGGGCCTCAGCTACAGGCCCCTTGTCAGGGCCGCTGAAACTCATCCAGTTGAAATTCATGCACGGGACCTACATGACGAACGACATGAGAGCCAAATTCCCCAACTCTTGCCCCAGACTGACCTATATGCCCACAAGGCACGGGAGCAGACATACCTACATTGCCTTCTTGACATACCCAGATAATAAACATTTTTACCACGACATTGCGGACTACTTTAACCGGATCTGCGGCACAGAGTTTAGCCCTTAAGTGGACTCAACTTTGTGGGACTAAGAATCAAAAGGAGTGTCAAAGTGCCGACACGCTCTGCTCCAAACCTTCTTATATTGTGGAAAGGAAAAGCATGCTGGGCAACTGGAAAGACCATGAACCCTCCCTGCAGATGCTCTGGCACAGAACTCTCCTTGCCCTGGCAGGAACGGAACATCTTAGCCACGAACTAAAATGGAAGGAAAGGGAGTACAAGGCCATATGGTTCCCGTTCTTGCGAAACTCGGTATGAATTAGCCGGAAAAATGGGAGCCGGGGGGGGGAGAAGGGAATGTGCTCTGGCTACTGCACAACCTCTGTGAACACGCGACGATCGCTGCACCTTGGAGAAAAGATGAATAACAAACTTGGACATCGCGTTAATGTTTAAAAAAATATTTTTCTATTTGGTTGTATTATCCCCCACCTATTCTTCCATCTTCTTATCCTCCCCCATGAAATGCACTGCTCCCCATCGTTACCCCTCTCGCGGAAGGGCAGCCAGTTGTATCTAGTGTTGGCTAATTTTGAGGTTGCATCACTCCGGGTTTGTTACACGTTTCTTGCTGTTGCTCCCCCCCCACCCCCCCCCCCCTCTTCTAAAATTAACTTTGCATTCTGAATAACAATGTGAAATGTATCAAAATAAAAGGTAGGGGGAATAAATGAACGTATTTGAATAGGAACGCACTTGGATAAGCTGAGCAACGTCATCATTTCCAGGACGGAGTGGTTTCTCTGCAGCAAGCACCATTGTTGCGATGGTGATTCGTACTTTACTTACAGCACGTCTTTGTACTCTTAGTTCTTTCGGTAAAGTCACGTAGGTAAAAAACTGAAATTCAAATTAATAAAAATAAAATAATAAAATCACGACGTTTCGGAGGCAACACAAGTCTCCGTCATCAGGTGGGACAGTCACAGCCAGATTTGCTGCATCAAGTCATGCAGCAAATCTGGCTGTGACGGTCCCACCTGATGACGGAGACTTGTGTTGCCTCCGAAACGTCGTGATTTTATTATTTTATTTTTGTTAATTTTAATTTCATTTTTTTACCTACGTGACTTTACCGAAAGAACTAAGAGTATTAATCCTTGCAGTCACGAAAGCTTCAAATCTAGAAGCACGTCTTTGATTGCAACTGGAAGTGCAAAGGATGTATTCGTGGCAGCGCTACATTTATTGAAGGACAACCCCCTCCCCCCATACAGGTCACATGACGTTTGATCCTCTTCACGAGTAGGGTGATATTTTTGGAAGGACGTGAACATTATTATGCATCTAATCGATTTTCCAAAAAACGTCTACTCAAATAAACGGCACTTAGATGGATAAAAACAAAACTTACAGTTGGACATCCACAAACTGATGTTGTACATGACTAGGGATCGAACCCAGGTTTTCTGAGATTGGAACTCAGTGTTTGAACTAAAACATATATACACACACATGCTTATTCCATGCACGTATTGCAAATGTAATGAACAATATACGATGGGAGGTACGCTTTCATCTAGCAATGGATTGAGCATGGTTGATGTTGACGATGATGATGAGACATACACCGACGTATTTTATGCAGTTTTCTTCATAATGTTTCTCATTCTGTTTAGCATGTAACATTTGTTTGTTAAAGTTATCTTGTTCAAAATTGGACCCTTTTTCAGTATCAAAGTATGAAAAAAAAATAATAGGTTTTACCCCCTCTGGCGTTAAGATGTTCAAAATCCAAATAGGAACATTTTGCAAGGAATCAAGTTCGCATTAACCACACGTGCTCCTTGCAAAAGGGTTCTATTTGGTGTTTGAACATCTTAACGCCCGTGTTATTACCAGGAAGAGTAAACCCTATTATAAATGTTTCATACTTTGATGCCGGCAAAAAGGTTCCCATTTTATAGCTGCTACACCGCGAGCTACAGAAGCTCCGATACGTGTGGCATTGTCCTTGTGATGATCACCTTTCAGCGTTCTCTGGTCTGACGCTGGTTCAGACTGGGCCCTAAAGAACCCTGTTGACTCTGGTATAGGCCAATCAGTTTCAAAGATAATGCGTATGTAAGCCAGAGCGTGTTCGCCACGAGTACGTGTGGTCAATGCGAACTTGATTCCATGCAAAAGGTTCCTATTTGGTGTTTGGACATCTTAACGCCTACTCTTTGATAATTGTTTTTTTACCCTTTTCTCTGGCAACAAAACTGACACCTTTTTTTTACAAGGAGCCATGTTTGCATTGACCACAATACCTGCGGTCGGAATGCAAACAAAAACACAACTTTGATAATGTATGCACTGTCCTTGAAGTTGATTGGTCCACACCCGAGACAGCTTTTCTTAGAGCCTAGTCTCACATGGTGTTGGACCAGATGACGCCAAAAGGCGCACAACTCAAAGAGAGAGACAGAGAGCCATGGAGGAGAGACAGAGAGCTGCCCTTCACTGGACAGCGCTCCACTCCCCCTGCCCCCCCTCTAAGTCTCTCCTCCCTGGCTCCCCCCCCTCTCTCTTACCAATATAGCCTCCTGTTACAGCAGCCCTTTTGCCCACTTCAGCAATTGTTTCTTGCTGTGGTTGTCCCACCTGATGACGGACGTTTGTGTTGCGCCCTAAACGTCGTGATTTAATTTTATGTATTTTTTAACCTACGTGACTTTACCGAAAGAACCAAAAAGTATGGATCCATGCAGTCACGAAAACCTCAAATCTAGATCTTAACACCTGTTTAATTGCCAGAAAGGGCAAAACCTATTCTTATTTTTTCATTTTTGTTCAACATTGACTGTTTCTGATTGCCACCAATTCTAAAAAAAAAACTGTACATACAGCCGGAACGCATTCATGAAGGGACAATGTATTGAAAGCTGCCACGTACGCGATTCGTAACCAATGCACAATGGCCTTTTCTTGCGAGCAAATGCCCCAAGTCCTTTGATGTTTGCACAAATTAGCAGACGAGGTACTTGTTTGATAGTGTTTATAAAGCAGCAGCAGCAGATGTATAACGTATTGTGCACACGCTAAATACACGGTGCATATGCAATATACTCATATAAACCTATCACAGAGATAGCCAGTCTTTTTTTATATACAATATATATAGAGACAATTGTTGACTGGAAATTTATTTAAAATTAAAGGAACAGGAACTGACCGTTCGCTCTTCCTTCCGATATTAGAAAGCCACTGGAGCGATGCAGTTTTACATGATCTTGATTGAAAATTAACTTCTTTAGAACTGCTTGTTTGTGTTTTTCTTGTTGTCCACCTCCCCGCACCTCCTTTAATTATCACGGTTGGCTACGTACGGTGGGAAGGAAGTTCAACATACATACGTACACACACACACGTGGCGAGCCCATCTCTCCCCATGTCCCGTGAGCACCGCGCCTCGGGCTTTTGTCCGCGGAATGTCTGTGGCGACCTTCCCTTTGTATCTGATCGTTGCAGCTCTCTGTGCTGGGCTCTCGTGTCAGAATAAAAATAAAATGAAAACGGCAGGAGCTGCCACGGTGTCACCCAGTTTCAGTTTCATTTATTTGGTGTAGCCCTGTGAGCCATTCGGCCCTTGAATCGTGTGCAACCGCAACAAACAAACAAAAAACATGAACAAGAAAACATCTTAAAGTGACTATGCGCAAACAGAAAAATCCAGGAAAAAACTGCAAAGTCTTCCAGAAAAAAAGCACCGTACACCAACGCTGTGCAAAAATCCCAGTGGGATGCGAGTCAAACAACAACAACAACACCCGAACACTAGAACGACTTTCAGGCGCCATGCTCGCAATGTCAGGGCACCCGGTCGGAGGGGTGAAGGGAGAGGATGGCCAGCGAGCGGCAGGGTGACGAGCGAAGCGTCTGGGGCATCGAGATCGGCGGTCGCGTTGTTTCGACGACACGCACGAACGAGCGGAGTGAGAGAAAAAAAAAGAAAGAAACCCAACACTCAGCCCGCGTGTGTATTATACAAAACACCATCAGCATTTCCCAAAGAAGTGCACTGTGGTGGATTTTAAGGTCGTGGACTCGGATCTCCTCTGCATTCCTGCAGCGGAGCTCAAGTCCAAGGGCGATCTCTGAGCCTTCTCGATGTGGCTCCCGGACTGCGAGACTCAACTGAGCCTTCCCTCCTGGACTATGGGACTCTCTGGGCCTTCTCTCACGTGGCACCCCGGGATGAGTTCTGACACCAATCGCCGCACACCGTGGCCAGTCACCGACTTCAGGTTGCCCTGGCTGATAGCGCAGTGCGCTAACAACTGTAGCGCCACTCCCCAATAAGCACACACGCGTGTACGTACGTACTGATTGAGAGCTTCACGACAGCGTGTGGGTCATGGGGATCACTGTGGTGAAGGCGGATATCATACACACGGTGGATTTTTCAACCCTGCCCTCTCTTGCCGACAACGTAAAACTAAATATTTTTTATTTATTTTGCCATCTAAGAGCCACTAAGCTATAGAGTTTTTTTTCCAGAAGCGACCTGGCCACAAATGATAGCTCAATAAAGCGGCTTATTACGTGGAAATGTATTGCAGCCAAATACTCTAAACGAGTGATGCTGATTCTAAATGTGGAAGGAAAAAAGGACCCGGACCATAGGGAGAACATGCAAACTCAAAATATACAGACGTCAGGCTCGGGATTGAACCCACGACATCTTGCATACCAGACGAGGTAGTTAACATCTCCTAGCCGCCGTGGCTCCCCGTAGTCTGGAACCAGTCTATACCACCTATATGAATGGTGGTCGCCCATCCAAGCTCTATCCAGGCTCAATCTATCTCGAGCTTCCGAAATCTGAAATGATCGGGCAAATTTTCAAACAACTCAACACATTCGTCAATAACAGTGTGGCCTTAAAAGGAAAAATACATTATTCAATGGGTGACGTTTCGGGCAATAGCCCTTCTTCATAGCAAATGAAGAAGGATGCGTTCTGGTAAACTTGGTCAAAGGCACACACAACCGCTGTGTATCTCTATTCCGCATTAAACTCACCGCAATTTTGCTAGCAGGTCGTGCTACTGCTGCTGCTTTTAGCATGCACGGGGAAGATTCATGGATGAATGAACGGTACCGGGACCGGCCCTGGCAAGTAAAGCGGCACCAGCAGCGGGGCGATTCCACACAGCCACAGTGGACTCCACGCGGCTATCCACCCGACTTCCCCGTGTTCATTGCTTCTCCGCCTTTGGAGTAATGGCCATCGATTGCTCCCGTGGGAGCTCGAATTATTTGCAGTCGTTGCTACCCGCCTCGTCCCACCGACCGTCTCGGCGATGATGACTGCTCGCCGTGATGTGCCCTATAGAGCGAGAGTACGGAGGTGTGTGTGGGGGGAGGGGGGGGAGAAAGGGGGGGGCATGGACCCCCCCTCCCTCCCACCGACAGCAAATTAAACGTCGCAGTGCCACCCCCACTGGCGGTGCGCCGTGGTGACAAAGGCATCGGCCACAGTCGCGCTGCCATTGGCTGCGTCTGCCTCTCTGGGTTCATTGGGTTTCCACAATCCATAGGTGTCGCGCAATTCATTAAGAAAAGCACGGGGATCATTGAACAAACCCTAATGCACTCGGACAAATGAACCTCACGGCGGGACCCCGGGGTCCCGAATAAACGGAAGTCAAAATCGTGATTCATTTTAATTTGTTTTTGGCGACTCCGTCCCACCGCGCACGTGAATGTGGATCGTTCTGTTGTCGTGTCGTGGATCGTTCTGTTGTCGTGTCGTGTCCAAGCGCAGCGGCGAGGACCAATGCGCAGAAGACACAACATTTTGAAATTTTGATGAGCGCAACGTGTAGAGCTCGTCGAGAGGAACAGATCGCCGTGTCGTTCGTCTTCAACAGGCATACAATTACGTCGCAACGCAGTTGATGCGAGAGCCGCCGGGCTTATGGGACCCCGGGGTCCCGCCACGAGGTTCAAATACAGGACGCCGAGAAGATTGTGATGAAAAGCCAGCGCTAAAGACCCACGTGAATAGTACTTGATGTTTAAAGCTTCTCTGGTATTTAAAAAAAAAATATGCTGTACACATGTCGATAGAGACACAATATCCACGTTGATCCGCTGCTGGAGGCAGGCCTCTCCTCGCACACTGCACACGTAATGAGGGTTGTCGGATCATACTTCCCCACAATGGTCAATGGGGGTGGGGGGTTAGTGAAGATGGGTGAGGTTTATGATAAATACTGTAATGTATTTTGCTACACTGCTCCGTCAACAATGTCTGCTGTCATTTGACCACGGTGGTCTAGATAAATATATGAACAATACTGGTGATGGTGCTGTCCTTTCTTTCAATCCACTGCTGGATGAAGGCCTCGCCACAACATGCTTTACCGTATTTCACTCTGGTGGTCACTTGCGGATTGTTCAAATGGGCAGGCCGCATGACAGATTGAAGACATTCCTTGCCACCGATGTTTACAAATGGATGGGCGACCGGGTGAATAACGCAATTGCGCTAACCACTGCGCCACCGCTCCACCCCGTATATTTACCCAACACAGTGATGCTATACAGTACACATATTGTGGGCCGTGGAGGACAGTGCAAAGACATCAGTTGTTGTACACTTCTTCCATGCTTCCCAAGTCGATTCTCCCTGCTGTCACCAACCCGCACTGGTCAGCGTGGTGCAATAGGGCGGTACAACCCTGACAGATGCACACAACGGGCTTGAGAGCCTGTGCACGCATGCACGTATACGGACGGCGCGCGCGCGCGTGCCACGTGGCGTCATAACATTGATGCGGGGGATGAAGAGATGAGCGATATCACAGGGCGGTGCTGTGCGCTGGCGGAGTGCCAAGCTAATCCCGACTGCGGGACTTTCCACTGGACCACTGGTGAACCCTCGTGGCTTGAGGGAGGGCCCCGCCAACCCGTGCTGTGAACCCGTTGCCTGCCGTGCGTGATGGCGCTTTGATGAGTCAGCTGTGACCGTGATAGATTCATTGCCGCCCTCGTAATGAAAAGAGGCATATCTCCTCCCCGGCCTTATATCTGGGGCGTCGTTAAATAAGAAATGTAACGCTGGCTCTAACACGCTTCGTAAATTTGGCATCAAGAGCGGTTTTCCCGTTCGAACGAGCACACGGGCGCGTGTTCTTCTGCCGGGTTAACAGTCTCGAGTAAGTGGCGTTAATTCCACATTCCCGTGATGGTGACAAGTTTATCCAAAGGACCTAAGCCACTGTTGAGATGCCCACAACGTGGTAATGATTTTATTGACCCAGAGAGATGAATGGCTGGGTACAACAACAGCGATGGTACCACGTTAATAATAATGAAGTCCTTTATGCGGCGAGGAAACCTGGAGTCTGAAGGTATTTTTTTTCACGATGGTTCTGCATTGGGATCTCCGTTCGTGGCGTTTGAGTAAGGCAGTGTGCCGGTGGTAAACCCATCCCGTATGGCGTGACAACGATCGAAAGCTCTGCACGTACAGAACTGTTTCAAGGGTCAATTGGCCGCCTTGCAACCCAAGCTCACAATACCCCCCAGCCTTCGCTGGCAGTCTCCCATCCAAGACCTAACCGCGCTCAATCCTGCTTAGCTTCCAGGGATCTGATGAGATTGGAGTCATTCGGCGTGATTCGGTCATAACTCATTGAAGCGACGAGCATCGCAGCCTTTCCTAGTATCCACAGGGCAGTATGGACGACAGACACAATTTGATCTCATTGTTACTGATCGTGTTAAGCATCCAACATTTGATCCTTATGGCGGTACCCCGCGGTAACCAAATAATGCTAAATGGCCGAGGGAATTAAATATGTTATTTCTGGGACACTATTTTTTCAGGGGTGTACTTAACTCCGCGACTGGGGTACCAATCAATCCGAAATCGCTGCTACTCCGCGATGTCGAAACGCCAAATATTAGCATGCAAAAATACGCAATCGAAAATTTAAACTTTGAATAGTGCATCGTGCACAGCTCGTCGAGATGAGTCGATTGCCGCATCGCCGACCATCAACAGACTAAACATGACTGCATCACGGACATTGTGCAAGAGCCGGGGCGCTATGGTACCCCGGGGTACCGCCATAAGGTTCATTTGTTAAAAGTTTGTTGAACATTGAATGTGTCGTGCCCCAACCTGCGTCTTTGTGTGTGTCGCGTTTAAACAAGGTAATGCTGCACATGCTTGTCTAATGTGCCTCTATTTAAACATTGTGATCCGGGTCGACCTTCATGTATGCATGCATGCATGTTGAACGTAGCCAACCGTGCGAATCAGAGGTGAGAGAGAAGGACAACGAACTAAAGGCACAAAAAGCAGTTATCTAGCTGTCCGAGTAACACAAACTCCGTTGTGTTTTTGTTATTCGTGTTCCTCTGACAAAAATCTTCAGTTGCTGAGCGAACTTGCCGCCCATGACATTTTCTTCGCTCAAACTTATCCCGAGCCCCCCCTCCCCCCGTGAAGATTAACATCGGCAGCTGAAGAGGAACGGTCGCCAACACCTTCACTGGATCTTGCAGCGTTTTCGTGTTTTCCGATCATAATAATAGCTGCAAAACCATAACATAATAGTTTAATACGTATGCTTTCACGACCAATATTATTCATGATGAAGGTTTTTGGGTTAGATCGCGTAAGTATAAATGTGTCGTAACCCTCCACCACCCGACACAGCCAATTAGTAAGGGATTTATCACGTAAACAAAACGCCAATTAGTTCCGACTTGGAGAGTAAGTCCACAACAATTACAATTTGAGTAGTACGACGTTTCGCTGGCAATTACATGCAGCATCATCGGGCGATTTGCCAGAATAGTGAAGCAATCCACCTGCTTAAACAGAGCAGCAGGACTACGTCATCACTGAACCCATCAATATGATAATAATAATAATAAAACGACCATTGGAATCGAACAAATGTCCTGAGCCAGCATGATCGGCACCGCTCTCTATCTCCGCGACGTGTGTTTGGGCTGTACCACGCTACGTTCCAATGCGCTGGTTTGTCCTTCCCCGGCACATCCGATGAGCACGGCTGGCTACGTACGGTGCGAAAGAAGTTCAACATGCATACACGCCTTCAGCGTGTGGAGCGAAATGTCACACACCGTGTGGAGCAACGTGCATAACAACCAGAAACACATCGGAGATGTGTACAGCACAACCGCGACAACCTCTGTAGTGCCATCCCTGTCTTGAGAGTATGACATGGCTAAATAAAGTGCCCTGTTGTGTTTGAACATGCTGAGAGCATTAATGCGCATCATCCAGAAGGTGGCATTGTTGCTTGTGCCCTTGACCTGGCTTGATAATTTATGACTTTTAATCCACTATTGTGTGCATTTTTGTTGCACCAAGGGTGATGTTGTAATTTATTGTTCTACTGGGAAGGTTTCCGTCGTGCAAAATTAATGCATCTTCAATGAACACACGATGTAACACGAACATGGAGGGACGCGCCTCGCATTTGGCGAAACCACAACAATGCAAATCACACACAAGCACGCATAAGAGGCCTTTGACAAGAATATATTAATTTGCATCTGTCTCTATCCACTGCTGAAGTTCTCCCCAAACTGTCTCCATACCTCATTGGTTTCATGATGTAACAATCGAGATGTTTAACTCCGTCGTGGTTGTCCTCTTATCCACGTTTCTCATTTGGCTGCCATCCCAACACCAGATTCATCAATTGGCCCTCATTCCTCCCTCCCAACACTATATCCTGCCCAAGTTCACGCGACTTTTACAAAGATATTGTTAATTTCCCTTTGTTCTCTGATGTCTGCGTTATTCTTTCTGTCTGCCAGCGCAAGTCCAAGCACGCACATCTTTGCGATTCTTCACACAGTTTTCAGCCTTTGTTCCATTTTCTTTGTCGGTGTCAAAGTTTCCAATCCATAATGTCACAGCAGGTAAAATAAATGTATTTAAACTTGTTTTCTTTAGACAGATTGGTCATGTTTCTTGGAATAATCAAGGTGCGTTTTCCACCACAACCTGCTCTTGCTCAACTCCTTATTGGACATCCGTGAAAAAAAGCTTCATAGCTCATCAGATTCCTCCAGTCTAAATACAGATTCTGATATTTTATCATTTTGATCCTGGTCTGCCTTCAGTAGTTGCCCCAAGTATACATAGAGTGATTGTATTTTCCGTATGTGTCCCTCCAACAAGTACCTTCATGTTTATCGTAAAATCTAACACACAGTATTTATTTTACCACATTATCCTGAGCCAAACTTTGCCACCTGATTCATTCAGTTAAGCCCTGTAATTAATTTCCATTGCTTGCTATAATGATTATGTCATCATCATATCTGAGATAATAATTTATATTGATGGTTTATATTTCCTATGTTTTTTTGGAAAACACCTTCTGTGAAACACGAAAGCTCCTGAACACGATGGCAACATTGTGGACGGCTTCAAATAACAACGTGAGTGGACCTATTTACTTAGTGTTTACGTAGAAATTAAATGCCTCAGCCATGGAATGCTATCTCAAGTATTATTCTATTGAAAAATGGAGAAATAGCTGACTGACTTACAAACATTGCAGATCATTAGCTTGCTATAACCGTTCATATAAATTGTTCACGATGATCATTGGGAACAGAATAATGGACAATTTAGAGGCCAAGCAATCGTGTTCGCAAGCCAGATTGCGGAAGGTTTCTCTGCCCTCGACCACGCAAATATCACCAATTATCTTCGGGAAAAGATTAATGAATGTCAGATAGCAATAACGAAGAGCCTTAGCAGGGCATTAAAATAGTGGGCAGTGGTCAGTGGAGTCCGTTAAAATCTATGCAGTCATCCGAGCTCTCACGAAATAACTGCCTAAATGAAGGGTATTTAGAAACATTTACTAAACATTTAAAATGAAGGATTATCTACACTGAGATGCCATTACGAGAGTAACAAGATACAACCACGGGACTCTTTCGCCAGTATCAAGATGTTGAATGATAAAAAGGCTTTAGCCTTTCTGGGGTAAATACAGGCGTTGAGATATTCAAACACCAAATAGAAACCAATTAGGCAAGACACATCAGCAGGAGGGGGGGGGTCAGCAAGAGATACATGACGATGACATTCATTAGTACCGATGGAAATTATTCACGGGAAGCGATTGAAGAATCAGGAAAGGAGGCTATCAAGTTGGGCTCAAGCGAAGTGTGAGTAACATGACAGTCACGTACAACATCGTTTGCGAAATGAATGCAGATATCTGTTAGAGGGACCCAACTGCAAAAAAACCCATTACTAGGATGATTATTAAGGGCATACCAAGATTAATGTGATGAATTAAATAGGCGAGTGCGAGCTGGTTGGACTGAACTTGGTATCGAAAAGCAACATACCACCGTGCCTCAAGAAGAACGTTACATTAGCTGCTACGGTATGACGTGCATCAGAGAAAAACACGAATATGGCCGCCGACAAATGTGTACGCAGAGCGGCGCGAAAAAGGGTGAACGCATGGATGTGCAACTCAGGAAGAGAGACGCAGCAATGAGAAGAGAGAGATCATCGCGACTGTTGAGAAGAGTACGGATTGAGTGGGTTTGGGCAAGTGACGTGTTGCTTGAATGGACAATGGCTGCCCAAACAAGATGGAGGCTTAGAGTGGCAGCTGAAGGAGGGAGACAGATCGCTAACCTTAAACATCCAGTCGTTCATAAAAGCTGAAGGCAGTATAGTACTATAGTAATAGAGAAAGTGCAGAATCACTGAACCGGAATTGATAGCTTGAAAGCATTTAGGAGCGATATAGAACTGTGACAACTTGGGAGGCTTTCACCCAGCAGTGGATGGAACATTGCTTAAAAGATTATTCGTAAGAATATCATTATATTAGCAGATAATGAAGATAATTAAAGTAACCATAATCATTCGTAGTCTATTGAGGATATAGCTCTCAAAATCTTTAGATTGAATCGTGTCTCATTCAAATACTGTAGTCATAAATAAGTTACAAGATAATGAAGCCAGAAATTCAGGCCTATACTGTATTAAGCAATCAATTAAATGCGTGCATTCCATTTGAATACATATGCATACCTATGAAAGTTTCCACTTGGGAATGTATTTTTAGCATGCACATTTGCAGTACCTAAACATACACGTGTATACATGCATATGTGAATTTGTAAATACATTTCGATTTAAAGCTTTCGTGACTGCAGGGATTCATCTTCTTGGTTCTTTCGGTAAAGTCACGTAGAAGGGAAGCAATAAAATAATAAAAACAAAACATAATAAAATAATTCTCACGACGTTTCGGCCACAACGCAAGCAGCCGTCCTCAGGTGAAACCAGGTCTGTCGAGGCGACAGCGTCTGTCGCCTCGACAGACCTGGTTGTGGCCGAAACGTTGTGAGAATTATTTTATTATGTTGTTTTTATTATTTTATTGCTTCCCTTCTACGTGACTTTACCGAAAGAACCAAGAAGTTGTAAATACATATATGGACGTGTATGTATATACAATATATAATTGGTTAAAACGAATTCCAGACGTTCTCAATCTATCAATAGATGGCGTGTGAAGGCCCCTTGCTCGGGGATTTCTTTTTTGCCATTCTTCACCACTCTAGTCAGGCCTGGTTGGTGAAGGAGGAAAGGGCAGCACCAGTTCTGATATCACTCGCCATTGATGTTAGTTAGCCGTGGTCAGGATTAATACTGTGTGGTCGCCTGGTTGATCACGCTGCACGCTAACCACTGCGTCACCGCTCCACTTGTGTGTGCTGCAAACATTTTTTTATTTTACTAGCTAAGGCCCATGAAGCAATATAGCTCTTTTTTGGCCACAAATGATAGCTCAAAGTTGCTTATCACGTGGAAATTTATGGCAGCCAAATACTAAAAACGTGCGTTTCTCAATGAGGAGGTCAAAACCGGAGGAAAAAACCACACGACCACGGGGAGAGCGACACAAATATACAGCAGGCGCGTCAGGATCGGGGATCGAACCCACGACCTCCTGTATACCAGACGAGATAATTAACATCTCCTAGCCACCGGGGCGCCCATACATACGTACGTGCTGCGTGAAGAAGTATATATATAGAAGACCACCAATGATCGTGATCTACACCCACTCCGTGACTTGCGCATGACGATGCAATGCAGCGTTGAGGGCTGCTGCTGTCATGAATGACGCGATATAAAATGAAAGTATTATTATAATAAGTATTATAATAAGTATTATTATAATGAGAATAATAATACGACGTTCTGCATCTCGACAGGCGCACGCTTCCAATACGGGCATGGCCAGTGCCGCTCCTGCTCACAAAATCAAACGCATTAATATTCTAGTGGTGTGATATCTGCTCAAATAGGTCATCACCGGGGTCGTAAGACATCCGCAGGAGTGCTGGCGCTTCTTGGGGGGGTGGTGGTGGGGGGGGGGGGGAACTAATTAATCGATGAGTTTCAAGAAATAACCCTGGCAAGAGTTTAATTTAGCAAGAGACACGTTTAATGCATTTATTTGTTTTTGCCATTTACTCTCAATATCCATCTACCTTTAAGGTAATGGAGGGGAGTAATTGCATCCGCAGATTTCGACATCGCCTACACGTGACCTCTCTTTACCCTTTTGCGGCCTTTAGTAAATGTTTAATGCTAAACTACATTGTTATCCTCTTTTTTTCGTTGCATATACATTTTTAAATATACATTATTAAACTTGACAGAGACGTCTCAATATTACCTGGCGCATTCTCTTTCTTTGAACAAATAAAAGAAGGCAGCCCCGATGCAATGCATTTGCACCACGCGTACAATTCGGCAGCTGCTTTCCAAATCCTTCTGAAATAGGGATGTTAAAAACAGAAAATGCTCTTTACGTATTTTTAAATGTTTATGGACAGCAGCGGGGCACGGCTGAGATGGAGTGTCTCTCGTTAATAGTGATGAGCCGAGTCGCAGTACGGGGTCAATGCCGTCACCGATAAGATTGAGGGTCTTTTATATGCAAGATGCAGTGGCGGATTAAGGTAGTGCGGGGCCTGTAGAATGTTATAAAGGGGGCCTAAAAAAACATATTAAACCATATTAAAACACACAGTTTTTACTTGCATCGTAAAGTAATTGTATTTTTTTCATTTGCTATACGGCCAGATAATACGAAGGTTCGAGTTGCCAAACGTCAGCCTCGAAACCTTAATGACTCGGAGAAGATCTGCAAAGAGGAGTGGGACAAAATCCCTCCTAAGATGTGTGCAAACCTGGTGGCCAACTACAAGAAACGTCTGACCTCTGTGATTGCCAACAAGGGTTTTGCCACCAAGTACTAAGTCATGTGTTTTGCAGAGGGGTCAATACTTATTTCCCTCATTAAAATGCAAATCAATTTATAACATTTTTGACATTCGTTTTTCTGGATGTTGTTGTTGTTATTCTGTCTCTCACTGTTCAAATACACCTACCATTAAAATTATAGACTGATCATTTCTTTGTCAGTGGGCAAACGTACAAAATCAGCAGGGGATCAAATACTTTTTTCCCCTCGCTGTAGCTTGAAAGCATTTAGCGCGGGGCACTTGGAAGTGCGGGGCCCGTAGCATGTGTAGCTACATGTGTATCTACATGTGTATCTACATGTGTAGCTACATGTGCAGCTACATGTGCAGCTACATGTGTATCTACATGTGTAGCTACATGTGTAGCTACATGTGTATCTACATGTGCAGCTACATGTGTATCTACATGTGTAGCTACATGTGTAGCTACTTTTGCTACGAGGATAATCCGGCACTGGCAAGATGTATTGCAGAGGTTACGCGAACATGACATAACACGGTAAATAACATTCATTAGGAAAAATGACATCTCACAGATGCGGGACAATTCAGGCCATCCCAGTGACAAACGTCCCGCAAATGACGACCGTCTGATGGCAATAATGGTCATGATGATGACATTGATGATGATGTGGCGGTGGTTGGGCGTGATGTTAATTACAATGACTCTGCTATTGTCTCAGTAACTCTCACGATTTTTGGAAAATTTATAAAAATAAGCATGTTGATGGAGGCATCACTGAAACGCAAACTAATTTCAATAAAGTTGTCACATGATATGAACAAAGTAGAGTACATACTCTTGGTTCTTTCGGTAAAGTCACGTAGAAGGGAAATAATAAAATATTATAAATATAAAACAATAAAAATTATCACGACGTTTCGACTGCAACACAAGCATTCATCATCAGGTGTGAAATCCACAGCAAGAACATTTGAAAAAAGTTGCGGTTTTATTGTTTTATATGTATATTATTTTATTATTTCCCTTCTACGTGACTTTACCGAAAGAACCAAGAATATGAATCCCTGCAGTCACGAAAGCTTTAAATAAAAAGTAGAGTACGTTTAATGTGCCAAGTTTTTGGTTAATGGATATAGGCTCGTGAAACGTTTTCCAAGTGTCATGTGGAATTGTTTCAATTGATAATTTCTTCAAACTTGCCTGTATCTGCAGAGCGTCACACTCGACCGTTTGCAGTCCTCAACTTCCACTCTATCATTCCCTCCTTCTGCCTAGTCATTTATATTGTAGTTGTGGTTGTTCAACTGTGTTGCACTCAAATAAAAAACAACTTATAAGCCACGCATTTGAAAATATTACCACGCTAATGATCTCGTTATTGGCCATGTAAGACATTGGGCACCACCCGAGTCTAATGGTTATCACACTTGACTTGCCATTCAGAGGTCTCCGCTTCAATGTCCCGACACTGCCATTGAAATGGGGCAAGTTTCATGAAGCCCCCTCAACCCTGTCCATCCAACAGTAAACATTGGTACATCCCAGATCGTCGATCGGCAGGGTCGCTTGCAGTGGGGGAAAGTGTGAGAACAGTCGACCCCTTCCACATCGCGGGGGTAAGGGGCACAGACCCCCGCGATCTGTAAAAACCGCGTGACATGTTGGTCCCCTTGGCGAGCAAAGTGAGCACCTCCAGGCGGGGGGCTCGGGGGGGGGGGGGCGCTGTGAGCCTTTGTGTGTCGTCTGCTGGCTTTCGCGTTCTTTTCGCAAACTTAAACTTTTCAGAAAATGTAACTTAAAACAAAATTGCGTATGTGTATGGTATTAAAAAATAAAATACGTTAATATTATACAGTACTGTACATATATTTTGTGCATTTATGAGCTACGAAACTGTTGTGTGTGTCGTCTGCTGGCTTTCGCAAAACTCCCCAAAAACTCCCTAAAAATTCCCATTTAATTTCTTATGCCGACCCCGCGATATATCGAAACCGCGAGGGGGAAAGTCGCGATGCAGAAGGGGTCGACTTGTCTCCCAACCACTACCAAGACATGTAGGCAGCATGGAGTGGACAGAAAAAACCCCTCTTTGCACTACTTGTGTTTTTACTACATCGCGGATGCCGTAGCAATCTCCCAACGCAGCAGTTGAAACAAATGGACAATTGTCCTAAATCCCACACCTATCCACCCAGCAGTAAAAATGGGTACATCACAGTTGATCGGCATGTCTGGAGTGGCGGGGTAAAGTGTGTGGATTCCCACCTGTTCCAAGACGTTTGGCCAGTGCGGAAGAGAAGGCCAAAATAGCCTTTAGAGAGGGGTCTCTAGAGTTCCCTCTCGCGGAGGCACTACCACCAGCAGCGGCAGGAGCAAGCAATTGCAGGGCTGCACCTTCATCTGGAAATATTATCGCGCGAATCAGCTTTCATTGAAAATTGACACCACGAAAGTTTCCCCCACATCACGTGGGTAATCAATTTCCGCTTGGCCCCGCAGACTAACCGACCAATGTCCAGGCGGCGAACTGCCTTACCGTAACACAGAAGGCACCGGGAAGCATGACATTGACAAATGGTGATGACAAACCCATCAAGCGTCACTTTTCCCCTGGATGTGTGTGTTATGGAATATTGATGGTGGCTGACGCTATCGCTGGGGGATTATGGGGGGTAGGGGGGTCGTTCAGCCAGCTGGCAGCAAAGTTTTTTTTTATCACGCATAGAGACGGCCACTTCCATTGCTCCGTGCCGGGGCAGGGAATTGCTTTTATTTGACACACAGCGACCGTTTAATTCAACGGACGTCAATCACAGCCAGTGAACTTTGAGCAAGTGCACACACAGAGAGAGAGAGAGAGGAATTGAGAAGCTAGATTCAATACTGGTGTTGTTGATAATGATCATCATAACAATTGTCCAATTAATAAATTGGATGATACTGATTATGTTGATAATTATAAAATGTGAGGCATTTAGATGCTAGATATTGCTGCTGATTGATGGTTATTATTGATAATAATGTTGATATGAAACATTCAGATGGTGATGTTGGTAGAACATTATACGATGATTTTACAACATCAGCCATTTAAATGATATTCAATATAACAATAATAACACAAACCAGGCATTCCAATGATGATTATAATATAATTATCAGCCTTTCAAATGCTTTGCATTGTGACGATGAAGGTGATGATGACGAGTGTGTGAACCTGTTCAAGCAATTTAAATTTTGGAAAATTCCAAAATATAGATAATGAATTGCCACTCTACTGCCACACATCTCTTATCCCCATACTGCCTGCCCCTTTGCAGGAGATTGTAGGGACAGTTCATCATTATGGCTGCATATACGATTGCAAAATCGATGTTCGTGAAAGTGATTGGGGAATCGCTTGAACTCCAGCAGTTTATAAAGAAGCTGACCTTCCCGCACCGATATGCATTTGAGTAAAACATCCACACTCAGAATATTCATCTCGTGCTAGTAAGCATGACATCATCGTTGCGTCTCATTCAAACATCTCCGATTACCGTCCAGACTCCACCACCTTGGCCCACCACCACAAACCTTCACGTGACCCTTGCAGGCAGAACATCACAGCACTATCAGTGTTAATTCCAGTGCACGTCACTAAGAGCAGCAAGAGCCGAGTCAAAGTGTCTCCTCGAGTGAGCACTGGATCGTGCTGGTGTCCATTGGCAGCTCCGAAACAGCTGTGGAAATTCCACATTCACGTGGCAATCTCTCCCTGTGATGGCCAACGCTGACTCGTCCCAACGCGGTTCTCGAACTCTCCGAGCCCGGATGGGTGATGGTCCTGGAACTGATCTGGCATCCTTACGATCGTGCGTCCAGCACTCGAACGGGGGAGCCACGAACTCCATGACCCTTGGTGTTGCCTCTTGCTCGAAACGCAGATCGAGAAATACTTGCGAAGCAATAGCGGCTCACTGCAGTGTCAACGTCGCAAAATGGCCGGCCAATTTATTTTTCTTCAAGCCAGACGTCCCAGTATTGCATTGAGTCGTCTGCTCGGATTTTTCACTCCACGTGCTTCTATTCTGTTCTTCTTCTTCTCGATTCACGCCCGCTGTCCTCGTATCTGGCTCCACCACATCCTCCTACCTCAACAGTTGTTCCTTAACAGCTCTTCTCGTTACATATTCCGCGTCGCTTCCCAACACGTGACCAAGCCATCTAAATCTCGCCTTCCTTACCTTCCCGATAATATGTGTAACCGCAGCCAAGGATCTAACCCTTTCCACGAGAGATATTCCCATCGTCCGCCTTAGCATTCTGAACACTCTCCTTGACGCACTCATCTTGCTTCGTTCTTCATTAGTGGCCACTTCGCAGCTCAATATATTTCCCCGTTCAGTTTACAACTGGCATCGTTCTCTCACATTCCATTACCGCAACATCTCTCCACAGCAGCCAAAGTTGTGTTTCTGTAAAATTGTCAGAGGACACAAGTGACCTTCAAGGCTTTGCCAACCAAAAAAAAAATGGGCGATATATTTGTTTTGTTCTATTCATCAAATATATTTTCTCCCTTTGTTGTTGTTGTTGTTGACTATTTATATGATTTGCTAGCGGCGCAATTAATGATGAAGCGTACGCGTGCGTAACAAAAATGTTTTTGTAATGTTTTGTCGGGATTTCATGATCATGAAAGGCACAAAAAACACCCATTTTCGACAGCGTGCACCACATCACGTGCACTGTACAGGCGTGACACCGAAGAGCGGCGCTCTGCGGCTGAGCTCTTTCGCTTCACGTAGGCGCTCGACGCTCCTGCCCGGAATGCAAAAGAGGCAGAGGCAGGGGGAGAATTTAAATTCAAGATGTGTCTGCTGATAGCTCAAAGCACGCGAGCAAGGGGGGGGGGCTAACGTGGTGAGGACGGAGAGTGGCTCACTCAGATAAAGCCTCCCTTATTAGATTACTGTGCCGGCTGTCAGTGAAAGGAACCCCGAGTTTGATTCCTAGCCTGGGTGAAAAAAAAAATTTGTAACGGATATCTAATTGCGCCTTTTGCCTACATTGAATGATGGTGGTGGTCATCATGATGATGATGACCATCGTCATCATGATCATCGTTGGCCATTGTCTATCCGCTGCTCGATTAAGGCCTCCGCATGTGGATTGTGGCTGCCGAAAGCGATTGATGACCACGGAGGCCTTCGTAGGATCGCTCCGGTGGTATGTTGGTGTGCGACACCAAAGTGTTTGTAAATCTGCGACGTGGGAATTTTGAAATGAGTGGCGTTGGGACAGCGTACCGTGGAGAGTGCGCAGTCGAGACAGCGCTGTGGAACACGTGCACGGCTTGCGACATCAGGTAAAGGTGCAGCCCTGCGTTTGCTTGCTCAGGCCACTGCTGGTGGAAGCGCCTCCACTAGAGGGAGCTTTAGAGAGTTCCTCTGGAGGGCAGTTGGCCTACTCCTCCGCACTGGCCAAACGTTACCCCTTTGGTTTTTTAGGTAAAGTCACGTAGAAAGAAAATACATTAAATAATAGAATACGACGTTTCGATTGCAACACAAGCAACCGTCATCAGGTAGAACTCAATTTGAGAGAGAGACAAAACACAGACGCGGAGACACAAAGACACACAAGCAAAGAGAGACAACACACAGACACACAGAGAGAGACAACACAGAGACACACAGACAAACACACAAGCAGAGAGAGACAACACAGAGACACACAGAAAGAGAGACACACAACATAGACACACAGACAGACACACAAGCAGAGAGAGAGACAACACAGAGACACACAGAGAGAGAGACACAACATAGACACACAGACAGACACACAAGCAGAGAGAGACAACACAGAGACACACAGAGAGAGAGACACAACATAGACACACAGACAGATACACA